>NC_133389.1:139927138-140238805 GCF_047511655.1 Castor canadensis
AGTTTCTCTGCATTAAGGGCAACAAATGCTAGCTAATTTTTTAGGTGTCTTACCTATCCTCACCCCTCCCTTGTGTGCTAAAGCTTTTATCATGTGCTCAAAGTCCAATCCCCTTGTTGTGTTTGCTCTTGATCTAATGTCCACATATGAGGGAGAACATACAATTTTTGGTCTTTTGGGCCAGGCTAACCTCACTCAGAATGATGTTCTCCAATTCCATCCATTTACCAGCGAATGATAACATTTTGTTCTTCTTCATGGCTGCATAAAATTCCATTGTGTATAGATACCACATTTTCTTAATCCATTCGTCAGTGGTGGGGCATCTTGGCTGTTTCCATAACTTGGCTATTGTGAATAGTGCCACAATAAACATGGGTGTGCAGGTGCCTCTGGAGTAACCTGTGTCACATTCTTTTGGGTATATCCTCAAGAGTGGTATTGCTGGATCAAATGGTAGATCAATGTTTAGCTTTTTAAGTAGCCTCCAGATTTTTTTCCAGAGTGATTGTACTAGTTTACATTCCCACCAACAATGTATGAGGGTTCCTTTTTCCCCGCATCCTTGCCAACACCTGTTGTTGGTGGTGTTGCTAATGATGGCTATTCTAACAGGGGTGAGGTGGAATCTTAGTGTGGTTTTAGTTTGCATTTCCTTTATTGCTAGAGATGGTGAGCATTTTTTCATGTGTTTTTTGGCCATTTGAATTTCTTCTTTTGAGAAAGTTCTGTTTAGTTCACTTGCCCATTTCTTTATTGATTCATTAGTTTTGGGAGAATTTAGTTTTTTAAGTTTGCTATACATTCTGGTTATCAGTCCTTTGTCTGATGTACAGTTGGCAAATATTTTCTCCCACTCTGTGGGTGTTCTCTTCAGTTTAGAGACCATTTCTTTTGATGAACAGAAACTTTTTAGTTTTATGAGGTCCCATTTATCTATGCTATCTCTTAGTTGCTGTGTTGCTGGGGTTTTGTTGAGAACGTTCTTACCTATACCTACTAACTCCAGAGTATTTCCTACTCTTTCCTGTATCAACTTTAGAGTTTGGGGTCTGATATTAAGATCCTTGATCCATTTTGAGTTAATATTGGTATAGGGTGATATACATGGATCTAGTTTCAGTTTTTTGCAGACTGCTAACCAGTTTTCCCAGCAGTTTTTGTTGAAGAGGCTGCTATTTCTCCATCGTATATTTTTAGCTCCTTTGTCAAAGACAAGTTGGTTATAGTTGTGTGGCTTCATATCTGAGTCCTCTATTCTGTTCCACTGGTCCTCATGTCTGTTTTTGTGCCAGTACCATGCTGTTTTTATTGTTATTGCTTTGTAATATAGTTTGAAGTCAGGTATAGTGATACCTCCAGCATTGTTCTTTTGACTGAGTATTGCCTTGGCTATTTGTGGCCTCTTGTGTTTCCATATAAATTTAACGGTAGATTTTTCAATCTCTTTAATGAATGTCATTGGAATTTTGATGGGAATTGCATTAAACATGTAGGTTACTTTTGGGAGCATAGACGTTTTTACTATGTTGATTCTACTAATCCATGAGCATGGGAGATCTCTCCACTTTCTATAGTCTTCCTCGATCTCTTTCTTCAGAAGTTTATAGTTTTCCTTGTAGAGGTCATTCACATCTTTTGTTTGGTTTACACCTAGGTATTTGATTTTTTTTGAGGCTATTGTAAATGGAATTGTTTTCATACATTCTTTTTCAGTTTTGAGCTTCCATTTCTATAGCAATATTAAAATGATGAAATTATATAAATAGAGAACAGATTAATGCTTGCCAGTGGTCAAAGGAAATGGTTTTAGACTAGATAGGAGGAGGATATGCCCATAAAACAACAAAATGAGGGATTCTGTGATTATGGAATTATTTTGTTATTTATTTATTTATTTTTAATTATTTATTTATTCACATGTATGTACATTGTTTGGGTTATTTCTCCTCCCCTGCTCCCTCTCCCACCCTCTTCTCCCCTTCCTCCCTCAGTTCCAGGCAGGTCCTATTCCGCCTTTATCACTAATTTTGTTGAAGAAAAGACAGAAGCCTAGTAAGGAAGACAAAGTGTTTTTGCTAACTGAGTTAAGGATAGCAATACAGAAATATTCCTAGCATTGCTTTCATGTACCCATGTGTTATGACCCATGTTGATTCATCTCTAACTGATCTTTACCCTGGTTACTGATCCCCTTCTCATGATAACCTCTGTCACTTTAAAGTTTCTGTATTAGCTCCTCTGGAGTGGGGATATCAAATGCTTTCATGTTTTGGGTTTTCTGCCTATTCCTATATCTCACGTTATGTGCTCTCCCCTTGTCATGTGATTAAAGTTCAACCACATTGCTGCATTTGCCCTAGATCTAAAATCCGCATATGAGGGAGAACATACGATTTTTGGTCTTCTGAGCCTGGCTGACCTCGCTCAGAATGATGTTCTCCAGTTCCATCCATTTACCTGCAAATGATAAGATCTCATTCTTCTTCATGGATGAGTAAAATTCCATTGCATACAAGTACCACATTTTCTTGATCCATTTATCAATAGTGGGGCATCTTGGTTGTTTCCATAACTTGGCTATTGTGAATAGCACTGCATTAAACATGGGTGTGCAGGTGCCTCTGGAGTAACCTGTGTTGCATTCTTTTGGGTATATCCCCAGGAGTGGGATTGCTGGATTATATGTCAGGTCTGTGTTTAGATTTTTAAGAAGTCTCCAAAATTTTTTTGGTGGAATTATTTTGTATTTTGACTACTGTCAATATCCTGGTTGTGATATGTACCATGATTTTGTGATATGTTACCATTGGGATAAAGTTTGTTCAGAACTTCTCTGTACTCTTTCATAAAATTGAATGTACATCTAAAATGATCACAAAATGAAAACTTAAAATATGTATGGTCTATCTAGACCAAACCTTTTGTCTTATTTTAAGTAAATACAGGTCAAGCAATATACTGAAATTCCAAAGTCAAATTCCATTACAAAACTTGGTAATGACACTATCAGAACTACAATTTTTAGTTTGTTTGAAATTTAAATGAAGGCTTACTCTAGATTGCTATAAAACAAGAATTCACTTTACTGGTAAAAATCAAGTTGTGTTATGAAGTTTTCATATATTCACTACCTCTACAGTCATTAAGTTTTAAAAAACAAAATTAGAATACAGAATTCATTGTGATGGTTAGAGTGGTTTCTTTCTTAGAAGTCAAATGTAGTCAGTGTCCATTGGCTAGCCATTATTTTGATATTGTTTATTTTTTCTCAACTTTCAAACATTAATACATACATTTATTCATTGGATGCTGCTTTTAGTATTATTTAAAAGTAGCTGCCAATAAATTGATGAGTGTACTCCATCCTCCCCTACATTTTTTTTAATGTTGTAAGTGAAATGCAAAATAATCTAAGGTTAAAACCTTTCTGTCACTTCACAATTAATTCTCTGTAGAGAAATGGTTCAATGTCAGAAGAACCATATGTTATTAATACCAGAAGGCATCATTGCATCTAATCCTCTCATAATGTCTATCTGTGAGAAGTTATTTGTTATATATTATTGTTATGGTTATATTTCATGTTTTCCTTAAAAAATATGAAACAACCTTTCTCAATGAGAAAATGAACTTGCTCTTTTTATTTCATTACATTACCAGGAAAAATTTATTTTCCTAGTTTAGTAACTCAACCTTACATGTTTAGTTAATAAAATTGGGATCTGAAAGTTAATCATGACTGAGCACTTCCCTCTTCCAATAGTATTCTTTTTCTACATTTCATGAATTGCTAAAATTTACATATCAACTCACTGAGGTAAGAAACGCCAATGAGGGGGGTGAGTTCAAGTATGATATATTTGATATATTGTAAGAACTTTTGTAAATGCCACAATGTTCCCCTACCCAGCACAACAATAAAGTAAAATAATAAAAGAAAAAAGAAATTCCAATGAATTGTCTTATTCGGACAAAGGCAGATGTGACCAACTATAAGACAGTGAAATAATTTTAATTAAATTGCCTGTAATTCTTTCATATATAATTAGTATAAGATTGACATTTTATGTTTTGAGCTGATTGCTCAAGTTTTGTTCAATTATTAACTGTATTTAGGACCACTGTCTTATATTCATTGTCCCTTGATGTTATTTGAATAGAAAACTAAATTCTCTGTTGTTTCCCCTTTTAATTTTAAAATCATTTCAGTAAACAAGCATGTAATTTATTAAAGGCTAAGTCACTGATTATACAGTGCATATAATCAAATTCTCCAGTTACAGATCATTGAAAATTATTTGTTTTAAAATACTTTTGTGGGGATATAAATGATTTTCCAATTTACTGTAATTATTTACAGAATTGCTATTTTATTATGAAATGTTAAAAGGATTTATGTGCCTCACTCATAAAGATGTTTTTAATTTAGATAGAGGACACATTTTGCTTTATGAAGTATTGAAATTATTATAGTTATAAAATTATGAATTTATGTTAATAAATATCAGAATTTGGAAAATTTTGCTGCTATCTAAAATTATATATAACCCCAAATTTTTGTTCTATATTGCCATTGAAGTCATTAGAGAATGTCATCTCTGTCATAGGTTTGTGGATATGATTTTGGATAAATTTTAAGGTTTATATTAGTGTTTATTAACAATAAGTACATTTTATCATGTAGAACATTTTGTTTCTTATGAAGAGAATCAATGGCCTAAATGTGGCATAAGAAAAAGAAGTAGAAATTAAATCAGTGAGATAAAAACTCAAATTCCTATTATCTTATTTATAAGCTATTTCAGCAGGCAAATTTGTGCCCATAAATTTTTGTCCCATTATCTGCAAGTGGAAAATAGCATCTATTTCACAAAATTGTTATAAGGGAAAAAAATCTATTGAAGCTACATATGTAAATGTCTCTTACATATTATGGTTTGAAGTTAACAGTATTCATATTTAACATAGTGTTATTGGTGAAATTAATATGACTGATATAGTTGAATTGAATATTTGTAGTGGGGAGCTGTAGACTAATTGCTGCATAAACAAACTTTAGTATATAGGTAAATATATACAAGGCTCCTGACATATATCTAGAATGGTTAAACTATGCTCATTGCCTCCATGGAGGAAGATGAGAGCTAAGATTATGGTTGACAATTAAATTATCAATTTATCTGTAAGCCTCAAATCCTTTTATGCTGCTTTTTTTATACTACATTTGGGTAGTTAAAAGAAAAGTAACATGAAAATTTCATCATAGAAATAGCAAAAATCAAAAAGGACCATATGATTAGGCAGAACACCAGACATGAAAAAAAATGGGTAGGTTTCACAAGTTTTGGGATAACAAGAAAAAGTCATTCTGATGATAGATAATAGAAGTTTTCCAATCAAATGAACAGAAGAACGTAAGTGATGATGGCAATGATAATAATCACATGGGACAATTCAGAGTGTTAATAATGCATATAAATCTAAAATAACGTGATAGGAGAGAAAACAGAGCAGAAAAAATTAATGGCTGGAGAGTACACAAATGTGATTAAAAGTAACAATTATAAATTTGAGTAGCTTGGTAACTTCAAGCTGAATATACATAAAGGAAACTACCTATAGTTATATCATAGACTATCTACAAGAAAGGAAATGGGTAAGAGAATAAATGGGTCTTAAAAGTAGACTGAGAAAAGAGGACATATTGTCATTACAAACAGATAAAATAGTACTATGAATTTATATCATTACAAAAAATTTATATCATTAATATGGAAACCAGAAGAGAATCCATGATAGACTTCACATTATTAAAACAGAAAGTTCTCACAACAGAATTATATATTCATTGATCTTTTAAAGTTTAGTTCAAAATAAAATATTTTTAAGATAAATGAAAGTGGATTAAATTGTTACTAGAAGTATATATTAAAAGAAGTTTTTCAGCTGAAGGAAACATGTTCAGAGAGTAAAAAGAAAAAAAAGCACTAGGAATGGCAAAAGCCTTGCACATGCTAAGCAAGTGCTCTGTCTCTTGAGCCACACCCCCAGGTCTTTTTGATTTTGGTTATTTTTGAGTTAGGATTTCATACTGATGCCTAAAATGGCCTAGACCTGGAATGGTAGGCACATACTAACATGCCCAGCTATTTATTGAGAGGTCATCTCTCAAGCTTTGTGCTCAGGCTGGCCTTGCAATGTGATCCTCTGAGTCTCCACCTCCCAAGTGCTAGGATTGCAGGTATGAACCTTTGTGTCCAGCTTTAAAAGATTCTTTTAGATTTTCTTCATTCTTAAAAAAAAAAGAACCCTTTAACTCCTTAAAGCAAAGGTTATAACATCATAGTTTAATCATGGTGTTAATAGCACATATGACTTTTACTACTAGGTAGTAAAACTACAAATAGATTAAGCCAATTTAAGGAAATATTTTGAAATCACTGGAGTAATCGCTGAAAAGTAGCACAAAGTAAGGAGCACAGCTGATAGCCTGTAGAAAAATAAAGAAATATGTTTCTTTTGATGAAAGTTAAAGCAGATAAGAAAGGAGAACGGAAGCACATCTGTTTTTACAGATGGTTCAAACAAAAGATAAAGAGCACAGTAGATGTGAATATACAAAATATATCAAAGGCTGAGATTATCAACAGGATATTTTAAACACTCAAGTCTCTGGTCAGTAGAAGAAACATGATTTAATTATAAAGATAAATACAGGTGAAATATAAAAGAAGGAAAATACATGCCATACTAACAATAAGGATAGGAAAGTTTGCATGGCAGTGTTAACAGGAAAAAGGTGACTTCAGGACCAAGAAGATTATTAGACGTGCAGACAGCCCATAATGATTAAAGTGCTAACGTGTGGTCCTATGGTAACATTATTGTTATTTTTAATGACACAGGGAATCTAATGGAATCACGGAGAAAAATGCAAATCCACAATCACAGTAGTAGGCTATAATACCATTCTCAGCAATTAACAGATCAATCACAAAAGGCAATAAAGTTATGAATAAAACAACATTCTCTGTTAATTTAACCTAATTGTCTTATATAAAGAACTGATTCAAACATGAGAAACATTTCTGTTGAAATACACATACAATGTTTACAGAAATGCTGGGTCACATCGAGAGACAAAATAAATCTCAGAACTGAAAATACTACAACAAATGTTCTTACACTAAAAAATGGTCTAAATATTTGGCTATATAAAGGCTATGACTTGAAGAAAAGTCACAAGAAGAATTCAATTATTTGTTTACAAATAGAAGGAAAATGTGATCTATCAAAATCTGCAAAAAGAAAAAAAAAAGCCAGACTGGGGATATGACTCAGTTAGCTTAGTTATAGAGAGCATGCCTACCATGTGTGAGGCTCTGACTTCTAATATCCAGAATCACACATACACACACACACACACACACACACACACACACACACACACACACACAAATTGTGAAAAAAACAGTTAAGCCAGGGAATATGTATATACCTTAGAATGCTTAGATGAAAATGTATAAAATGGCTAAAATTAATAAACTTTGTTTTGTTGTAAAGAAGGAAAAATAAAGAACAAATAAAACCAAAGTGGAATTTAAAAAATAATGATGAATAGAATCAATGACATTGAAAACAATGAAGAAAAAAAGCAATGCCAAAATTGGTTCAATAAGAATAATAAAATTAATAATCACCTAAAATATGTATTAAGGAGATAAATAGGCAAAAATTACTAATACCAGAAAAAAAAAGAATGCATGACACCACAGATCATATAGTCTGAAAGGATACAGAGATAAATATTATGTAATTATTATAGCAGTAAACTTGGTAAACAAGATAAAATGGATACATTGAAAAGCTCAATTTACTAGAATTGACAGTAGAAATGGAAAGTATGAACATGTATAATTATAATAATATTATAATTTAATGATTTACATATACATATAATTAAATCTCTCAGAAAATTTTTTGAAAAGTGAAATTTCAGATCCAGATAGCTTCACTAGTAACTTTTATAAAACATTTATGAAAAATACAAATTATACACAAAGTTTTACTGAGTTTAAAAAATAAAAGAATGTTTGCAAAATTTCAATAATCCACTGTTACTCTAATATAAACTTGAGAAAGAGTTACTAAAAATAAAAATTATAAGACAGTTTTTCATAATTCCAAATGGGGTCCAGCAATATATAAATAAATGTATTATCATGTATTATTACTGGGTGGGGCTTATCTCACCTGAGATAAATAAGTTTAGTTTAATGTAAAATCAGCCAATGTAATTGACATCTTAACAGAATAATAACAAGAACAAAATCATCTCAGTAGATAAAAAGCACTAGATAAAATTCCACAAAATTGATTATAAAATCCATAGTATACTAGAAATAGAAAAGATATTTTCCTATTCTGATCAAATTTAAATTGTGTGTTATTTAATGCTATCCTCCCTCAGATTGGTAATGAAACAAGAATGTTTGTTTTCACTACTTCTGTTTATCATGATATTAGATGCCTTAGTGAGTGAGTAGGCATAAGGCTTAGAAATAAAGAATATTGTCACTTTCATGGGTAAAATATCAACCTTTTACACAAAAAATCTTAGCAAACACACAGGATATGAGGTCAATAATTATGGTGTTGTCACTGCTATAACATCAGCAAGCATGAAATAATCATACATTGTGCACACATAGAAATATCGCACTATACAATATAAATAAGTGCAATTGTTATATGACAACTAAAGGAGAACGATACCATTTTCATGGATTGGGGGCTCAAATTCAGTGATCAATTCTATCAAATTGATTAATAGGTTCAGTACAACTGTGATCAAAAGCACAATCAGATTTTTAGCAGAAATGGAAAAGTTACTTCTAATATAGTAAAACTAATGGTCCAGAAAAGAAAAAAAATCTTGAAAAAGAAGACCAAAATTTGGGAGTACATAGTGCCTGACTATAAAACTTAACTTTCAAAAAACTACTATCAAGACAGGATGGTATTAGTGTAAGGATAAACAAAGAATAAAAAAATATTGTAGAGTCCAAAAATATCCATAATGCAGTTTACTTTCCACCAATGTGACAAGATTCGTCATTGGGGAAAAGAATATTTTTAATAAATGATACTGTAACAACTAACTAGATATTTTAAAAATTTATTATCCATTCTGATGCTACATAAAATTAATTTGAGATAGACCATAGCCATAAAATAGAAGTTTTTATAGTTTTATACAGAAATTTCATTAAAACATATGAAAATACCTTTATGAATTTTGGATGGGAAATGATTTCTTAAAATCACTGCAAAAGTATTGAACATGACAAAAGTAATATAATGGACTTATTAGAAATAAAAATTGTATGTATATCTGTAAAAATTATTAAGTCGATAAAATGACTAACCAAATGCTATGAGCCTCTATTTTCCATAAATATCCCCAAAAAGATTTGTATCTGGAATACATAAAAACTTCTAAAAATAAACAATGAAAATATAAAACACCTAGTAAAAATGGGTGGGAAACCCAATAGGGAGTTAGTTCATTACAGATAAAATGAAACAGTCCCATGAGAACTTGAAGCTAAGCAAATATAATTTACTCAACAGGTAAATACAGAGTAAAACACATTGATACAGCATCACTCACCAAGCAAATTGACTAAAATTATAAAGACTGTCAATATACAACATAGATGGGAACATGGAGCAACTAGAACTTTCTTACTGATAGTGTGAATGCAAAATGGTGCATTATTTTGCAACACAGCTTGGAATTTCTTTATTAAATACAGACTCTTTCTATGACTTAGCAATGTAGTATTCTGGATATTTTTCCAGAGACATGGAAATACATATCTAGAAAAAGATTTTACAAGGACATTTGTGGATGTTTGGTTCATAGAGTACCCAAAACACCATGAATGTCCATCAAAAGGAAAATGGGATAAATTAATTGTAGTAAATTCATACCACATAAAACTAAATAATTGATAAAACAACTGAATTATTGAAATATATGTGTGAAGCTCAAAAAAATTATGTTAGCAGATGCAGTGAGACACAAAAGAATATGTACCTTGTGGCCCATTTTTGTGGATATCAAGGAAAGGAAAAACTGGGCTACGGTAGTAGAATTTAGAGCAGTATTTGTCCATAGCAGATGTGATTTGAGTAGAAGTAGGCATAGGAGACTTTCTGAGGGAATAGAAATATTTTATATCTTGAATAATAATTATATGTAGTCAATTACATTTACAAAACATCTCATTGTATAATTATGACCTATACATTTCGCTGTCTATAAATTTTACCCCAAGTCATTCTCCACCAAAATGTAAGGGTTGAAAAGTCAGAAATTCTTCCAGTTCTCCACTTACATGTGAGACCTTAAGTTCTATAACCTTACAGAATTGCAGTTTCCTTATGCATTGTGGGGATAATAATATTCATATCATATAGTCATTATGAGAATCACACTTGGTAGTGTATGCAGGATATTTATCAGATAGCTACATACCCACAAATTATTTGCCATTATAGAAAAGATGTGATTTTCAAAAAGTCATTGCTATAAATACTATGAAATCAAATGTTATTAGTGAAGAATCAGCAATGTTATCACTAATGATTTTTCTGTAGTATACATGTTGAGTATTTAGGATAACATAATAAATGGACACATAGAGCCATAATTTTTTTTGACTACTAAATCAATTTATTTTTAAGAAAATACTAACTTATTTGTTAACAATTTAATGGAGTTATTATTTTTGCAGTCACTATGGACAAAACATATTATTTTTGCAGTCACTATGGACAAAACATATTATTTATACATTCAGGCACATAAAAGGAAACAGATACATTTACAATAATATTTTAAGCACTTGGGCTTCAGTGCAGGCAACAGAAAGTAATTAAACACAAGGTGAAACTTTTTCTTAGTGTGAAATACTTGCTGAACTGTCAAAATAGTATTTTAAACATGTTTCAATACAATATTGCTTCCAGTAGCAATAGATAATGTTGAAAAATTGACATAATACCCATCTTCTTTTTTTACTATTATGCTGGAGGCACATTGTGACATTTACAAACTTCTTACAGTATATCATAGTTGAATTCACTGCCTCCATCATTCTTGTTTATCCCTCCCCTCCATTCCGGGAATAGTTTCAGCAGGTTTCATTTTCCAAAAACATATATACACAGTATTTACACCACGTCTATCCCCTTCTACGCCCTTCCCCACATCTTCCCCCTCCCACTGGTTCTATCCCCCAAGGCAGGACCTGTTCTGCTCTCCTGTTCTTTGATCCTGTAAAAAAAATTGACATTTTGTTTGTTTAAGATAACTTACAGTGGTTTCCATGTGACATTTCCATGTATATATGTATTTTAACCCCAATTACTATTATCATTCTTGTGTGCTTGTGTGGTACTGGGGTTTGAACTCAGGGACTCATGCTTGTGAGGCAGGCATTCTTACCACTTGAGCCACTCCACTAGCCCTGAACCTATAATTTAATACATCATAAAAGGATCCATATTTTAAACGAATTATTATTACAAAATAAATGCACATTTTGAAATTACAGAGATAAAAGTGTTTGGAATCCCACAACCTATCATAACGAGGCTTATTGTTTTCAATTATTATACATAATCTCAATATCTAATACACTATTTATATAACATTTTTTACATAAATTTTTAAATTATCATTGGGCACACATAGTTGATATCTGGCATTTTCATTTACTTAGTATTTTAATTATAGGTTATTATAGTTGACTTTCTTGTCTTTTCCCTACATTTCCTAAGACAGATGGTCTTTCCATACAAGTTAATGCACATATTTTGTCTTTCCTGTTAGTCTGAACACTATATTTTATAGATAAATCCTCTTTAAATAAATACTGAAATACAAAGATGGCAATGTCAACTAAATGATCTGAGCTTTAATAATAAAACCTTTTAAATGTATGTAGATCCAAATATATAACAAACTATTAGAACTTTAGTAATTAGTTAGAACATTACATTTTCAATATTTAATGCTACTATTTTTCTTTAATTAAAACATTATAGGAATTAGTCTTCTTAAATAAGTCATGTTTGTCCTGCATTAAATCAATTAATGTTTTTACCAAGCTCCTTTATAATGATAATAATGGAAATAAACCTATTTTTAATATTTACATTATGCAAGGCACCATAAAATCAATGGAGATGTGAATGAAGCTGGTGGACTTTGTATATCCATGCCAGTTTCTAGTCTGTAGATCAGAGACTGTAAATTGTTTACCAGGTTAAATTCAAATGACATCTACATTGTTTTACAAAAATATGAACTGTTTACTATTACTTCACATTGGAAACTGTCACATAAAAGTTCAAATTTCTGACCTCATCTCACATACTTAAGGTCTGACCATTCTGGGTTGGAATTGCTCATTCCCACCAGCCACCAATTCACTTGAACTTAGTAGCAGTCGCTCCATTTAGAGAGGGCTTACCTCAAGTTTTCCACAGACACCACCCAGTTGACCTCATTCAGGTTACCTGCCTGGATTTAGCAAACACAGCTCACTAAAAAAAGAAATAAATCACAAAGCAGCAAGAAAAACTGCTCATGGTGCTGTGTTTTCATTTAATAGGTACTAAATATATGAAGAAAATAAAAAGAAAAAAATACTACAATGAAAGAGAAGTTGGGTAAAAGGAAATCTCTGACTTCATTAGTGACCTACATTATTATTAATATTTTTAATGTTGTATCTGGGTAGACACTGGATGATTATGTTAGCATAGACTAATTTGCTCACTTGCTGTATGTCTACCCCCATCCTTTGTCCTTTTGAAGTACCTCCCACGAATGTCCAAGACAACTACCTCACATGGACGTCTTTTTCTTTATTCAAAGAACAGCTTGTCTGAGGGGTTGATACCAGTGGGAGAGGGGAAGGAGATGGGGAAAGACATGGGAGGGTGAATACAGAGCAAATACTGTGTTCACATGTATATAAATGGAAAATGATACCTGTTGAAACTATTCAAGAAATAGTGGGAAGGAGGCTACAGGAGAATGATGGAGTGGGTGCATTCAAGTTTGATATATTTGATATATTGTAAGAGCATTTATAAATGTCACAATGTACCCCCAACCAGTACAACAATAAAAAAAGAACAGCTTGACATATTGTTATTAAAATGCGGATCTTTCTTTGATTTTTACAAAGGCTGAAGAGATAACTTTAACAATTGGCCAAGCATTCGACTTAGCTTACAGGAAATTTCTAGAATCTGGAGGAAAAGACGTGGAAACAAGAAAGCAGATCTCAGGGTTACAGAAAAGAGTGAGTAAATGAAGCTTGTTGTTTCACACTTGTGTCATGTAAGTACAAGGAAACTTGCATATCATCAAACAAATTTAGAAGACCTGCCATTAAATTTCCCTCACACTGATTGGAACTGCTTTCACTGTGTTCCTATAATTTCTCATTCCTGATCCCCTGCACAGTTTTTAACTATTTTATATTGAATTCCCACAAGAGCTTAGTGTTCTCATGTGATTTTGCTTCACTTCCTGATGCTTCTCATGGGGATCAGAGCAGCAGAAGCAGCAGATGCTGGGTAAGTGGTTTCCCATGCAGATCAGATTCCTTTATAATTGAATTACACCCTTTCTCCACTCTTCATGATCATCATGAACAAGTTTCATGATGTCATGTGGTTGCACTTCAAGATTTTGGATACTGATTACACAGTGCAACAAGAAAACACAAAGATGACATGTTAGGAACATACAATTAAAATATATTTTAAATTTAATGTCTTTCCAGTGAACTAGAATTCTTCAACATGTCCCAAGCTTTATCAAGTAATTTTCTTCCTTGTGCACAAGTGGACATTAAAATTCTAAATAGTATAGAATGCTATTTGTCAAAGCCAATATTCCTAAGATAAAAAAATTCTGAAAATTATTCAATAACCATTTTCTTTTTAGATCCAAGACTTAGAAACAGAAAACATGGATCTTAAAAATAAAGTACAAGATTTGGAAAGCCAACTAAGAATAACTCAAGTATCAACATCTCCAGTAAGTATATTAAATATGTATACATGTTCCTTAGAAACAAGATTTTTGGGTGATAAGGTATTTCTGGATCATAAGATCTGCAATAATTCAAATAATACTTTGTGATGAGTAATTTAAAACTAAATATGAATAGAGATGAAGCCTGGTAAACAAGGTTAATTAAGAACGTGATTACCTAGGTAGATCAGTCCTCAGTCATTTCCGTGCTATTCTTTATCTTATGTTTTCTAAGATAACTTAGACCTCAGTTTTGTCTTAAGGTTTAATATACTTTTGCTTTTTATAGCATATTAGTTCTTTCATTCCAGTTGGTTAGTGTTTACTGAGGTTAGCTGCAATAATCCATGTTAGTCTGTCCCTACAATGCTGAACTTCATATAGGAAATAACAAGATTGAATATACTTACTTATATTAAATAGAAAGGGTTCCCACTGGGAGTGAGGCAATTGTGTTCCAGACACTAAAATGAGTGTTTTTCTCTGGGGAAAACACTCAAGTATTTACAGTTAAATTATTTATTTCTGATGTGTTGCAATTTTGAAATCCTTTTCCCAGTACAATCTGTAATTCTACTTTTACATGATTTTAGCAAAGGGAATTTTTGGGTGGAAGGTAAAATTTAAAGCAAGTTTTTTTTTTCAAGGTGAAATGTATTTAGAACATATCTACATATATGCATATATACATATGTACATATCCAGGATAGTTCACCACAAAGAAGAATGGCTCTATGAGAAGCTTGATTTATGGCTTCAAACTTGTCATGCCCTGGAAATGGGTGAAAGTTTTCTTTATTCTAAACTCACACTTTTCCATGCTACATAGTGAAAGAGTTGCTATTTCCTTTGTTTGATATAGGATTTTTAAAAGTAGGAATGATGTAGCTAAGAGAGACTGAGAGTGAGGTGCCTATGTACCTCTGATATGTAAAGTCAGGTACTGGAGCATCCTCCTCAGGTTCTGACTTTATTACAATATTCCTTTTTATTTTATCTCTGTACTGTTTGATGTTTACTAAGATTATAATTTTTTTCTTGCCTCTCTCTTCCAAAGAGACAGAGTATCAGCCAGATTCCTTCTTTAACTTTTGGCTCCAAAAAGGAACACTCACCCTTCAGAGTCTTGTTGAAAGTTTTTTACACCCATGCTGTGAAACAAAGTTTGAGAATAATAAAGAAGTTACTTTTTTAAGGATTCTTAAGAGGGTAGCTCTTCCTGGAATTCACCACATATGCTCTGGTTCAGTCTTTGTGTTGACAATGGACCAAAATAGATGCATTGCCATTTTTAATGTAATGGTGTATCCTTGTTCAGTGTATTCTTTTTCTTTGAGAAAGAAAAAGTTGAGAACATTGTGTTGAAGGGCAAGATTTAGGAGGAGTAAAGATGCTTGGGCATATTGATAAAACTGCTTCCCCTTGCCTTTATTTTTTTCTCTCCCCAAAGCAGACACTGCCTTGACTAGCAGTAGGCTAAATGAAAAGAGGTTGGGTCAGGATTGGGGTTATGAATGTGCACTGATGATCTCTGATTACCGAGTCTGCAGCAGAGATGGTAAAGGATAGAAGTAATGATGAGTCAGTCCTTGTTTTAGTTTCTTTGACCATCTGGCTAAGATAGCTCTTATATGCAGTAAGCATGAAGATGGTAAAGGATAGAAGTAATGATGAGTCAGTCCTTGTTTTAGTTTCTTTGACCATCTGCTAAGATAGCTGTTATATGCAGTAAGCATGAAAGTATGAAAATTAAATACAGGCTGTGAGTATCTGAATTTATTCAGTAATTGTTATTGTATAGTTACATAAAACAATAAAATTATTATAATAGTCATTAAAATGAATTAGTTCTTGTGAGGTTGGGCCATTTAATAATTAAGTGTTGTAGTCATCTCAATTCTGAATCTATCTGAATAAAATACTTCATATACTACAACTCAAAAGTTAAATTAAAAAAGAAATCATATTTTTACATTTAATTGATGTGTAGAAAGTGTATCATTGATACAAATGAATTGTAACTTAACAATCTATATTCCTTTTCCATAGTAATTTATTGCCTTTGCAACAGTAATATCTTTGCCTATACTTTTTATTTCAACTTCAAAAATTACTTGTTATGTAAATTTCCAGCTCCTAGTGTCTGGAACTGCTGAAATTTAAGTGTAAGATTAAGCGTTAATATTCACAATGTAAATTGATGACATATTTGATCAAGTAGTTTTGGAAATTTTATTACACATATGTGTTAACATGATTTTTTTTAAAGAGCTCATTGATAAGTTTTATCTTTCATTTTGAATTTCAGTTATGTGGCTATGAAATAAACTAATGTAACACTAAGTATAGCTGTATTTATTTCACATCTGTTATAATGAGCTCCCAAATTATTAAAGGTAAAAGAAATAAATTTGTTACCTGAAATTATTAACTATTAAATGTTGCCATGCTTATAGATATCCACTTTTAAGACTTATTATTGATTCAAACTATAGAAATCTTATTGGATAAGCAATGAAAATTTTAAATAATTAAAGTATAAGTGTGCCATTGTCTGCACTTAAATAAATTTCTGTTAAGTCTGAAATATTTTACATCTGTCCTTATGAAATTGAATACTGGTTTTATGGGACACATAGCCGGAACACAAAGTACTTCACAGAGTGCACCCATGACTAGCAAAGTAAATGCTTATTCAGTTCGTAATCCTGTAAATGAGGGTATAGATTTTAGTTGTTTGTTTTGACCTCAGAGAACTGAAGGATACAATGCCTCCAGACTATTGAAGTTGTCAGCAGTTTGTTTAAAGGATTACAGGTAGTGGTCAACATATTAAAGAATCATTGAAATGAACTATGTATCCTATTATGCACATGGAAATTATAATGCAGGTAGGTTTAGTGTATACAGTTAACCTGGTTTCAGATTCTTGGCAAAATTTCTGTGTTGTATTAAGAGGAGTCCCCAGAACAAACACTCTTCATAACTTTATGAGCCCAGCACAGAATGTTTAGGTGTCTCGCTCAGTTAGTTCAGTCGTGGTTTCCTTTTCTGACAAATACCCTTTGGTAGTGACCATAACATATATCTCTGTATTACACTGAGATCATAGAAGTCTTTTCAGTAGCTTTAGATATTTTAAATGAACATTTAGATACACTGAAAAGTTTCCGTTACTTGACTTTGCTGTTTGCTTTTTGCTGTGTTCTGGTGGTTTGGCAAAGGATTAGAGGTTGGGTTTTCTACCATTTGGTACTAATTATCTAGGAACAATCTGATTTCCATTTATTACATTCACATGGCAGTGTTGCTTGTATTTATATTAGAAAAAGCGTTTATTCTGCCCTGCTAGCCTCCTGAAAACCTCCAGAAGATTGTTACATTATAAAATATGGGGATAGAAGTTAAATCAAATTGTTACTCTTAACTCATATCTGAGTGCTTGCATTTTACTTTGCTAGCTCTAGAAGCTTTTAACCAGATCAGACTATTGGCAGGGAGTTAAATGAATAAAATTGTAGTTCTGAGGAATACTGGACTTTCTATTGCTGAGTAAAATTGATGTCTCCCTTTCAGTTAAACCCAGTGTTAGATAAAATTCTACTTTTACATAGTCAGCTGTGTAGCCACTGATTGCACTTGATAAGACAATTATAACCTAAAATGTGTACTTCATTGTGGGTAAACAAACCTACTTATTTAATTTTCTTTAGTGCTTTCTCAACTGGTTTTGAAGTCAGGATGGGCAAGAGCAGATGATGAAAACTCACAATTACACAAGAAGCCAAACATGAGTCTTTAAACAAAGGCATAAAGTTTAAACATGAACATCGGTACAAGAACATTTGGTGCCCACAAGGCATGATTACCAGGCCCCGACTTCACTTTCATAATTGTTAGTTGCTCCAAAGATGATTTGAAAGAAGTTACCCTCATCTAAAAGGAAGTTAATTCTTTCTTTTTCCAGTTCTGACTAGGAGCACCTGGTCAAATCATTTGGCCACTCTTTGACCCATATTTCTTTTCATGATCGTGTACTCTTAACTTACAGCTTCCTGTAGGAACTGTAAGATAATAGGTCTTTTAACTAAGAAATTAATATAAACCAAGTGTAGATCTAGAAGCCTAAAAAATAAATTTTTGGCACCATAAGTCCTATATTAGTCAACTAATTATTTTTAAAACTTATTTAAAAAGTGATGATGGGAATGTGCCATAAGAACAATCTTTAGAGCATGACTCAGCCTGGCAATCTAGAAAGATCTGCCAGAATACTTTACATTACTATTATCTTGCTTTTCATCAGTGTAATTTCTTAATTACAAATTTTTAATTAAATTTTAATTAAAATATCTCCATTTAAATTTAAGGAATTTATTTTTAAACATTTTTATTAGTATATGAATTATATGGGGAGCTTCATTATGGCATTTCCATGTACACATATATTATACCCCAGTTTGGTTTATCCTTTAAGGAATTTATTTTTAAAATTTAAATCTTAAATGGAATCTTTGACTTGTACTATTTAAACATTTATGATAAATCATATTTTAATCTGGAAGTTGGTTGCTTTATATTTAAAGTTAAGTCTGGATATTTGTATTTCCAATGCAATTAATAGCACAAAATAAAATTATACTATCCTAATATTTCTAAAGACATTACTGCAGATCTGTTTAATTTTAATGCAGGTTTTTTTGTGTGTGTGTGTTGTATTAAGTGTTTTCAGCAGTTTACCTTTACTGTGAGGTTTATCAAGTAAGATTTTCATTGGCTGCCTCAAAGTCCTATTAGTATTGAAAATCTTCTACAGTGTGACTTGTACCTGAGGACCCAATGTGTAGTCTTTTGACCTGATCATCGGAAATGAACACGCCTACTAGGCAAAGTTTTATGGGAAAATCTGCCTTCCCCACCAGCGATTGTGCACAATTTCACAATTTGGAGGATTTGAGTGAAGTACTCAGATACCACTGACCAACCATGTTCATGTGCATATCTGCATTTCTAACCTTTTGGGGGCTTTGACTGAAACCTCTCTTCAAATGCTTCTGTTCAGACAGCCTTATTCTGGGGCCTTGGAGACACTTTTCTCCTTTATGACTCAGTATTCAGTACTTTTCTACTCCTAGCCTTCTCCTTTTCCCTCTCCTTGGCCCCTTGTCCAAAAACCCTTTAGGAGCCTTTTGTTCAGGTCATTCAGCAATGAGCCAGTGCCCTATTTCTGCCATGATCCTTCTGACCTTTGCCCAGGGTCATTTTCTGAGGAAAAGTGGAGTATTGTTGGAGCAGGCACCTTTTCAGGCCTTTTGCCTATACTCTTGCAGTAAGTAAATAAAGGCTTAATTATTAATTCTGTTTTGGCTGAATTAATTGACAACTGTGACATCTGTCAGCTAAGCTTTATCTAGCTCAGCTCTCCATAGTAGGATTCCATGCTTATAAAGGGAATAATCCCTAAATGTCTTCCAAAGACTCATGTTCAGACCAGGTTTACTGGACTTATCACTCATTATCTTTATACTTTCTTTGAGATTCTTGACAACTCTACCTTTCCAGAACCTAAACATCCTACTTTATAGAAGTCCTCACTACTTATAGGAAGGACGTAATGACTAGTGTCACGTTGAATTTTAGCTCTGCTTCTTAGCTCATTGAAGAGTAAGTCCCAATGAATCTAGGTCCTAATTCTTTATGTGCCTGTTGCTAATAAGATCATATTACTATTGCCATTAGTAATAGTTACCAACAAGGTTTTGAGAATTAAATCTAAAATGCATATTGTAGCATTTTTGACAATTGTATACATTGATTTAGAAGAGTTTACTCCTACTTCAGTGATTGACTATCCTTTCTCTTCCCATTTCATCACACAAAGACCCTCTCCAAAATAAATCTCAGAATTTCCTCATTTTCTTCTCTACTGTTTTCCTCTCCCTTCCTAGTGAGTCCAATATTCTATGTAAAGTAATAAAATGTAATATTGTCAAACTAAACAACCAAGAATTTCAAGACTACCACAAGAAAATCAATGGCAGTAAAGTTAATGTGAGACTATCTTATTTTAATAAAACACCCTTTTGCAAATAAGTTTTCACCTTACTTTTCCCTTCCTCCATACTTTCTTTCTTTTCTTAGCATATTTCTTTTTCTGTCCTTCCTTTACAGCTGCTGCACAGAATGTCTGACCATGAACCACCTGGGTTTCAGAGATGCTCACCCTCTTTCTGGAGTAATAGTGATGATTCACCTCCCTGTCTAAATATGTCTTCCATTTCTGTCCCTCCTGTCAACTCATCTGATTCCAGACTATCACAGAGACTGTTAATACCACCACCTCCTAAATGTGGCCTTCCCAAGCCAGTCAGTGAAAGCAGCATTCCAAGACCTCATGTAATTTGCAAAGCAGAAAATTATTTTTATTATCCCCCTCAATTTTTAAATTCTTCCAGAATGTGTCGTTTATGTAGCAATAAAAAGTTAGGTATTCTTAAATTCATGTGATGAGATCTGGAGCCTTTGTGTGCCAGTTTGACTTCCTTTAGTTCCCTGTTATCACAGTTTCGAGTAGAGTGGAGATAGTATAGAAATCCAAAAAATGAAACAAGATAACTACTTCATACAACCCATCAGACAGAGCCTTTGGGAAAGAGATCATTGGGGCCATGTACAAAAGCAGTTTCTGCATATTTCAATGAAAATAATTAGCAATGTCTATACTGATCTGCATTAAGTCTAGATTGAATGAGGTAAAATTGGGACAGGAGGATTACTGTCTTTTTTAAGGTGCTGAGACTTGAAAAGACAAGAAAAGGAAAGATGAGATGCTGGAGGAATAAAAGGCAACAGAGTAAAGACATATTTGGCTAGTTGTTTTGTTGTTATTGACAGGTAAGATTTGAGTATTTTTATATCCTGAGCAGGAAGAGAGATACTGAAGTCAAGGAAGAAGGATCTGGTGATTAGGAGAATATTCCTGAATAAGAGGAAAGGGGTGAGGGACACAGTAAGCAAATTGTTAAAGAAAAGATACAGTAATTTTCCTGCAAGAAAAAATTCACTAAAATCATTTTAACTGAATAGTAAATTCTCAGTCACTCTCTGCATATAATCAGCCTCCATATTTTTTTACCACCTGCATCATATACGAAACACAAGTAAGTGTATTCTGAGAATTCTAACTTCAACATGAACCACTCTATGCAATCTCTTCCTGGTCTAATAGAAGAAGTAAATTTCCTCTATTTCTCTTCAGAATGGGAATTCTCTTTTATTTCTAATCAGATTAGCTGGTTTCCACAGGAGATTCTACTTATATATTTCCCTTGTTTGAAAAAATGATGATTATTTCATTTTCCCACTATTTCTTGGCTACATTTCCATAGGATTTTCTTTTTCTCTATATTTATTCAATCCTGACCCAGACTGTATCAGATAATTCAATAATTTTGGTGGCGCATTGGTGATTATTGATTTGTCTTACAAGGAAGTTCCATATAGGAAAGATGGTGGTTTCCCGGAATGAAATATACTACTGTGAATATCATGTTGTCATCATTGTACTTAGAAACATAAATTAAAATATACTCTACTTTTAAGAATATAAAAAATTTAATTGTATTTGAATGTTTACAGTTCAGAATGTGAGTCACTTATGTTCATTATTTCTGTTTAAAATTTGCAAACTATGCAAAGTATATTGTGGGAATCACTCTTTTATGTAAATTGTTTCTAACATGTTTCTAATTTTGATACAAATGGCAATTATTTCTAGATATATATAATCCAATATATCTTGTGTATCCATCTAGAATAGTACTCTCACGATCTTTTTCCGTCAACTTCAAGAATTTTTTTTTTTTAGAAATTTTCTATGCTTTTTTGCAGATAGCATTTGGCATAACAGTTTGGACCATATGAATCTGTTGATACTCAGATTTATCCACAAAATGGCT
The DNA here is from genome assembly GCF_047511655.1 of Castor canadensis. Lineage (NCBI taxonomy): Eukaryota > Metazoa > Chordata > Mammalia > Rodentia > Castoridae > Castor > Castor canadensis. Next base: position 139,949,225 of record NC_133389.1, read on the forward strand.
ATGATTCAATTGAGTTTGTTCATATGTGTTCCATGCATTTGAAATACTTGTCATTGTAATGTGCTTGCATGAAACACCACCCTGACTCATATTATCATATTACAGGTAGGCAGTGTGACATCCAAGTCACCTTCCACTGACGTCTTTGATATGATTCCATTTTCTCCAATATCGATACCTGCTCGCAACGGCACACAGCCACCTCCTGTTCCTACTAGATCTGCAGAGATTAGTAAGCTTTCTAAATCAATCAATATTTCTTGCTATATTTGGGTATATTTTACATGTTTAATTGACACTTTGTGAGAAATTACATATCTTAACAAACTCACCAGAATTTTTTATTGAAGTATTAAGTATTTATATATAAACCAAATTCAGTTAATTCTATTTTAGTTTGTAATTCAGAGTATATTACTAAAGACATCTCTGTTTGCAATTTGAACCTGTTGTATGAAAAATGACATTTTGGTATTGCTTTATTTAAATCATAATGAAATTAATTATTTGTTTATTTCATTTAGGGTTTTATTTTTAACGTTTTACTTACTCAAAATAATTGTCAGTAATTATTTCAGCCTTTTAAATATGTTTAATAGAGTGATTTAAATATTGCCATTATAGAACACACAGAGATTCTTGGTAGAAAAATATGTAAATCATATGATTTGTTTATATATTAACATTATGTAAGGTTTTTTCTTTGATATCCAAAAGCTTTTGTGCTTTATCGCTGTATATCTTTAAGTAATATCAGTCTCTTTTTTGATAAATTAGAAAACATCCAAGAGACGTTTGTTTTCTTTATTCAGTTTTTTTTATTAGTTTATAATAGTTGTATAGGGGATTTCATTGTGACATTTCCATATATGTGTACAATGTATCCCAGTTTGGTTTGTCCCTCCCCCCTCCATTATTCTTCCTCTTCTTGATAGATGTTCATTTTCAATGTCTTGGTTGTATCCTGATCTGCGCTCTACCACAGAAACTGCTAGAATATTTCCCAGTGACCAAGAATCAATTGCTAAGCCCAATGGGAAACTGAAGAAAAGAAACATTTATATTTTATGACTTATTTCATTCTCCCTAATTCACACTTGGTCATTTTGGATATAATTCTGAAGTTTTTGCTGAGGACTTTAATAAAAGGCAGTTTGGATAGTACTTTGTTTCCCCTTGTAGAACTTAATAAAGTACAGTGCTTATCTTGAGTCTTCAACACATTTCGGAGGACCAATTTGTAAATAAAAAGTTACAACATTAGAGACTTTAAAAATCAGCTAATAAAATATTTCAAAGCATCAACTCAAAAGATACGTTGGAAAAGACAAGGATTTTTGACTAGGAAATAAAAGAAAAATAGACAATGGGATGACATCAGACAGGAAATCTTTTACACTGTGAAGAAAACAAGAACCATCTACAGAATAGAAGGAATTATTTTCAAATTATACATCAGATAAGGAAGTCAAACAGCTCAGAAGCAAAAAACCAACTGAACTAAAAGTGGGAAATAGGCCTAGATAGATATTTCTCCAAGAAGACATACAAATGGTCAATATTACTAATGACGTGGGACGTGCATATCAAAACCATAGTGAAATAGCACTTCTCTTCAGTTAGAATGGCAATAGTCAGAAAGATGAAAGACAGCATGTACTGACACGGATATGGAGAAGAGGGAACTCTTGCACACTATGGCAAGTACTGACTTATTAGCCATCATGAATACAAATATGGAGGTTCATCAGAAAATTTTAATAGAGCCACCTATTCCAGTACTTGGCATTTATCCAAAGGAAATGAAATCAGCCTGTCAGAGAAACATCAGCATGGCCATGTTAGAACTATTCACAATAGCCAAGAAATGGAAACAACCTTAGTGTACTTCAACTGATGACTCAATAAGGGAAATGTAGTACATACACATAGTGGAACATTATTCAGTCATAAAAGAATAAAATTCTGTCATTTTGGAGATTGCCAGGTTAAGAGAAATAAACCAGGCACAAATAGACAAGTACCACCTGATTCCACCCATATGTAGAATATAAAATCATTGATCTCATAGAAGTTGACAGTAGATTGATGGTGACAAGAGAGTAAGGAGAATAGGTAGAAAGAGGGACAGCGAGAGTGGACCAGTGGGTTCTGAGTTACAACTTGATAGCAGAAGTTCTGACGTGCTATTGTATGATACAGTACTGTATATTTCAAAAAGCTGGAAATATGGGAAGTTTTTGATATTTTCAACATAAAGAAATAAGGTTTGAAGAAATAGATTTGTTTAATACAATTTAAACATTACATTATATACATATCTATCAATAATACATAATATTCAATAAATGCAATTTTTATGTTTTTATTGGTTAAAAATAAATTTATTTTAAATTCTTAAAAATATTTTTAATACATAAGGTGAAATATATTTTAAAATTTTTCTTATATGTTTTTTGCCAATGAAAAATAATTTTTCAAGGAAATAATCCATGCATGATATACATGTCAGAGTGTTTTATAAAATCCCAACACTCTGATATTATGATTGAGTAGTTTTTACTTCTGTGAGTATTCCCATACATTTTTCTTTGCCCCATCTTTCACTTTTTTAGATTTCTCTACAGATTCACTCATTTACTAAATGAGAATGCATCTTTAACATATACTAGACTTCAGCTACTGCTGAAATTTTTTTCATTTAAAAATATCTTATTGATATATCCAGGTACTATACACAAAATAAGAGTGCACTTGCTTAGTGAATCTGTACTGCTACAAAAAGATCACAGATCCTGTGCAGAACTGTGCTGAGTACTCGTATACTTTCTGCCTTAAATATGATATTTCTTGCATTAACAATTTAAGAAACATACTCTTACCAGTTTCTGGCAACCACTATTTTGTTCTCTTCTCACAATGAACAAATTTAATTCCATTTTCATTTTCATTGACTATGTGTCTCCTCTTGAGTATGAATCAGACTTTGTTTAATAGCTGTATTCCCTAAGTCTGTGAAGGAATGGACTTGACTCTTTTTGCACTACTTTAGTTCATTAACCAGCAAAATGCATTACATACATGCCCAACAAATATCTCAACGAAATTTTTTTAACTCCATAGTAAATTTCTCTTCATGGAAATTGAAATTATATGATGCATTGTTATGAATTTCAGATCCACTCTAACTTTGCATGAAATCAATATCTTTACTTCACATATACTATAGTTGTTTCTTAGCTCCCAGGGAAGTCATAGACACTTAAGAGTAAGTTAGGAAACCTTTCAAGTAGCATGAATGTTATTTCTTGTATGTCATTGAATTTGGAGAATACAATTTCCTGAAAAATAAAGGTATGAATGTGTATAGATACCTAGTCAGATATTTAATTTTGCCAACTTAGGTTGCATTAGGATAATTCTGAAGAAAGATATCTCTTAAAATTTTATAAAATTTTAAGACACATAATAAGCCATAGTTTATCAGTTACAAACATCATTTTAACTCTGATTTTCTCTTTTTAAATTTATTTTTTCAAAATTTTTTGGCATATTATAGTTGTAACTGATACTTCTTTAGTGATGAAAAGCAGAGCATACTTTAAAGTTTATAGAAAAAGCACTGTTTTGATATTGCATTCCTGTTATCTTCTGCAATAAGGGGAGTTTTGTTAGAACTTGTCTCAGGTCTGAGAGAGTGGCACAAGGTGCAGAGCATATGCTTACCAAGCCAAAGACTCTGAGTTCAAACCACAGTCACCTTCAAAAAAATAAAAAACAAATTCTCCCATTGTGATTATCTACAAAGGTGATGTGATTTCATGCTAATGAGATAATGTTCCTTAAGTTTTTCTGTCTGAAATATAAAATAAAAGTAAATGATGTATGAGTAAAATTACTTGCTTATTTACTTAGTCCTATTTATTAATTTACTATTGCATTGCAATACATAAATTGATGGAACTAGAGGGCTCGTTGTGTGACTTAAGTGATACAGGGCTTGCCTAGTATGCACAAGGCTTAGGATTCAATTCCCGGCACTGCCAAAAAATAAAAAGAGAATCAGAGAAGTCTCAATTAGTATTACATTTATTTTAGTAAATTTAAAAGCTATAATAAATTTTAATTATCAAAATTTGCTGAAATTGATATTAAGAAGTCTTCATTAAACACACGGAAACCTCTGTGGATAATATTCTATATAATCAAACCATTTTTAATCTCATAAAACATGTCTTTGTTACCTTAGTTGGTCTAAGCTTCAGAAAGCCCCTCATAAATTTTAACTATTAGCTCACTTAATCATGTAAATATTTATACATATTTATAATTATATTTGTATTTATTCACATAATTCTGCCTTTGAAATCTAACTCACCCTCGATTCTTGTCATTTAATTTAGTAAAATGTTTTCTTCCTTTTAGAACGGGACCTGTTTGGAGCTGAACCTTTTGACCCATTTAACTGTGGAGCAGGGGATTTCCCTCCAGACATTCAATCAAAATTAGATGAGATGCAGGTGACTATCTTAACAGATTGGACCATAAATGGTTTATCTCCTTTAATCTGATATGGATTGTAATGGTTTATTGTTTTGAAATTTAGAAGTTAAAAGGTCATTGCATTAGATTTATAAGATTTGATCTGGGTCTTAATAATTATGAATTTCAAAATTTTAGATGAGTAGATGAGGGAAAATCTTTCTAAGAGTGAAATCATTCTGTCTGAAAAGAAGCATTGTAGTTGTCATGAATAAATTCTGGGTTCTTATTGAAAAAGCAGACACCCAATGACAACTTCTTCAGGAATGTAGTCCAGTTGTGTTTTCCTTTCTCTCTCTCTCTCTCTTTCTCTCTATGTGTGTGTATGTGTGTGTATCTCTGTCTCCTTTTTCTCTCTACTCTTTCTCTTTAATTTTTTATTTGTAAATCACTCTGTAATATAGAAGAATTGATTTTATAAGCTTTATATCATGATTAGTAAATAGACTTAAAAGACTAGAAGCAAGTCTTCACTTTATATTTGTCCTTCACATTTTCATAAAATTACTATATCCTTTTTTTTAATAAAACAAGTTTGTAAATGGTAGAATCCAGACAGACACCAATTATATGGTGCTCATTAAAAAGAGATGGTGAAAGCACTAAAGTAAGTTGGAAGAGGTATTTCTATTTGGTAGCCTGAGTTAGTGCATTCATTTTGTGCTTCACCCCTCCCCCCAAAAAAAATCAATGGGTGAACTCTGATCTAACACTAATAAATACCCTCTTCTCCCAGAAAGATAACATAAATATCCTTCCACTGATTTGAGACAATAGCCATGTCTTATTTTCTAATTTTATGTGACTTTCCTTATTGTTCTAGATGTGATAACATAGTTGCATTTAAAAAGTTGAATTATTTAATCAAACCTTGGAAGACTTGCAATTCCCTTTTACATGAAAACTTATTTTAGACCCTTTAAATTTACTTGTTGTTAAAAAAACAACCAAGTATTTCCTAAGTATTTGCAAAATTTACCAATTTCCTAATTTATGACTTTCCTAAGTAATTACAAATGCATTATAAACAGCATCCCTTTATGTATTCAAACTTTATGAATTAAATAAAAGCAACATTACAACACCAATAAAATTCAAATTCAGAATTTAAAATAATAGGATGGATGACGTTATTTGGCTGAAACAAAAAGCACTATATCAAACTTCTGTATATTGTCACATGTCTGATGGCCCAAATTTTCCACTTCTTTTCTGTATTTCAAATACAGAAACTTTCACTCAAATAATGCATGATTAATTAATGAGAATGTTATATTTCTTTTTTTGTTATTTTCTCTTCTGTTTAATTACTTCTAATATTATTATTCAGTAACAAGAATATGAACAGTGACACAATAATTTACATATTATGTCTATGATTTCATGAACACTGTAACACTCTTTTCAAAAAGGTATAAAATTCATTGCTGGGCACAGTTGTTCATTCCTGTAACTCTGCCAATTAGGCTGTACCACCTGAGACAAATATGTTTGTAGAAACACAGCAATGAGCACTATTCTTGTTCTCAGTGATACAGAGCATAAGAAATATTTTCCATGAAGGTGTTTTTTATCACAAAACTGAAAACTTCTAATAAGTGTTAAAAGATAGCCCTTTGACTTCAGATGTTTATAGTAACCAAATTTGAGAAACACTGTATTAAAATGATTTAGGGATGGTTTAGTGAAATAAACTGTGGTGCTTTTATTTTTGTTTTGTTGTTACTAACATTTTCTTAATGTCTTGTTTTATTCCTTTCTGCCTTCATGGTTGGTAGCGCCAAAGATGGTTGGTATATTCTTTTCATAAAAATTTTAAACAACTTATAACTTTTTAAAAGCTAAAGCCTTACCCTGTGCACTTTTTAATAAATATTCAAACGGAAGTTTCATACGGATGTGTGTGATTGTTAGGTGGCTTAAAGAGCTTTAATAATCCAGATTCTTTTTTTTAAATTTATATTGTTGTGCTGGGGGTGGTGTCTTGTGTCATTTACAAAAGTTCTTACAATATATCAAATGTATCATACTTGAATTCACCTCCTCCATCATTCTCCTTTATCCCCCCCACCACTCATAACCCAGATTTTAAGGTTATGGTTTTCAATGACTTTGTCAGTATTGAACTGAGCACATTGTTGTTTGCTTCTTTTAGTCCAAGACTTATTTGCAAAGCCACTTTAACTAAAGTAACATAATCTTCTCTTCATCTAAAATCTGTGATGACTTTTGTTATTAATCTTGCTATCCTAATCTAATGTACATATTTAGCTATTATTCTTATCTTTGTGTGTCATGTAAAAGCATAATATAGTGTAATAGGTTCTGAGCTCTCTATGGAGTTAATAAGCCTAATGAAAGATTTAGTTTTCTTCTTTTCTTTACAGAGGATTGTGACTATGATATTACTGAATTATTAAGTTTGAAATCACAGAAATACCTCATGCATGTTTAAGCAGAAATGATAAGCCATATTTCATTTTAAATGGTTAGAAAATTAGATATTTATTTGAAATCAATAATGTCACTATTTCATCTGACATAATTTGAATACACAGTACATTTCTCCAATAGAAAAACCAGTGGGAATGTATGGACAGACCAGCAGTGTACTTTGTGAACTAGAATAATTTATACATTTTTAAAGAATGGAAAATCAATGAAGGAAGAAACAATTATACACAAATGGTGTTAAGTCAATTGGATAATAATTTGAGAAAAAGATCAATACACAACTGAAATTTACAGCAATTCCTAAATAATCTCCAAAAGAATTAGGCAGTTTAAAATGTTTAGAAAATAAATTGAAGAGAAAATTTTATAAAGAAAATGTATAGACATGGTTTTCTAAAGTTCTTTAAATTTTTCTCATTAAGAATATATTAATGTATCACATATGCATAAACACATCCACAAATTAATAGGAAACTAAATGATCAACAGGTAAATAAAAGCAATAATTCACAAAAGAAAACTTATGTAGCTAACACATATGAAAATGTGCTGTGTTTAAACAAAATAACATAAAGATAAAGAACTATAAATTCCATTTTTATTGAGCATGCTAGCTATTTTATTTTCTTATTATCAGTCATTACAAGTGAAAATGTCAAGAACAAGCACTGTAACTTATTGCTTGGGCAGGGATAGTTCACATCCTTCCTTTGGAGAGTACTTGTTATTAATATTTGTATTTAAATTTGGCATAAAAATCTTTAAAACTATTCTGAGTAGAAAAGAACCGTGAATTTGTTAAATATCTATGCACAAAAGTACCCTGTTCACCTGCCTTGATTGTGAAATAGTGGAAACAATCAAATACTTTAAAAATTACTAATATGTCATAATAATAATGGGCAAAGTAAAATAGAAATAGTAATATAGAACTAGAGTGATATAGAAATTATGGGAACAGTAATGTAGAAAGCTAATTCTTTTAAGATGAAAGCAACAAAATAGAAAACTTTAACTAATATATGCAGTACAGTTCATAAATATTGTTATATGATCATTAATTTAAAAAAAAATCTGTAGATAAGAAACATAGAGGAGCTGGGTATGGTGGTGCATGCCTGTCATCCCAGCTACATGGGAGGCTGAGATAGGAGTATCATGGTCCAAGGCTTTTCCAGGAAAAAACAAGACCCTACCTGAAAAACAAACTAAAGATAAAAGTATTGGGAGGTGGCTTAAATGGTAAAATGATTCCCTACTAAGTTCAAGGCCTTGAGTTCAAACCCCAGTACCTCCCAAAACACCCAAAACATAGAGACTTAAAGGACAGCCTCAAGCATGTGAACAGTTGTTGCACATAGGGGTTTTTGGTTCTTGATATGATTTTCTCTATTTTAAAATTAAAAAATGCAATTAAGCAAAATGTTTCATATAAAAAGGACATGATTAATAATTTTATTAATTATAAAATTATCCTTTTTATATTAGTTTATAATGATTTGGCAAATAAGACACATTTTTCAGTCAGAGTTTTAAAATTCAAGAGAATACGAGTAGGATTCAGAGATCATTAAATGATGATATAGAAAATGAAATGGTTGAAGGAAGCCCAGAAAAAAAGCAGGAGATTTTATTTGAAGAGGAACGCAAACCAAAGAGCTATGTAGTGATGCATCTGCTAATTGTGATGATTAGATTAGCTTAAGGGAATTCTGAAGTGTTCATTAGAAAATCACCCTGGAGATATGGATGTAAGTGATGTACAAACACTTGATTATTGGTAATTACCAATATATTTGTAATAGTATTTTCAGGATAAATGGAGTGAAATTGGTTTAATTTCAGAATAATACTGAAAAAAAATTAAAACATGGCATACTATGAACCTTTCTAAAGGTAATTATCTGTCTCTAGCTATCACATCTATTATTCAAAATATACCACAAGATGATATATACAGCTCCTTAGATTTCAAAATAAAACATTTAAAATAGAGGGTTTTTTAAAATAATATTTTCCATTTAAAATTCACTTTTCTAAGTATTTGGTAGTTATTGGAAAAATAACCATAAATATGGCAAAATATTTCATATTGAGATAACAACAAGGTTTTCAAAAAATATTCATAAGTAAAGTGATCTTTATCTGATTGAATTTAATTTGCGTCCAAGTGCTGGGAGAAGTTTTGGAAAACCTTTAGAGTGATGACATGTCTCTGTGCTATAAACCTAATAAAGAGCATTCTCTCGACATTAATTACAAATAAAATATGACTTGCATTTTTATAATTACTTCTTCCTCCATATGGTAATGTTTGCATTGAACTGCACAGAGATAAATGCATTTAAATATTTACTTTAAATGAAAGCAATTTGGTGGTGCAAACGCAATTGCTTCTACAAGGAAACCTACAACATAACCTTCAGTCCCACTGATCAATGCAAGTGCACTTCTCATTTCCTTTAGAGCAGTGTGCACGGAGTTAGGGACCAGGTCAGGCTGAAGGAAGATGGTAAGACCAGAGATAGCCCACAGTTCAATTGTCTAATGCATACTTCTTCACCACCAACTTTTAACTCAAAATCTCAGGAAAAGAGCACAAAATTTTTAGGAATGTTACATACTTAATGCTCAATAAAATAGTGGCAGCTTAACTTCCAAAACATCCAATTCCCCCAAAAAACAACAGCAGTTCTTTCTCTGTGCCAAAATGGTCTGCAGTGCTGAGCTCAACATAGGACATGGTGTTGCCATTTACAAAAATATTTCACTCAGGCTCTGGAGAGTGGTAACCAGGAAGAAAAGATGAAAAATATCAGGCTACTTGAACTTCTTATCTACCCAATGTATAGCAGTCTTATAAAATAATCTTTAAAAATCTTTAAAAGCAACAGTGGAACTTAAACTACAGTAGAATGGCATATTGAATAGGTTCAACTAGAAAAGAGACATATATCTTAAAACTACTTAAGTTCATATATTGCTATAATCTTCTGGTTTTCAGTCATACTAATTTCTCATATATTTGAACCATTAAAATGTCAGTGAGTATAAAAGAACTTCAAATATTATACATCTATATAAAATTTGATAAGTCAACATTTGGCATACTGTTATTTCTTTGCTTATTCAAAGCCCAAAGATTTCAGCTTCTGTTCATATTCTCTTTTATTTATAGATTTTATTTTGTTACGGGTGTTTCCTATTGTAATGTTTTTTACTCTGTTTTACAGGAGGGGTTCAAAATGGGACTAACTCTTGAAGGCACCGTGTTTTGTCTCGACCCATTAGATAGTAGGTGCTGATGTCAAGAACAAGAGAGCCTGACTCATTTAAATTTGTTTTTATACATATATATCATTCATTATTACCTTAAGACAGGTATTATACATGTGCAAATATATTTTTGAAAATCTTAATGTTTTGAAAACTGTTGCAGTAAAATTTAAATTTTCCTCACATTCACCGCTGACCTATGTCTTTTATTTTAAAAACAACTTAGCATAATGTATTTCATTCTTTTATGTCCCTTTCTGTTCCTGTTATATATGCATTTGTAATTGAAAGATGAATTATCCAAATACTTGTCTTGTCTGAGTTCTAAATAACCAGCAGATTGAAGTTTGTGTTCTAGTTATTGGTGTCCCAAAAGCCATACTTCAATGATACGATTTAAAATCCTAAAGGAATATACCAGTGCAAACTAAACATGTTCTGTTTTCAAACCAATAAATGTGTTATTATTCATTAGACAGATGTAATTTTATGTATAAAATGTTCACATGATTGGGAAAATGTAAACTTATGCCAGCAAGTGACACCAAAGTGACTTATGCCACCAAGTCACTTATTTTTAGCTGCTAAAATAAGAACATAAATTCCAATAATAATATATAAGATGTAGTCAGAGTAACAATATTAGTTAATTTCAGTTATACTCTAAAATGTTTAAATTGCCTCCTAAGTAATAATTATGGAAAAATAAAAATTTACTATTGACAAAATCTTAAAATTGCATTTCTAATGTGTTAAGTTACATTACTATAATATCTAAACATCACCAGATCTGGTATTTCCTAAGAAAACATTTGGAATGTACACCATCTGTAGGTATAATGCCTACTGTCCAGACTTGCTTTACCAAATTGATTTCTCTTCATTAAATAAAGCCTTTCCTTCTCAGATTTTATGCTTTGATAAAGACATTTTCCTCACTAACGTTCATTTTGTGATTTCCCATCAGTCTTAATATTTTAAAATTTATGGCAACTATTCTATATAAATCACCCAACTATTTAGCAAATTTGATTTGTATTTGTTTTTTTGAAGTCAGAATCTCATTTTTCACAAAAGTTAAGTTTCTGAACAACTTTATCTTAAACAAGAGCAATAAAATTTTGTGCACCTCATTCTTGATGTGCTGATACACCCTGACCTTTAAACATTTGTTTCCAATATCTTTGCCCATCATGTAGCAGACTAACAGTAATATTGCAGAAAAGATTGTAGTCAAAATTTCTAGCTTGCTACATTATAAGAAAAATTAAATTAATGAAAATGTGGGTTCAGTTTGGGCAGTCATCAAAAGTAAAAGAGTCAATAGATTCTTTTACTCATGGGTATTGTATTTAAGTTCTACAGGTACATTTTCATTAAGAACAAAAATCATACATGCTTATGCAATATTGTATTTGTATCTCCACAATATTCTACGATATATATCAGCCTTCTTATTTGTGTTTTGTTATCTGCTAAGATGTACCTTAACTAGAGGTTACTATATGTTTCATAAAGAAGAGTCTTTATAGTTTTGTTTGTCCTATAGTATTTTGGAATTTGTACAATGAGGATGTTTAGAAGCCATATAAATGGCTTTTTTTAACAGATAGAATTTGTATTTTTATTGTACTTTAAAAAGCTTTATGTAATAGGTGTATATTTAGTGGCCATTTGCTATCAATGGTAACACAATAGAGTACTAAGATGATATTTGCACATTTAAAATATGTTATACCAATTTTAATGGTAATCAATTCTGCTACTGGCATGATTAGATAGTATATAATTGGTCATTAATTATGAACATTTATCTCACCGGTACATTTTTATGAAGACATGATTGAAAATTGTATTTCTATGTAAACTCAATAGTATGTTTGATTTTGCTGAGAATAAATGATTTTAAAGAAATTAAACTGTATAACTTACTCATTATACTCTAGACAAACTCTGAAGCTACATGCATAGCAGATTTTCTTGTTCATACATTGGAGCTGAACAAAGAAAGAAAGAAAGAGCTTTACTTTTCATTTCATTTCTTACAGCCCACACACATTTTAACTTTATGAGCAAATATCATTCAGTTGTGAGAACACAGACTTCAGCATGCTGGTGAGAGAGGTCATGATTTGGTTCCTCTCACCAGAAGCATCTATGTAATAATTGTCTTATGTAAATATCACTTTTAAAAATTGCTGGCTTTTTTGGCCCAGTAATCATACAAAGGTAATCTTGGCAAATAATCTTAAACAGTGGACTTGATAATAGGATTTGAGTTGAGGATAATTGTGCTATTATGAAGAACTTGTGAACTTATCCAAAACATAGTGTTAAGCATTTTAGAGGTGTACAGGTCTCATCTGCACAGCTCTGCACACTGAACAAATCACCAATTCATTCATTAAAATTTATTTCTTACTCACATATTTGAATTACATGTATTATGTGGATAAGAAAACCTGGAACTCTTTTTTTTTTTTTTTTTTTTGGCGGACTAGGTTTGAACTCAGGGCCTGCACCTTGAGTCACTCCACCAGCCCATTTTTTTGTCAATGTTTTTTTCGAGATAGGGTCTCGCAAGCTATTTGCCTATGGCTGGCTTGAACCGCAGTCCTCCTCCTCTCTGCCTCCTGGGTAGCTAAAATTACAGGCAGGAGCCATGGGCACCCAGCCTGCTACCTGGTATTCTTAAGTTGACAGCATTTCTGCCTTCATTTAATTTGTCATAAAGGAAAAGTAGGAGAAGTATATGAGTTAATAAATAGAGACCACTATGTATTAAAGTACTATGTGAACCAATGTTCCTGAGAACATTTCTATTTAACTATGTTTAAACATGGATGCTATGAAGTGATTAGTGTCTACACTGTTGCATAACCAGGACAGTATAATAGCAAAGATTTTCTTCAACTCTTCTTGTTTCTTGCATTTTGAATTTGAAGAATCAAAGATGAGTGTCATATAATTAAGGAGCATTCTCTGTACTCAAGGGGATAAAGAATTATATTTGTTGAGTCTATGTATTAAAGAAAACTCAAAGTACAAATTTTCTTGAATTCCACATTGTGGGCACATGGTCTTTTCATTGCTTCTAAGTATTTTTAAGTTCATCATTCCTTCCTTAACTTTTTATTGTCTTCTTCACATGAGATTTCTTAAGAACAATGTTGAAATTCTTCCCGACTGACTACTCCTTCTCCTTTGTCTGGCCAGGCTGCTATGTTCTAGTCTGGTCAAAGGTCACTTGTTCCAGTTGAAATAGCTGTCTGGATGGCCTGGAAGTAATCCAAACTCTGGCTCTTTCCTGCAAAGAAAGCAAAGATAGATATTTGCCTCCTGCCTATATTTTGAAAGAAAAAAATAAAAGAATTTTATGGCTGAATCGAATAATACTTTAAAAAAATCATATAATTCTAGAACCTACTTAAGATTGTTATTTTCCAATGTTTGGTGTTATTTTACTTATTATACACCTTTAAAAATTAGTTGCCTACCATCAGCATCATAAAATACTTTACTAGATAATTGTATGTCATAAATATATACAGAGAGATTTTAGCAGATTCAGAAAATTCTAATTTCTTTCTTTCTCCATACACACTCCCCACCATTTAACTATTCATCTCTTCATTTATTTATTTTGTAGCTGTTTTAATTGAAGATAAGTTAATTTGTACTAGACAGTGGACAGCACAGGGACGGGGAAGAGAGAGGTAGTGAAGGGATCGTCATAAATCCTTAGAGATATCCACTTATACCCACTGGACAAAGTGACTGTGTGTAGATATTTGACCTGATCATTTTCCAGAGAAGCTAGACTATTTGTGGGTCAGGGAATAATAAGAATGATGTAATTACATGAAAAGGCTGTGGATTCCTCTTTAATTCCCCTCCCCCAGTTCTCTGATAATGCCTGCAGTCTTCTTTACTACATAAAATGAATTAAAAAGGAAAATACCTAAAAATAAGCCAGCCAGTTTCATGACTTCCTGCCACCAACAGCAATTAAAAAAACAGATGTTACTTCTTGAGAATCACTTGAGTTTTAAAAATTTTAAGCCATACCTTACTTAATTTTAAGTAATTTTTAAAGAAAATATTATCTATATTGAGCTACATTTGCTTCAGAATAACTTAGTCTGTTATGCTCATGGCTTTAGTCTGATCTTTGACTCTGAGAAAGTCATACAGTGAATCATGTCTTCTGAAGTTCACATGTATTATCTATTTTTTGTTTTAAAAAGAAGTCCTCCAAATAAACTTCAGAGTAAGGAAACATTATAAGGCATGCATTCCATCTTCTTTTAGTTGCATCCTAGTGGCAGATACATATGGAATCATTGGCTACTAGGCAGAGAATTGGAGATAATCATCCCATAAAAGAGGATAGAAGTGAACACAAAACTGCCTCAATCTTTGCATCTCTTCTTTATCAGCATCTTTCATAGAACTGTGTCCCTTCATAAAAGTCAAAGTAGAATGCAAGGCAAAAGCTTGATTCTAAAATTCTCTCCTTTCTCAAAGTTTCTTAACCTATGCACACATTTAGAGACAAACCCCAGAATATACTTACACAAGAAAAATAGAGCCGGACCTTCTCTACAAAAGTATTAATGGTTTGATGCATTTTCAGGATAACTTTCTGGCAAATGTCATATGCCTCAAAGTAATTCCCTCCTTCAAGTGAAGATTAAATCTTGAAAAGGCTGGCAAAGTAAATGATAATACTACACTAAAATATCAAAAGTGTTCTAAAATGTGCTCACAAAGATAGAAATTTGTCAGTTCAGACTTTGTTATGTCTGTTTTATGAGAACCTGCCTGTATATTATTAAATTTTATAGAGAAGCTTCATATCAATGAATGTGAATGCTAGAATCCTTTCTTGAATTGGATTCAAAGAAAACTTGCCTTGGACATGTTATGTTAAACTCCCTTAAGTAGATTTTTTTGGTAAAGCTTTTCTTGTTTGTTTTACCTATAAAGGAATGAAAATTCAGAGAAGATTAAATCCCCAAAGTCCCTGTTAACTTTTCCAAAAGTACCATTCACTTCTCATCACTCTGGGCCGTTTCTCAGTTCTGAATCATAGAACTGAAGCTACAGACAACAGCTGTCCACATAAACCACTCAAGTATTTATTTCTATATTCAAATTGATCAAATTTCTTCAAATATTTAGAAAATATTTTACAAAAAGTAGAACCTTAAATGTTTACTATTTAGTAAATATTTCCTTTTTTAAAAAAGAAACTATTAGAAATGTCCATCTCATCAAAAAAGATTAATTAAATAGTTTCTAGACAAAAAATATAAAGTCAGTGAGACCATGGAAAGCACATGACTCATATGACCTAGTTGAGTTTATTTAGAACACACACACACACACTCACAAAAATTTGGGATTCCATCAAAACCAGATTGTTTCCCGTACTGTTTCCAGCTAAAAATTAGAAGGTCAAAGGAAAATTGGACAAATCTCCAAAATGTCTGTGCATGAAAATTATCTAACAAACAAAATAAAATAAATGGAATATTAGAGTTTGCTATTTTGATTTAATGCAAAGTTTGATAATACTTTATCTCATAATATTTAACACTAACTTACATCTTACACCAGTAACATTATTCTTTAATGATTACCAGGAAAATTATAATAATGAATTCATTTTTGGATACTTTAAAGAACAGAAGTTAAGATATTTTGGAATGTGCTTTCTCTTAAGAAAGTCCAAACAGGATTAAAATAAATACATTAATTCATTATTGTTCTTCATGAGAATGAACAATTTGAAGTGGAGAGAAGCAGCTCTGTTTCAAAAGGTCAGCTGTGATGGTATTTAAAGTGGAAAACTGAAATCACATTTTTAATATTTACGACAGATGCTTTATGTTAAAAGCCCTTTCTGATGAGGTTCTTTTGTGCCAACTGGAGTCTGTTCTCCTGGGTGGGTTTAGAGTGAAATAAGAAACAAGCTATTGTTTTCTCACCAATCCTTTTATGTGCCTCTACTGTATGTATTCTGAAAGGACAATTGGAATTTCTGCACCCTGGTTGCATGTCTCCCATGACTATGCTTTCATTACAGAGAGAGAGAGACAGAATATATAGATTAAATAGATGATAGATAGACAGATAATAGATAGATAGCTGATAAATAGGAATAAAAAGAAAGATTGAAAGGAGGAAAGAAAGAGAAAGAGAGATTGGAAGACTCTAGAAATGTAATTCTGAATATAGTCTAAGCCAAATATTCAGATAGCTTGGGATATTCATTTTAGAAACACTTTAGACACACATTTAAAAAATTCACTTTCAAAGGGCAAAGTCATCAAAGGAAAATGTATAAATAATGAATATATATTGACAAGAATAAGGTTTATTTTTGACTGCCAAAATTTCAAGACTACTGTCAGAGGTTGTGATATGTCTATGTGGCAAGAAAGACCATTGTGAGATGAAGAGTATTTTCCGTTCAGCGCTCATTATAAAATATGCTTTGGTATATGTAGAAACCACAAGTACATCAGTGGGAACCTCTGCAGTGAGTTGGAAATACTGCAGTCAAACCAGTAATCATGGCAGCAAGATTTCCCAGAATGAAGCCACTGCTCTAGAAATCATGCCAACGGTTTGGGTAGGAATATGGCTTTAAAAGCTGCAGATCAGCAGAAGATAGAAGGGTTATTAGCAAACTAAAATAAAGTGGTTTTAAAGCAGACAATTTGAGCAACATTTCATAATGACGTATCTTTCTTCGCTTTAGGGGCTCCCGTGAAATTCAGTTGCAAGCACCATCAGTTATTCATTCAATCGCGTTTGTATCAAGGGATATACATGTCCCTATTCTACCTAAATAAATTTTGTTCATGAAATATGAAAGTCTTATTTGTATGGAATATATCAGCATATGTAAGTCATAACAGAATTATTTTCTCTCATAATTTTTTTTGTCATTTTTTCGTGTAACAGCCATCAGCTGTTCCAGTGCAGTTTTAGATGCAATGGGGAATTTGAGAATCTTGGTGGAGCTGTTACCATAGCGAACTTGTAGGTAAAGTACGCACATACTTTACCTACAAAAGCACATGTGAGGGGATCACTCTAAAATTCACTTCACTGGTTTCATTCTCAGAAAACTGACCTAGGCCACTCATCATAGTTTTTATTTTTCCCAATGTCAGTGCATATTCTCTTTTTAGAATAAATTTGTGACTATCCGAAGATATCAATTTCACTTACATGGCATCAGGGCCTTCACAGCCACCATAGGTTTTCTCATCTCCATGCATTATGTTCTCATAAAATTCTACTTTGGCTCCCCAGGGACTTGGGTAGTTTCTTGTCAGTCCTGTAGCTACTGCAGCCACCACCATCCTCTCTCCCTAGTGTACCGCCACAACCCCTCTGTTTTGATATTTTTTAATAATTGTAAGTTAATATCAACTAGAATCAAATTATATATATTATGTATATATAAAAGTGTGATTTTAAGTTTGAATTTAATACTTATAGCAATACTATAGACAGATTTTGGATTAGAGGCAAATAGGACCACTATCCTTTAAGAGTTTGTTTAAAAAAATCTTTTAAAAATAAAAAAAACTAAGCTAAGGTATATTTTAAATCAGTAGACAAGCTTTTGATTGTGAGGTATTGTTACCGTGATGCTATTTCTTAACTATACTAAACATCAGCCCAATGCTGGTGTATTTAACTAATTGTTCTACAGAACAAGCATGCATATTTTTATTGATTTCTAATGAGGTGTTTACATGTAGCTTTTTAAAGCTTCCATGTAGACATATTCTTGCTCTATTCATGTATGTATACTTTTGCCTGATGTTTTTGTGTTTACTTTATAAAAATAAACTTAAAAACGTTTTTCTAGTTCTTACATATTATGTATATTTTCTAATGCTACACAATGCTAACTCACTCTACTTAATATTTTAAGTTATCTTACCCATATAAATTATGCTGTTTTCAGATCACCTAATTTAACTCTACATATGGAACCATTATGCCAAAAATCTTTATCTAACATCTTTCATTGGGTTCATTCCGTAGAACAGAAATAACCTGCCATTCCTTAGTGCCATTCCTCCTTACTGCTCTAGCTTGGATCTTTCACAGAACACTGAAGCTGATATGACTTTATTTAACAGAAATATTTGATTCCCTACTGATGTGAATGTACAACTCTCACCATTGTAGAGATAATCCTAAGGAGGATATTATTTATATAAAGGACCTAAAATCCTCAAGGTGTAGATGTTTTACTGACCTAATAAATAAAGTATTATTTCAAGAGTTGGAGAGAGGCTCAAGTGATAGAACACTTACCTAGCAAGTATGAGGCCCTGAATTCAATCCCAGTACCATGAAAGAAAAGAATTAAAATATTATTTCAAATATGTTCCCATTACAACACACACCAGTTTAGAGACAACCTGAAGTGACTTTGTTAAATAAAAATTAAGAAATCAAATAATGTTAACAATGCTTAGGCTAAGAAATAGAGCATAACATTTGTTTTAGATAGAAAAGAATAAGGAAATAGTAACTTATGAATTCTCAAACCTGATTAAGATCAAAATGTTTGTCAATATTAATGAGGATTTGATAAGTATAAACATTCTGTAGCTATAAAACATATGACATTATTATCAGATATAATTTAAGTGACAGTTTTTCTTCTGAGAAGTTTTAAGTTTGGCTATGTGGATTATATCATGTTCATATGACAGACTCTGGATTATATTATGTGTTATATTTTTAATTTTAACTCAGAGATGTTGTATTTCACAAATGTCCCTCTAATTTCTAAGTGTGACTTTGATTCTAGCTTCTTTTTACAGTAAAACCTGTGTTCAAGTATGATAATTTATCAATGATGTGTTAAGTTTACCATAACGACTGGTGTTAAAATGTTCTGAAATGGACTTTGAAGCAACTTACTTAGGCTAAGTATTTCTCAGAAGAAAAAAGTACTATAATGGAGTGGGGAACAAAGGAAAGCTGTGGAGGGATGAATTCAAGTATGATACATTTCATACGTTGTAAGAACTTTTCTAAATGTCACAATGTACCCTCATCCAGCACAGCAAAAAAAATACTATGCTGGCTGTTCTTAATGACATTAGTCTCTTCTTAACTAAAACTTTCATGTTACATAGTAACATTTGGATAAAATCCAAAATACTGACAATTGCTGGTGAGAATATGGAGCAATGGGAACTCTGAGTCATTGCAATGAGAATATAAATGAAACCACAAATTTGGAAAGAAGTTTGGCAGTATTTTAGGAAACTAAAATATACTCCTATCATTTAATTTGGCAATCACACTCTTAAATATTTATCTAACTGATTTGAAAACTTATATGTACACAAAACTTTTCAAGTGCTTAGCAATTTTATTCATAACTGCTTCAAACTAATAGCAACCAAGACGTTTTCCAATAGATGAATATATAAATTATGCTACATCCATAAATATACATACATATAATATTATGCAGAGTAAAAACAAATGAATAATCAAGCCATGAAAATATACAGATGCATATTGAATGTATACACTGCTATCCTAAGGTAGCAGGTTTGAAAACGTTGCATACTGCATGATATCAAAGAATGTCATTATAGAAAACTATTGTCACAGTAAAAACATCACTGTTTACCAAGTGTTCGGGGGAAAGGGAGAATTTTTTATGACAGTGAAGCTATTTTGTATGATACTGTACATGGTAACTGTGCATTGTAACTGACAAACTGTGCATCTGTCAAAACCCATGGAACTTTACAGCACAAAAGTGGAGATTAGTGTCTGCAATTTAAGAAATCACTTAGT
The DNA here is from genome assembly GCF_047511655.1 of Castor canadensis. Taxonomy (NCBI): domain Eukaryota; kingdom Metazoa; phylum Chordata; class Mammalia; order Rodentia; family Castoridae; genus Castor; species Castor canadensis. The sequence goes on from NC_133389.1 coordinate 139,969,355, forward strand.
CTATTGGGGATGCCAGGATGAAATACAGACTGTGACAGCCAACCTAACAATATTGCAACATAATGAAGTAGTCTCACTGAAAGGGGTGAAAGTAAATATCATGACTTAAGAAATCTCAGAGTTGATTGGAGTCTGCAAAACTAAAAGCATGAGCTTTGTACTCTTGGGATTGAACAATGAAATAATCACACAGCAGATAGTGGTGGCCAGATTTCTCACTATTGTAGTAGACAGTTACAAGTAAACAAGAGAAGTCTAGAATGATTATGTAAAAATAAATTAGATTTAGAGACATAAGAAGGAACCCAATTTTAGCTTAATATATATATATATGATTATACAAAATATTTGTTGATATGTATGCACATAGTGTTCACTATGCCTATATATCAACTTTACCCACTGAGAGGACTTAAAAGCAATGACACTTTAGTAATAGTAAACACCTGTTACCCAAACCTTCATTTCCAATACCTTTCTTCAATAACAGAAGCCAGACTTCTCCTGTGCAAACATGTGAATTCTAGGTTTTGAGAAGGAAATATATGAGACGGGCTGAGTATATTTTGTCGTTTCTGAAATTAAGGAATTCCTTAAAAAATAAAATAAATGATGCAATAATTGGGGTACGTCAAAGGGACATAAAAGCCAAAGGAAAAGTCTTTCAATTTCCAAAGGTTGAACAATTTAAGCCAGATAAGAAAGCAGTAATGTATTATAACCCATATTTAAAAATAGGTTTCCATGAGTTCATTTTTTTTCAGTGTGTGGTACTGGGGTTTGAACTAAGGGCTTCACTCTTCCTAGAAAGACACTCTATTGCTTGAGCCAAACCCCAACCCTTTTTCGCCTTGGCTATTTTTGAGATAGGGCTTCACTTTAAGCCCAGTCCAGCTTGGACGGTGATCCTCCTGCTTTAGGCTTCTCTCCTTGTTGGGATGTCAGGTGTGTGCCACTACACACAGCTTTTGTTCTTTGAGATGGGCTGCTCATGATCTTTTTACCTGGCTTGGCCTAGTATCGTGATCCTCCCAATCTCAGTCTCCTGTGTAGATCACTTGAAAAGTGTGCAGCACCATACTGGGCCATTGGTTGAGATGAATCTCATGAAATTTTTCCCCAAGCTGGCATGGAATGACATCTCCTTGTCTCCACCTGGCTCATGAGTTTGTACTGTTACAAAGTGTTTGAATAAATTGGGGAGAAAACACAAATCTTCCATACAGAAGTGATTTATTTGCCATCAAGGAGATATATATACTTTTTTTGGTTTTTTTGAGACAGAGTCCTACTATGTAGCCAAGGATCCCCCTGCCTCCACCTCCTTAGTGCTGGGATTAAAGGCATGTACCACCATATTAACCAGTAGCAATATACTCTTGATATGATGTGATTAAAATACCACTTTACCTTTGAGGAGTAGTAACTCCTCAGTTTAATGATAACAATAATCATCTGACATCTTTCCAAAGAGGACTAGTCTACAAACAAGATGATCAGTACTGGTGAAAATTGTCAAGGTCATCAAAATGTAAGGCAGTTTGGAAAATGGTCAAGGAAAGAGAAACCTAAGGACACACGACTACTAAATGTAATGTGGTGTACTGAATGGGATCCTGGAACAGAAGAAGGAAATCACTGCAAAGAAATGAAGACTTCTGAATAACACACAAACTTTATCACTATATCAATATTAGTTTCTTCATTGAAGGGAATGTACTATATAAATGTAAGATATTAGTAATAGTGGAATATGTGCAAGATGTATAGGAACTGTCTACTTAGCTATTTTTCTGTAAATCTAAAATTTTTCTGCAATATGCAAGTTTATTTTAAAGAATATTAGCAAGTACTTGAGAGATATGGTAACTAAGAGCTTAATGCTCTTATTCATGTAACTCTCAAAACATTATTTTTATTTTGGTGGTTTGAACTCAGGACTTTGTGTTGTGCCACACCTCCAGCCCTTTTTGCTCTGGCTATTTTGGAAACAGGTTCTTGCCTTTTGCCCAGGCTTGCCTGGACCAAAATCCTCTTACTTTAGGCTACCCACCATTGGGCATGCAGCACCACACCAGCTTTTTCTATGGAGATGGGGTCTCCCCCATCTCCTCTCCACCCCGCCCCCAGGCCAGCCTGGAACCACCATCCTCCTGATCCCAGTCATTTACATAGTCTAGGATGACAGGTGTGAGCCACTGCACCCAGCCTTTGATGAAGATGGGGTTATAAAATGCCTGCCAGGCTGGCCTCAAACTGAGCACCAATCCTCCCAAACTCAGCCTCCCAAGTATCTAGGATTATATACATGTGAACCACCAACTCCCAGCTTCAAAATATTTTTAAATCACCCAAATATAAGTAGATATAGTTATAAGTAGATACCCATGTTTACTGCAGCATTATTCATACTAGTTAAGCTATGGAAATAGCCAAGATGACCCACTACTGATGAATGTATTAAGAAAATGTGGTATTTATATATAATGGAATTTTATTCAGCCATAAAGAAGAATGAAATTGTGTCATATGCAGGTAAATGGATGGAACTGCAGAACATCATCTTAAGTGAAGCTAACCAGGTTCAGAAAGCCAAAGGCTGCATATTTTCTCTCATATGTGGAATATGAACCTAATACAAATATAGCAATATTATGAAAAATAGTGCATGATAAGGGGAGGTCACTAACAGGTTAGGTAGGGTCAAAGAAGGAAGTTAAGAAGGTGAATATGGTTGATGTAGTTTCTATACAAGAATGAATATAGAATTTTTAAACCTGTTGAAATCACCATAAGAAGGTGACTAAGGGAAAGAAGAAAAAAATAGAAGGGATGAACTAATTCGGGTTATAATACATATATACATTGAAATGTCACAATGAAATTCCCTATATAGCTATAATAAACAAAAGTATCTTTTTTTCAAAATCAGAAAACAGAAAGGTAAAGCTTGTCTGGGGGTTGGCACCAGTGGGAGAGGGGAGAATATGAGGAAAGGGTGTAGGACGGTGAATATGTTGAAATATTATGCACTTTTGTGAAAATAGAAAAATAAGACCTCCTGAAACTATTCTCGGAATGGAGGAGGGGAATAAAGGTGAATGGTGGAGGGAGTGAATTCAACTATGAAATATTATAAGAACTTTTGTAAATGTCACCATGTACCCCAGTACAATAATAATTAAAAATAAAAAATAAAAACATTTAAAAAACAAAAAAAATTTATTTTCCAAAAGAAAAAAAAAACATTACAATATCCAATGTGATTTTTTCAATAGCCTATGGGTTTTTAATCTTTGGAATATCGTTTGCTTTTTTAATTCCAGGTCTAGGTATCACCATCCAGAGTAAAACAGAATAACTGTCAAAGAACTATGTCTACTCCAAATAGCAGTCTATAGCTGTCCTTTACTTTTTGTGCTGGGCATATTAAGAGAATGCTAATGAAATAGTTTTAGCAGTGTTAGTCACATCCATGGCTGGGTCCAGACTCTTTAGACATCAAATAATTGCAGCTCAGCAACAAAAGTACTTTTCTAAATAATTAAGAACTATAAGTCATCCGATTTATAGTTTCATCAGACTTTCAGCTTCTAAAAGGAATCCAAGAATATAATTATCGTAGGATATAACTGATGTTATCCCTCACACCTCCTTCCTCCTTTATCATGTTTAATCATCACTTTTCCCTTCTTTCATCTTTTGTTATGGAAGTTGGCATAGTAAGTCTTCAACAGGATAGAACTTCACAGTTTGAGGGTGCAAAGGAGAAAACCTTACCTTTGAGTGAAGAATGTCATGAATATAAATGAATGAATGTGATTTTATTATGATCACATTTATAAAACTTATCTTAATTTCACAATTTTATAGAATGATCAGTCACTATGGGGAAAATATCTTAAGAATATCAGTGTAGCAGTGTATCTTGAGAAGGTATTCAATGGAAATTTTATCACTGTAAATATTTTCTCCTGATTCTCAGTAACTTATGAGTTTATATGTCTTAAAAACAAACTCACAGAGATTTGAAGCTTGTGTAGACTTTTTGTGTAACAGAATTCCATGGCTTAATCATCCTTGGAATTCTTACTACTACACAAATCTATCTTGGATGTCACTAACTCCACAGTTAGCATCTGGCCTCTATTGCACTTTGCCCTTAGGTCAGCTCCTACTGGCAAGGGTCAGGATTCCTAGGGCTTCTGCTGTTTATAATATGCACATTTGTCTCTGGGCATAGACACAGTAGCACCCTACAATTTATTACCATGGTGATGGTGACAAGATTGTGATGTTTTCAATAAATTACTGGAGATAATTCGAAAAAACTAACTTTAAATTGAATGCTTTCTCAGAATTATATGACACAAAATTTATAGGAATCCCAACTTTCACAAACACATAATAAAAACATAGAAAATTTTGTTTCTTATGGGAACTCAAATTAATCTTGTGACTGTGAGGAAATTGTACATACAAGTACCAGAAGATATTGTGATTGTGAGGAAAATGTACATACAAATACCAGAAGATATTGTGATTTTGAACCTTTTTGTTTATTTGTTTATGTTTTATCCATGTTTTGTTTTGGCTTTTCACTATAGAAATTCTTAATTCAGAAGTTTATATTATCTAAATGTCAGCTGAGTAAGTCTGCATCTTTTGTAGACATTTGTTAGGCAGCTCCATGGACAATCAAGGCCTTCACTCAACTAAATTAAAAACAAAGAATTCTAAGAGTCAGGACAAAAGCAGGCACACCCCAAGGGTAGCTTGGCCTGTGGCCTGAATTTGCTTACCTCTTGGAGCACAGAAGCAGAAGGATAAAGCCAAGATGAGATTGTGCTTTGTCTATAGCATTCCTTTCCTTAGAGCCTTCAATGATTGTCAGAATGTGAGAGAGAGAGAAAGATGGAGGGATGAGAAGATTTTATTGATAATTCTAATGGGGTAGAAGTTCTTATTCTACACTTTATGTTTGGTACTGACAAAAAAAGAAATATATGGTCTTCCTACAGACTCAAATCATGGTTCCTATATCAACAAGGGCTAGATTTGACTATAAATAAAGGCAACCTAAAAAATATTGGTATTGATTCTTACATAACCAATGTCCTGGGGTAGCTGTCACTTGAGTTTCATTAACATCTAAGCTCCAGGCATAATTAGCCTTTTTTTGTTCTGTCACTTTTGAAAACATTCAAATTTATGTCATGGTCTAAGATGACTGCTGATTATATAGTTATTCATAGTAATATATTAAAGCAGAGGAAATCATTAAATAATGTTATTAATTTTTGTGTAACCATAAAGTTTGATCTAGAATGAAGATAAGAGTTAAATTTTTATGCCACAAAAATGTAGGACCAAATTTAGAAAGCAAAAAACCTAAAACCTGATTTTAAAGTATGGCCCTTTAAACTGTTTAAAACACTAAAAAATTCAAGGAAGTGTAAATTATTTTAGCAATGCAGAGTATATATAGATATGTGCATATGCACATACAAATATATATGCAAATGTATAATTAAATATATATCTAAATGTGTTTACAATGACTACATGCATATAAAATGAATATATTCATTACAATTTACCTTTTTTCAGTGTCAAATCCATGTGTTTTCATTTCTAAAGCTTTTGGTTCTTTCAACTCAATCCTTTGAAGATCTCTTTTTCCTTATCACTGAATGTTTTATTAACTGTTTATTATGATGCTTAAAATATGTAAGTTATATGTTAACCCCATTGCTTTCTATTGATATCCAATGCTCTAAAGAATCTTCTTTATCAAATACATGAATCATCTCATTCAAAGAGCTGAACTCTGGGTACACTCACAGTCAGGTATGACTATAGTTCCTGACTCTGCTTTTCATCTGTGTGATAGTCAAATTTCTAACTGAAGACACATTTGAAGAGAATGTAGAGGAGCTTCCAGCTAACACAAATTTAAACAAGTGTTCACTAATCATACCTCTCCCAAGTGTCTACTCTTTCTCATTCCTGATGTCTGATGCTCTGAGATAGACTAAATGCAAATATTAAAAATGATGATCCCCGGCATTCTCTCCATGTCAGTTTTCCTTTTGATGCCTGGAGTACAGCCCTGTGTTGGAGGGATTACAACTCCCAGCATGTGAAGTGCTATTGTCATTCACTGTTATGTGCTATTCATCTTCTCTGCTTCATGTGAAGAAATATCATTAAATGTAACCATAAGCAAGGGGAACTTACTCATTTTAAAAAAGCTTGTGATCATGTTTTGTAATGAATACTGGAATTGAGTCAACAAGAAAAAATTATATGTGTCTTATTTGTTCACCCTGTCTCTTTGGTGTCTTTAAAAGCTATCATTTTATCATGAAATAAAGCAGTAGTTGGACACATTGAAACTAATCCAAACAATTTCCCTTTAGTTTTAAAGGCTTCTCTTCCATTCAGATATTAGCTCATCCATAAGTCATTGCCTTGATGATGCATCCCCATGTATTTCACTGCAAAGTTGCAGTGAAGCTTTTTCAAACAGATGGTCACCAGATACCATTTAAGATAGATTTACACCTTTTATTAAAATGTGGGGCTGGGTGTGGTGATCCATACCTGTAATCCCAGCTATGCAGAGTCATAGGTTGGAGGATCATGGTCCAAGACTGGCCCAGGCAAAAATGTGAGACCCTACCTGAAAAATAACTAAAGCAAAAAAGGTCTGGAGGCATGGCTCAAGTGTAGAGTGCTTACCAAGCAAGTGTGTGGACTTGAGTTCAAACCTCAGTACAGCCAAAAGAAGTAAAATGTATAAATTTTATATCCTTATCTGCATTTGTAACAGATTGTCAAGATTTTAAAACAATAAGGGAATTGTTATTTTAAAGCTCTTTGTCTGGATTGTGAGTAAAAAGTAACATATAATATTTATCCTAAGTCTGATCAAAGGAAGTTGGTGCATCTATCCCTCACTCTAAGTTATTACAGATGTAACACAACTTTTAAAAGGATAAGACATGACTCTTTTTATATAGTGTGTTGACTTAATTAACATTTTCCTCATGCAAAAATTATGTTTTGGTATATGAAATAAAATATTCTCTATCTGGGTTTTTCTATAATCATGTTGTTTTGATATAATAGATATGCTAACAGAAAGGTAAAAATAGTTCTAAATTTTCAATTAAATTAATGTTTCTGTTGTTTTGCCCAAGAGATAACAAGCAGGAAACAAAAAGTTGATTTTTTTTCTCTTAATTTTATAGTTTAGCAACTAATTGCAGATTTTCTCCATTCTCTCTCATGATGATTATTTCCTCCTAGGTACAGAATTTTAAAAGTGTACTCAGACCATGTGAAAAAGAAGGTACAACGCTATGGGAAAAAACATTGTATTATGAAACTAAAGAGAAAGTATCTTGCCTTATAATTTAAACTTTCAAACACTTTTGCTATTAAGCCTTGAATTTTCACTTACTGAAGACAGAATTCCATAATCTATTTGTCAGTGTAAACATTTCAGAATGCAATTTACTATGCAACTAAGGTATAAAATTTAAATGTGATAAGAATTAATTATTCCTCAGTCACTAACTTCAAGAAAAATACATTTCACATTTTTAAGCAGGTTCTGGATATTTACTGTGCTATTTTATTTCTAAACTTTTAATATCTGATTAATAAATACATGCTAAACATAAAAATTTAATGTGTAACATTTGTAAGATGCAATAAACATGAAGAAAATATTTAGCCATAAGTCGCTAGATTTCTATGAATATTTTGGAATATTAATCTATATGTAGGACTAGTGGAAGACTTACTTTGAATAACTTTTATAATCTGCCTTATTCCATTGTTTAGTAATATTTATAAATACTTTTTTCAAGTCAAGAAAGAGCTTACAGTGGTTTCCTAGTTCTATATGTGGGTTATAATACACTTACTTTATCACCCTAGTGTTTTTTAGATATCTAGGTTGATTATAGTGTTTGCTGTTATAATTAGTTCTACTGTGGGATATTTGGATATAACAGAAGGTTATCATCAATAGGTAGCCAAGCATTTTTCCAATAACATTTTTATTTATTTTAAAATATTTTTATTTATATATTCATTGGTCCTGGGAGTTGAACCTAGGACCTTGCATGCTAGGCAAGTACTCTCCCCTTTGAACTATGCCCTCAGTCCACCCTTTTTAGTTTTGTGCTTTTACCCAACTGGACTCAAACTTGCACTTGCTCTGCTCCTGCCTCCCAAACTGCTGGGATTAGAAATGTGTGCCACCAACTCTGGTCCCATCACAGTTAAATAGGCTCATATAGTACTCAAAACAACCATATGAACAGAATTACCCTTACTCTACTAATGAGAAACCGAGGCACAGAGAAGTGAAGATCGTGCAGGTAGTATGCACCAGAAATCAGATTTTAATTCACTCAGTGTTTCTATAAAGACCATCTTTGCAATGTTGTGTCATATCACTAATAGCTTCAGTATCATTTCAGAATATCACGTTCTTTAAGAGAAATTCCTAGAACTCAAATTTTTGGAATGCATTGTAAGAAGAGTTTTTAAAGCATTGACTATAATAGAAATTTTTTTCCCTTAACTTTGTTCTAATTTTTTAACTCTTAAGAAATTATAAGGATTTTATTAATTAGTTTGCTTATTTATTTATTTTGGCAGTACTGAGATTTGAACTCTGGGTCTTATGCAGGTGCTCTGCCACTTGAGCTGCACTTCCTGCCCATTTTGCCCTTTCAGGTTGTTTTTTTAGATAGGGTTTCACATTTTTGTCCAGGCTGGTTTGGACCACAATCCTCCTACATAGGTCTTCTATACAAATGGTATCAAAGGCACATGCCACCACATGCAACTTATTTGTTGAGATGGGGTCTCACTAACTTCTTGCCTCAAACTTTGATGTTCCCAGTCTATGCTTCTCGAGTTGCTGTGTGAGATACCATACTGACCAAGGGTTATCTTCTAACCTCACTTTTTAAATGATTTTATTACCATATAATTGTACAAGGATACATTGTGGCATTTACATATGTGTTTAAAATATTATATCTTAGTTGGAGTTACCCCCTATATTGTTTTCCCTCTTCCCTTCTTCTCCCCTTCTTAGAACAATTAGGAGGTTTCATTTTTCTGTTTTCATATATGGAGACAAAATACATTCGTCATATTTAGCCTCATTCTCTCTTTCCTCCCACTAGTAAAAAGATTTATTTTCTCTCCTGACCTTCATTTTTCAAATTAAGTGCATTGATAGCCCAAGGGAGTTTTGTTTTGGTGCTTCAGTTCTGTATAGATCATGCTTTTATCAAATTAACCATCTCCCCTGTGTTACTTACTCATTCTCTATCACCATGCTCCCCTAATATTCAACAGCTTACTGTATGGTGCATTATATTATATTTATATACATATGGGTTGTTTCAGTATTTTTCATTCTCTAACATTTTCTTTCTCCCACCTCCCATAACCCCCTCAGAGGGACTCACTGACACAACTTTGTTCTCTCTGTCACTACATATATTTATAACATAATAAATATATATTTGCTCATATATGTTTCTATATATACACTTAACTTATAGGTCTAGCTTCCACATATGAGAGAAAACTTGTAACCTTTGATTTTTTGACCTGCTTACTTTGCTTAACATGAGCTAACCTCACTCTTAGAATGTGCTAATTCTCACTTGTAATATAGTCCAAATTTCAAAATGAAAGGTGCTGATTATTATTTTTATCTTAAGTTTCTTACGTATTATAGCACTTATAGAATGCTCAATGAATAGTTTCCTTTTTCACTTCATTTCTAATACATTTTATTTGTACCCTAGGTTCTTTGTCACCAAATGCATATTTTCTTTATAATATGATGGAATTTTTGTAGTAAGGAAATACATTTCCTGCCATGTTTATGATAATTTTCCTTGAATTTTTGTTTTCATATCAAATTTTTAATGTTTATAATTTCAATTTTGTTTTCAAACAAATGTGTGTGTTTTTTTTAAATATTACTGTGGTTTAAGCTCAGGGCTTTGTACTTGCTAGGCAGGTACTGTACTGCTTGTCCACACCTCCAGCCCACTATTCTCTGGTTATTTTGGAGACAGGGTCTCCCAGTTTGCCTGAACTGGCCAGGATCACAGTCCTATTTATATTTCACACAGTGGCTGGGGTGTGGAGCTTTCTTATGTTGAGAATGGTTCTTGTGAACATTTTGCCTAGGCTGGCCTCAAATCACAATCCTTCTGATCTCAGTCTCCTGCATAGCTGGGTTGACAGGTTTAAATTATGATGACAGGCTGCTTTTAAACAAATGATATATTTTAAAAGTGACTTTTTGGCTAGTAGTTAAATTTGTAACATCCTTAGTTAAGAACTTCCCAAACCATGTATATGCTTCTCAAAGTCTAAAAGATGCATCGTTTGACTACAGTTATGCTTCTTACAATTTTCCATACGTGCATTCTTTTAATTACTCATTATCTAATTTAAAAAATCATGCTCTCCAGGAATGTGAGAAGGGTAGATTTTTTTGTTTGTCTCTGGTATTACTGGGGTTTGAAATCAGGGCCTTGTGCTTTTGAGACAAGCATTCTACCCTTGAGCCATGCCCCAGCCCTTTTTTCCCTTTAGTTTGTTTTTAGATGGGGTGACATGCCCAGGGCCGTCCTCAGACTTGAACCATCCTATCTCTGCCTCCCACAAATCTGGGATTACAGCCTTCTTTTTTAAGGATAAGGTCTCACTAACTTCTTTCTTGTTCGGTTGGCCTTGAGCCACATTCCTCCCACCTCTGTCCACTAGCATCTGCGATTGTAGGAACCCTAGTTTTTAAATCACCCAAATCCTGATTACTAGTATTATAAAAGACATTTGATCAACCTGATTCCAAATAACCCTTTAGAAATAAAAGAAATATATATCTAGTTTTAGGGATGTATTCTACTCTTAATAAAATTTTATATTTAATTTTAACTAAATGCAATCTCTAAATTTTGATAACAAAAATGATTTTGTTTCCAAATATATCCTTCTAAAGTGAAGATAAAAAATGTGATGAAAACTTGAAGTGATTTGAACTTTTATTTAAGCTTTATTTTTAACATAATTTTACATCTTATTTTGAAAATTCTGAAACTCACAGATAATATACAAATTAGTAAAAGGAAATCCTCCAGAGAAAATTGACATAGAATATATATTCTTCGAATTATCTACATTTCTGGGTTTTTAAAAAATATTTCAATAGCACAATTTCAATTTCCTTTTTTTAGTAAAGATGGTATTTGCACATTCATGTGTCTTATTTTTCTTCCTTGATTTGTATTATTACTGTTGTGTTGTGTTCATACTTCCATTCCAAACCAATAATTTCTAGTTGTTTTCAGCATTCTTTTTTGAGGATTCAATATCCCCTACCAATTTCTTTTTTCACCACCTCAAGTTATTTTCTATACCCACAAGCTCTTTGTACTGTTTCACCTCTAGTTTCGTGGCTATGAAATCATTTTGTTTGTTTTTGTGTCAGGTGTTGGATTTTTTGAAGTCCTTTGACATGTATGTCCATTTGTCTGCTGCTGTTATACTTGAAGAGAATTTGCCTTAGGTAAACTCTGGGCTTAGGCTTCCTTTTTGTGGAAGTTTCATAGACATCATCCACTAGATAGAATGTGCTGCCTTCTGCTGCCAAAGGTGCTGCTTTCTGCCCGGATACTAATTGTGAGTGATGTTAAAGCTCAGAGATGTATCTGTCTATCTATTGCCAATTTTTCTGTGCCAGTTGTTCTGGCAAACAGCATGTTTCTTAACTACAGATTCCAGTCTTTTTTTTTTTAAGTGTTCTTCTTATGTATTTGAATTGAGGTTATATTCTATTCATTCTATTCTCTTCAAAACCATCAATCATATGTGGCCCAGATGATCTATATTACCACATCTTAATGTTTTGTCATCACTTTTAATTAATTTTCCTTTTGTTATGTGATTCAGTTCGAACCTCTCCATATATTTTGATGTTCTTTTCAGTCACTTTATTCTCTTTTATTTCTGTGGCAACTTCAATACTTTTAATTCACTTCTATTTCTTGTCCTCACTCTGTTCTCAAGTTTTTCATTGGCACTGGTCCATGAACTTCTTCAGACCCTGAAAATGTATCTCCCATTTCTTTACTTCTTAAGAAAAGATGATGTCAACTCACATTGTTTTGATATTATAAAAGACAATTTTGTATGTCTTCCCATATTTTGGTGGAAGTGATTTCTTTACCAGCATGTGATATTAATCTTTTGATTTCATGTCTACTTCCTTTATATTGACAGTTTTACACACAGGAACTTTATTGGTTGACTTCTGATTAAAAGTCATGTTTGAATGAGCACTGACCTCTAGTAAAATACAGTGTAAACAGTGGCAACTGAAAAAGAGGAAGGGTGAGCTTATTTTCAATAACCTATACCTTCCTGTTTTCTTTGCAAGCTTACCACATTTTTTATGTTAAAGACACAATTTTTTTTCTACTTTTGCTCTTTGAGAGGAATTCTCCTTCAGTCTTTCTGTTTTGTGGTCTGGCTCCTCCCCTTTTTTTTCCACACTGAAGTAGGTTTTCTTCCAGCTAGGAAACCCAATCCTAAATAAAAGAAACTACTATGAGCTTGATTTTTCTTTTAGCTTCTTTACCTAGTTATTCTGAACTGCTTTTGCTTTCTAGACATTCTATAGAAAACTATATGGAGTTAGATTAAATCCTTCTAATCAAAATACAGTGGTGCTGCCTTTCCTTGAGGTGATGCTAACTTTTGGAAAATATGTACTTGGCTGTGTTTAAAGACATCCAATGTCAACTCCTGCCACGTTCCTCAGACATTTAGGCTTCCTAGTGCTGCCAAGGACACACAATGGTTTGAGGTTTGAGGTTATGGCTGTCTTTCTATGTCACTGAGGTGATATTTTCCCCTATTTTATATTCCTTTCTGTTGTTTTCAATAAATCTGAAGAAAAGTGAATTAAGGTCTTCCTTCTTTTCTCACTTTTGGCATTGTTTGCTTTATATGTTCTATTATAATGTACAAATAATTACATTTTCATCACACACAAAATTTCAGTCAATATCCTGTTAGTGATAATTACTGCACATATATATATATATATATATATATATATATATATTCACATATATATTTAAACCTACAAGAAAAGATTTTGAGTGTTCTTACAACAGAGAAATGATAATGTTTAGGATATAGGCGGGTTTACCTCAATTTGAACATTACACAAGTTACATACATATCAAAACATCACCTGGTGTGCCATAAGTATGCACAATATTTTTATGCATCAGTTAAAATAAAATTTTTGAGGAATATAAAAAATTCTTTTGGTGATGTTCTATTGAATGAGTTTTTCTTTGACGTTTGTAGTGACTTATTAACATTGGTACTGTTTTTATAAGGTATTGACCTTTTTATAACACTTTGGTTAGCTTTATTTTTGATCAGTTTCAGATTCCCATCCAATTGCTTTTTGGATACTTCCTTCTTCCATACTGGGCCCTGAACAGACATTTACTTCCTCCCCTCCACTCCAATTCTCAGCAAAATGCTGGTTTAGTGAAGTTAATTAAGTTAGCTTAGTTTAGTTAATTTAATTTGCATTTTAGACCTATCATTGGTACTTTAGAAAAGCAGTGAGTAAGTATACACAGCTCAGACACTTAGGTTTACATTTAAAATAGTTGCAGTTACTTTTTCCTTAACTAGAATCAGTGCTACCCTTAAATTTTTTAATGTGAATTTTTTTGTTGGGATACTAATTTCATCATGAGCTTCAGTTTTACAATTATAAATTCAAGCAATTTTATGTCTGTTTATGTGTGCTTTATTTTACTCATGGAAGAGAAAACCTGTCAAGATATTCATGTGTTCAATGGCGAATTTGGCTTGCCACTGCTGACTATTGTTTTGTTCTCTTAATTTGTGTGGTGAAGAGTCTGAGGCTGGCTTCATTCTAGTGTCTTTATAAGTTGTGTATATGTGTTCATGCTTAAAGAAAATTCTGTTTGCCCTTGCATTTCAAAGATGTTATATATATGTTATTCCAAGAGCAGTTTGGGTTTGCCATCATATTTTTTAGGAAGTCACCTCTTCTGTATTGTGATGGATTTTCCATTTCTCAGCTTTCTGTTACTTGAAGATGAACGAGTTACAAGGAAAGTATAATTCACAATGATTTGCCATTGTATTTTGGCCTATCTGTTTTATCCTGGTGTTTACTAAAGTAAGGCATCCATATCCCTCAAAATGTTATACTGTTAACAGTTTTTTCATGCTATCTTCCTAGGTTTGGACTATATTTTCAGAAAGAATTCTCAGCATCTATGAATTTGTATGACAATAAACTACATTTTTATTTTCACTAATATTCAACAAAGATTTAGCATTTCCTTCAAAGGTAAATTTTGATTTACAACCAATATAATAATAGTAACTGTGACACTGTCATCAGAAGAAATCAAAGATATATTCCTATCTCATTATAGGTGTCATAGGTATTTCAAAATAAAATTGACTCTGAATGTCACTTAGAAATTATGGCAGGCAACACACTTCCACTCCTGTTTTATTTATAGTGTAATAAAATCATACATTACTTTCATATCATAACTTTTCTTACTATTTAGTAAATATATTTAAATGCAATTGGTTTCCTTTGAAATTCTCAGTATTACATTTTATTTTATGAATTTAATACCATTATTTTGAGACATAGTCTATAAGCTTCCTCAGATGGAAAAAGAATCAATGGCATCCAAAATATATAAATAACTCCTAATATAGTGTGAGTGGAGAGAAAGAGTCAAAGACTTATGGAAGGACAACAAAGGACTCCAAAGTGCTTCACTCAGAGAACTCAAAGGGGGATCATTGCGAGGAAACCTTGGTCACCAGGGAAACTGAGATTCAACTCAGCTTAATGCTTTTATTTAGTTGTATTCTTTTGCAAGATAGGAAATCAGGTAGATTATGAGCATTTTTCTTTTTGAACTTCCATATTTCTTTTTTTTAAATTCATTTATTCATATGTGCATACATTGTTTGGGCCATTTCTCCCCTCTGCCCCACGTCTCACTTCCAGGTAGAACTTGTTCTTCCCTTTTCTTCAATTTTGTTGAAGAGAAGACATAAGCAGTAATATGAAAGACATAGTGTTTTTGCTAGTTGAGATAAGGATAGCTATACAGAGAGATTCTTAGCATTGTTTCCATGCACAAGTGTATTACAACCTGAATTGATTCATCTCTACCTGACCTTTTCACTACTTTCTGGTCACCTTTAAGGTTGACCTGGTCGCTTTAAGGTTTCTGTATTAACTCCTCTGCAGTGGGGACATCAAACACTTTAATGTTTTGGGTTTCCTACCTATTCCCATTCCTCCCATATGTGCTCTCCCCTTAGCATGTGACCCAAATCCAACAACATTGCTGTATTTGCCCTAGATTTAAAGTCTGCATATGCAGGGGAACATACGAGTTTTGGTCTTCTGTGCCTGGCTAACCTCATTCAGAAGATGTTCTCCAGTTCCATCCATTTACTTGAGAATGATAAGATTTCACTCTTCTTCATGACTGAGTAAAACTCCATTGTGTATAAGTACCACATTCTCTTAATCCATTTGTCAGTGGTAGGGCATCTTGACTGTTTCCATAACTTGGCTATTGTGAATAGTGCTGCAATAAACATGGGTGTGCAGGTGCCTCTGAAGTAATCTGTGTTGCATTCCTTTGTGTATATCCCCAGGAGTGGGATTGCTGGATCATATGGCAGATCTATGTTTAGATTTTTAATAAGCCTCCATAATTTTTTCCAGAGTGGTTGCACTAGCTTGCATTCCCACCAGCAGTGTACGAGGGTTCCTTTTGTCTCACATCCTCACCAACACATGTTGTTATTGGTGTTTTTGTTGATAGCTATTCTAACAGAAGTGAGGTGGAATCTTAGTATGGTTTTGATTTGCATTTCCTTTATGGCTAGAGATGGTGAGCATTTTTTCATGTGCTTTTTGGCTACTTGAATTTCTTCTTTTGAGAAAGTTGTGTTTAGTTCAGTTGCCTATTTCTTAATTGGTTCATTGATTTTGGGAGAGTTTAGTTTTTTAAGTTCCCTATATATTCTGGTTATCAGTCCTTTGTCTGATGTATAGCTGGCAAATACATTCTCCCACTCTGTGGGTAGTCTCTTCAGTTTAGAGACCATTTCTTTTATTGTGCAGAAACTTTTTAATTTTATGAAGCCCCATTTATCCATTCTTTCTCTTAGTTGCTGAGCTGCTGGGGTTCTACTGAAGAAGCCCTTGCCTATTACTTCCAGAGTATTCCCTGCTTTTCCTGTACTAACTTCAGAGTTTTGGATCCGATATTAAGGTCCTTGATCCATTTTGAGTTGATCCTTGTATAGGGTGATAAACATTGATCTAGTTTCAGTTTCTTGCAGATGGATAACCACTTTTCCCAGCAACATTTGTTTAAGAGGCTTATCTTCAACAAGATATACAATGGCTTATCTGCATTGTATGTTTTTGGCACCTTTGTCAAAAATAAGGTGAGCATAGCTGTGTGGATTCATGTTCAGGTCCTCTATTCTGTTCCACTGGTCTTCATGTCTGTTTTTGTGCCAGTACCATGCTGTTTTTATTGTTATTGCTTTGTAATATAGTTTGAAGTCAGGTATTGTGATACCTCCAGCATTGCTCTTTTTACTGAGTATTGCCTTGGCTATTTGCAGTCTCCTGTGTTTCCAAATGAATTTTAGGGTAGATTTTTCAATCTCTGTGATGAATGTCATTGGGATTTTGATGGGAATTGCATCAAACACGTAGATTGCTTTTGGTAGTATAGCCATTTTTACTATGGTGATTCTACTGATCCACGAACACGGGAGATCTTTCCACCTTCTGTAGTCTTCCTCGGTCTCTTTCTTCAAGGGTTTGTAGCTCTTCTTGTAGAGGTCATTTACATCCTTTGTTAAGTTTACTCCTAGGTATTTGATTTTTTGGAGGGCTATTGTAAATGGAATTGTTTCTATATAGACTTTCTCAATTTGTTTATTATTGATGTGTAGAAAAGCTAATGATTTTTGTAAGTTGATTTTGTATCCTGCCACCTTGCTGTAACTGTTTATGGCATCTAGGAATTTTTGGGAAGAGCTTTTTTGGGCCTTTAAGATATAGGATCATGTCATCTGCAAATAGAGATATTTTGAGAATTTCTTTACCTATTTGTATCCCTTTTATTTCTTCTTCTTGCCTAATTGCTCTGGTTAGGAATTCCAGGACAATGTTGAATAGGATTGGGGAGAGTAGACACCCATGTCTCATTATTGATTTTTGGGGAAATGGTTTCAATTTTTCTCCATTAAGTATAAGGTTGACTGTAGGTTTGTCATATATAGCCTTTATAATGTTGAGGTACTTTCCTTCTATTCCTAGTTTTCTTAGAGCTTTTATCATGAAGTGATGTTGGATCTTATCAAAGGATTTTTCTGCATTTATTGAGATGATCAAGTGGTTTTTATCTTTGCTTCTATTAATGTGCTGTATTACATTTATAGATTTGTGTATGTTGCACCACCCCTGCATCCCTGGGATGAAACCAACTTGGTGAATGATCTGATCTTTCTGATATGTTGTTGGATTCAGTTTGCTATTGACCTATAGTTTTCCTTTTTGGAGGCATCTTTGTCAGGTTTTGGGATGAGAGTAATATTGGCTTCATAAAATGAGTTAGGCTGTGTTCCTTCCCTTTCTATTTCATGGAACAGTTTAAGGAGAGTTGGTATTAGTTCTTTTTTAAACGTCTGATAGAATTCAGCAGAGAATCCATCAGGTCCTGGGCTTTTCTTTTTTAGGAGACTCTTTATTGTTGCTTCAATTTCATTTTATGTTATAGATCTATTCAGGTGATTGATCTCTTCTTGGTTCAATTTTGGATGGTCATAAGTTTCTAGAAATTTGTCCATTTCTTCAAGATTTTCAAATTTATTAGAATATAGGTTCTCAAAGTAGTCTCTGATGATTTCCTGGTTTTCCGTGGTGTTTGTTGTCATTTCCTGTTTTGCATTTCTGATTTTACTGATTTGTGTTTTCTCTTTCCCCATTTTAGTCAGGTTTGCCAGGTGGCTGCCAATGTTATTTTTTTCGAAGAACCAGCTTTTTGCTTCATTGATTCTCTGTATGTTTTTTCTTTCTATTTCATTAATTTTGGCTCTTATATTTATTATTTTTCTCCTGCTTGTTTTGGGATTTGCTTGTTCTTGTTTTCTAGGAGTTTGAGATGTAGCATTAGGTAATTGATTTGAGATCTTTCTGTCCTTTTAATATAAGTACTCATGGCTATAAACTTCCCTCTTAAGATGCTTTTGCTGTGTCCCATAAGTTTGGTAGGTCGTGTTTTCATTTTCATTAACTTCCAGGAAACTTTTAATTTCCTCTTTTATTTCATCAATGACCCATTGATCATTGAGCAATATGTTGTTCAGCTTCCAATTGTTTGCATGTTTTCTATTGTTGAGTTCTAGTTTTAATGTATCATGATCAGATAGAATGCATGGGATTATTTCTATTTTCTTAGGTTTGCTAAGCTATGGGGCAAGGTCAGAGATCTGTCAGCCAGTTTCCTGCTGTCAGCATGTTATGCTGGTTTGCTGTTTGTTTTTCAATTTTGCAGTGTTGTTTGACTTTGGATGTTGCTCACTGGCTCAGAAGATGAGCTTTGTGGACTGCTACTGGCCCTGTTTCAAGCAGCAGCTTATCACCCGCCTGCTGTTGGTCCTTCTGCCTTTCCAGTCTTTGTTTACTGTAAGTTCATGCAGAGATCAGTTCCTTGGCCCTCTCTCCTTTTTCAGTGCACTTTCAGCAACTCCGCCCCCTCTGCTGTGTGTTCCTTTTCAGTTCTTTGTTTATTGTTCAGTTTTTTGTTTTTTTGTGAGGTGGGGGTCAGTCTGTCCAGGAGCCTATGCTGGGTTATCCCAGGGGTGGTTGTGGGAATATCACATGACACTTGGTGCTCACTTGTTGGTCTGCGGAATGTCTCCCAAGCAGGTTTGGAGTCAACGTCTGGTGAACCTGGAGCTCTCTTATTTTCTCAGCGTAATGTGGCATGGAGAAGCTTTGTACAGGCTGGGGGTTCGGTGTGTCACAGTTATGATTCTTCTTGCTGCTTTTTTTCTGCCAAGTGCAGTTCTATCATCTCAGCAAGATTTTTGATTTATGGACCTTACACTGTCTGCTTCAGCACTCTAGTCGCCATCTTGATGATGAGTATTTTTCTTAATTCTTATATACTTAGTCACTTATTATCTGTTGGAATTCTTTGTTCTTGTGAGTTTCAATCTTTCCTAATGTCTCCCATTCAATAAAAATAGCATAGTCATTCCATCTATGGATGGTGTTAACACAGCATCCATCATTTGAGTTAGAAATGATGTCCATTTTTCTTGAAGTACAGAAATTATCTAAACTTAGTAATAGTACTTTGTGATGATTTCCATTGTTTCTGTGGCTAGAGAAACACCTTTCTATGGCCCACAGAGGCGTATTTTCACTTATTTCTTCTTTTCCCTTTCTTCCTCCCTCTTTCCCTCCCTTTCTTTCTCCCTCCCTTTCTTCCTTCCTTTCTTTCTTTTCTTCTTTTGTGTGGTCTGAAGGTCAAACCCAAGGTCATGCATATGCTAGGCAAGGACTTTGCCATTGAATTACATCCCTGGCTCCACACCTATTTTCTTCCAGCCCTTTTGAAGTATTTTGGTGTTGTTTTGTTTTGGAGATTTATTGTTATTTTACACTTAGGATAGGAAAATGAGTACTCTTTGTGAAATGTTGTATCATGATAATCTAGATGGACTTTTTTGGGCAAGTAGTCAGTTTTTTACTCTTTGCCAGAGCAACATATCTTTCTCCATTAATTTGTGACTAATTGTATTATTTATGTTCACAGATCCAGGTATCTAGAACAATGTGGATCATAGAAAGAGCTCATATATACTTGAATTAATGAATATAACATTTTCACTCAAAAAAAAAAGAACATGTTTTTTTTGCTAGTAAATCTACTCACTAACAAAGATTTCTCCGTCTTCTTGTAAGAACACCTTTTCAGTGAGGAAAGGAAGTAAATGAAAATCTCATGTTTGAGAATGTGTCGGTTAGAGCTCCAGGACTCAAATACCAAGACAGATTTAAAACTGCCATGTTTTAGCTGGATGTCAGGGGCTGACTCCTATAATCCTAGCTACTCAGGAGGCAGAGATCAGGAGGATCACAGTTTGAAGACAACCCCAGGCAAATAGTTAGCAAGACTCTATCTCAAAAAAACTGATTACACAATAAAAAGGGCTGGTGGAGTAGCTCAAGGTGTATGTCCTGTGTTTAAACTCCAGAACGCAAAAAAAAAAGTGCAAGTGTTTTTTAGAGGACAATGCCTGGAAAGGTTAAGAAAGAGGGATCAGGTGTGGTCAAGAAAGCCTGAGACTTGTGAAAAAAGAGAGGTAAAGAAGGAGTGGTTAGAAAGTTGCCTCAGACTACACAGTGTCACTTTGACAAAGTCTCAGCCAGGCAAAAATGGATTGCTAAGCTGAAATGTGAACAGAAACAGCTAACCCCTGGTGCTGTCAAGATGCCTTCATTGTGCCTTGCATCATCTGCATGGTTTCTAGGAAAAGATTAACTTCAGTTTGAAAGGTCAAATGACCACAACCAAAGACTCTCAACTAATCTTACTCCTCATGACAGGTTCTATGTGGCATACCTTATGACTATGTAAATACATTTGGCAAACCAAAGGGAAGTGATAGTTTTAGGCAGTGGATAAAACAATTATGAAACAAAGAGATCAATGATTGACATTATTGGAGGCACTTTTGATATTATAGATGAAATCCTGTTATTACAATTAGAATATCAACTAGTTTTTTTATCCAAGTTTATACCCAGTTTATACAACTTCATATTACATGCACAAAACCTTCAGATAGCCACAGAACTTGAGAAAGTTAGAACTTTAGGTTTGGAGTACACCAGTACTTTCCTGCCAGTTTTTGATTTAAAGAAATACCAGTTTAGCATAAAGGTATTGGAAAAGAATGAATAAAAACAGATATAGGGAACAATTTAGTACACTTGGAGGTACATTCTTCCTCCTCTTTCCTGTTAATATGACCACACACACATCTGTAGCGAAGAAAACAGAGACTTAGGATATATTCATTGCATATTTATTTGTGCAAAATGAGTTTTCACATAAATTTTGACTGAATTTTCCATAGGAATAGAAATAATTTTATTTTATAGTATTATAGTTTCTTCTCATATTGCTATATAACATATTTTTATTATATGCAGAGGACAATTAATTAAATGAGATTTTTAATCACACAAAAGATTTCTCATAGTGGTATTTTGTTTATTCATAACCTTACACACTTATTCTACAGTTTTTATATTATATTCTGTAATATATAAAAGTATTTTATATCATTTTAAATGAATATTTTATTTTATATTTAAAAGCACTATCTCATTATAATTCATTAAAATAGAAGCAAAGTTCTCAAAGTGCAAGCACCTCCAGAGAAAAATTCCAGAGTATTCCCTGTGGTAAATCTCTTTCCTTTCCTTTGCCTTTTAGGGAATACCAAAATGTTGGCAATCCTACTGCCCGTCTGTGAGATGCGCCATGTCTGTTCCAAGAACTCATCCACTTAAATGAATTTACAGTAAATGACAAGGCTGAGGAACTAATTCTCATTCATTATGAGCTCTTACCTTCCTTCCATTGCATCAGCAATAGACATAGCATCATGTACTGATTCAGAGCATGGCCTTAAGAGTTGGACAGGGATTTGAATATGTGTCATAACATCTGCAAACTGTGTGACCATGTGAAATTATTTTAGATTTCTTTTGTCTTATTTTTGTGTTTTGTAAAATAGAGTCATAAATACTTAAATCCTGGGTTTGCTGTGAGAAGTGTATGAGAGCAAAAAAGTAAAATCCTTATGGTACTGTTTGTAACTTACTATCTCCTTACCTAATATTCACTATTACTTTAAAATTGCAGGTAACCTAGTAAATACTGATCTTTTCTCACTATTTAGCTTGAGGTTTTACTTTGCTTTGTAGTTCATGCCAATTATGGCCATCTTATTCCCATTGTCAATAACTGGTGAAGATTAAGTACTATCTCTAGGAGATAAAACTGTGATTCCCCTCAGACTAATAAAACACAAATGTAGTTCATTAATACATTTAAGTTAAACAAAAATATTCCTTACCTGGGAGAAAAGCATGTTCCCCTGTATTTCATGAATGTGAGCTATGTAATTTTGCCACTCGTCTTACAATTAACCTCAAAATGAAGTCAACACCCACCCACACACACCCACACACACACACATATACACACACACCAGACCTTACTACAGACCAAATCAAGCCTACTTCAAGAAAAAACAGCTTTCTTTCAAGTACAGTAGATTCTTGTCTAGGTGAGGGTTGAATATCTGAAAGAAATATTTCAACTGGAAAGGCCACCAATAATTTCAACTACAGTGTCTGCTTACACTACCTTTTGTCTTTGCACCATATGTCATTCCTTCAGGTAGTAGTAATAAGAATAATCTTAACACCACTTGCTATATGTTAATTACTCCTGTGAGCAGCAAGCATTTTTTCATTTGATGCTCATACTCACCTATGAGTTAAGTGTTGTTATTATCTCTATTTCACAGGGGAGTTAACTAGAACATAGAGAAGTGAGGTGACTTGCCCAATCTCACTCTTAGGAAGTGAAAGAGCCACAGTTTGAACCCAAGTAATCTAGCTGCTGGAGTAATGGTCTTTACCATTGTGTATTCTTTATCTGTGTTGCTAGTTCATAAAATTCAACCCAAGCTTGTTTTGCTCTTCCTTCTTGGATGCCCACTGATCATCTGTTACTCTGGATTTACCCATCAAGGCAAATGACAATGATCTAATACTTTCCTGATAGGTGCACTATACCTGTTGGACATTTGAACATGTAAAGAAAGTGAATAGAGACAAGATTTAATAATATATTGACAACACTCTTAATAGTGTTGGCCTTGAATTTCAATGGACTATGATTCAGACAAAAAGGCATGCCAGCGAGCTTCTCCAAAAGAGAATAGCACATTTTAACAGCACATTATTAGCTATACACCTGTGAGGATCACCTGTTTATTTTTTTTGTTTGTTTGTTTGTTTGCTTCCTAGTTGAACCAAATTTTTGGTTAGAACATTGGATGCATTTTGGTAATCAAGAAAGCAATCGGTCATTTAAATAGAAGTTGAAAAAAATGAAAATAAAATTTAAAATACAGTGCTGTCTTTATTTAATAAATGGAAAAGCAAGTCAGACAGGTGGGAAGGTTTAAGGTTAATTTGAACAACTGTCAAATACTTTATAACAACAATTTCTACAATGAAAAAAATGTTAACTTAATAACCACTCAAAAAACTAAAACTATAAAATTACAGTGCTGAATAAAGGATTTGGTGACTTGATAATCTTAAATAAATTATGGAAATAAATACCTCAAATATAAAATATTATAAATACAACAGCATGTTCAAAGCCAAGTATTCTAGAAAGGTAAATTCTAATTCCTGATTAGTCAACAGGACAAGAATCTACAAAAACCTTGGCAACAAATTTCTAGAACAGTTTGACCAGAATCCTTATAATTAAAATTGTTGGATAGATAATTATGAAAGGGTAGATTAAGCATCCAATAGTTTAACCAATCATCTGAAGAGGTTGTAACTCTGCTTTGATGCTACTTAACAACACACATTTAAGGAAATACTTATCACCAGATGTACGAAGAGTTCCCTGACTTGTGAATTTTCAATTCATTCAATGAATTGTATTAGATGCCTACTATGATCCAAGCATATGAGTTTACAGAACTGAAGAAGACACACAAAGCTATTAGAACATTATAGAAAAGTAGAATGATTTGAATAAATATTAGAAACTTAAACTTCCAGCAGAGTGGAGTCCAGTGAATGCTGAAATGGACCATTGGTAGAGCAAGTAATCTGATATACAGCAATCAAACATGTGATAATCTCTTTGGAAAAGGCATTTTGAAAAACACATGACTTTGAGTCAGAGCTACATAATCAGCCCATGTATGAGAAAAGTGTAGTCACATAGAAAAGAAATTTTATGCATCTGCACATTTGTTTTTCACTATCCTTGTTGCTGTAAGAAATTGCATCCTCGACATTTTTACTTTTTTCCACCCTTTTAACCATCCCACCACTGATAACTGTTTACTTGGACAGCTATTGATGTAAGTACAGCAACATGGTATTTAAATACCAGGCATAAATAGAGAGAAATAATACATAAATGATTCTTGGTCAACAAGAGTTAAGAAGCCATCATTTATTTACCACCATACATCTAAATTATGGGGCCAACACTCTGGTACAATTGTCTACCCCATGAGAGAGTGACTCAGATTTTTCATCTGGCCCCATAAATTAGCATGTTGTTCTGGGAGAATGACTAAGGGTCTTTGCCTAGTCATTTAATTGTATATTGTAAGTAAAGGAGCCAGAGAGTTTTAATATTCTCTTCCAAATATTGTTGGGCTGAGTTTTCCAAGCTAAAATACACAGACCTTCATGTCTCATACTTACTTCTTCCCTAAGAAGGTTCTTGTCTCTATTCTTTTGCTAATTAGGGCTTTAAGGAATCCACAAAAATTTGAAAAATGTCTTATATGATGATTCCAGGAAGAAAAAAAATACATGAAAGTGGTCTCTTCCCAGAGTAAATGTCTCCTTATTTTAACAGTTGAGAAACAAAGTAGTCTACAGGCTTCATCTTGTACTATCAATGTGCTCTACACATTGGCACAGATTTCACAGTTACCTTACAGATCAGGAGTGAGGCTTGATTCAGACACAGAGTACAGAACAAAAATGGGTACTTTGGAGTTAACATTAATTAAAATATTCAAATTTCATAAATAAATTAAGAAAACAGTGTTAAAGACTAAATAATCATATGTATGATAAACTCAAAGAAATATCCTAGTGCAACAAAAAAGTAGAATGTTAAAACCAAGAATTCAATAAATTGAATAGAGTCAATGAAAAAGAGAGGCAAAAGTCAAGGGAATAATAAAAGATTACTTTCATTTTTCTCATGAGTATTTCTCATGAGAGCATTATAAATTTTTGCAATAAACACTGGAATTTCAGGTGATCGTTTTAACCAAATATCATTATGCTGATGTCATATGTGCCACTTCTAAACAGGAACTTCAAGTCTATTATTTTCCTTGCCTTTTGTTGAACACCTCTGTGCTTTAGATATAGGGTGTTTTTAAGTCTAAATTCTGAAGTAAGAATTAGAGGAGGTTTAATCATTTATATATATGTGTGTGTGTGTATGTATAACTGGTAACAAACTTTATAAAGTAAGTTAAAAAAATCTTGAGTTGGTGAATGAAAATGTTTTTATCATGTGAAAAAGACAAATATTTGCCAGGCATGGTGCTACACATCTGTAATCTCAACATTTCTGCTTAGGCAAGTATGGCAACTTCAAGGCAAGCCTGGGCTTCATATGGAGACCCTGTACCAAAAAAAAGATAATATTGAACTCATTTATATTTAAATTGCTCTTATAAATGGAGACCAAAAAATTATAATTGAGTATAAGAATGAGGGCTAGTGGAGAGGCTCAAGTGGTAGAGTATCTGCTTTGTAAGTGTCAAGCCCTGAGTTCACCCCAGTCTCACCTTCCCTAACTAAAAAAAGAATGAAGTCAGGCAATATCCCCCAAACAAATAATTAATGTCAATAAATGTGTAAAACTATACTCAATGAAAGAATTTAATAGCAAGAATATATTGCTTAAATTGAAATCACACATAAATAACTTCATAATACCTGCTATTCTTAAATTGTAGGGCAAGATACATTAACATTTACTTTCAAGAAGAGTAAAAATTTATATTGTCTTTTAAAAGGTACTCTAGCAATACCTATTATTTTAAATTGAATGTACATTTTGATCAATATTACTTCTAAGTATGTATCATATAGAAATATTTGCAAATGTAAACATATTGTGTGGTATTAAGGGCATGGATATTTATAAAAGGAAAAGATGGTTATGATAAATCAGAAGGGAATGGTTAAGTTATGATACATTCATGTAAAATGACAATGAAGCAGGTAAAATGGCATAGTTCTAGAATGATTGCTTAATTTTTATTTTGAGTTTTTCTCTGATGCATGTTTAATTCACATCTTTCTGATTTTTTGAGATTCTTTCTGCTATTGTTTTCTTGCTTCATACTGTTGTCATCTAAAATGATACTAGACATGATTTTAAAGTTTCTAAATTTGTTAAGACTTGTTTTATGATCTGGTATGTAGTATATAAGGGAGAGAGTTCCATGTGCACTGGAGAAACGCATGCTGCTGCAATTTATAAGAAAGTTTTGTACAAATCCATTAGGCCCATTTATTCAAAAGTACAATTCCAGACTGTTAATTCCTTATCAACTTTCTGTCTGCTTGTCTGCCCATTGTTCAAGTGGGACATTGAAATCCTCTATTATTTTTATGTTGTTATCATCTCCCCTTTATTTTAATAATGTTTGCTATATATATATATATATATATATATATATATATATATTTTGTTGTTGTTGTTGTTTTTGTTTTTTTGTTTTGACCTTATGGTCTCATACTTACTAGACAGGCTCTCTACACTTGAGCCTCTCCGCCAGCCCTGATGATGTATATATTTAGATCTTCAATGTTAGGGACATATATACTTATAGCTACTATGTTACTTCTTATCATTACATAATGACTTTAGTTTCTTGTGGCAGTTTTTGACATGAAGCCCTTTCTACTCAAAAAGTAGTGAGGCATTGAAGATGGAATTCCACTTTCAAAATTTCCTTGTATATCACAGTCAGCACAAAGCTCACAAGAGGACAAGAACTTAGAAATTTCCTAATGACAAATGTGTGCCTGGGTGTCTTAATATATTTTATATCACAACATTTGCATATATTTTACTAACATTGTGATTGTGATTTCATCTCAGGAAGTTTTGCTTTTATGTTAAGTCATACTTCTCAAGAATTAGCCATAAATGTGCAAGTTTAAAATTAAGATCACAAGTTATCTAATTAATTCATTGGATTTATCACATGAAAAGACTGTGCACCTTGTGATATCTGCTGGCACTTCTCCAAAATTTTTGCCTACTTATTCCAAAAAGGCCATTACCAGTATGTAGATGCTAAAATCAAACACTGGAAGTTCTCTACAGATTTTTTCCTAGGAATATATCTACCCAGGTTTTCAACTTATTTCAAAACCATCAGAACTTGGAATTGCTATGTTGCCTCGATGAACTGACCCACATATCATTACATAAAGATTGTCTTTTTCTCTTGTGGCAGTTTCTGACACAAAATCTGTTTTGTCAGGTGTAAGTACAGTCACACCTGCTGTCATTTGGTTGCTATTTGTGTGAAAAATCCCCTTTTCACTTTTAGCCTACGTATTTTCTTCAAAGTTTGACAGCTATTCAACAGATAAAGAACTAATATCCAAGGCCTGGTGCAATACTAGTAAGTCTCTAGTCCTAGCTATGCAGGGAAGCACAAGTAGGAGGATCATGGTCCAGATCAACCCAAGCAAAAAGTAAGACCCCATCACAAAAATAATCAATACAAAAATGACTAGGGGTGTGGCTCAAGTGCTAGAGCACCTGCCTAGCAAGCACAAGGCCTTGAGTTCAACCCAAGAACCACAAAAAACTAAAAAAAGATTAGTGTCCAGAAGGTACAAAGAGCTCAAAAAATTAAACACCAAAAGAATCAAATGGATAAATGGAAAGAGAAATTGAAGGTGTAATTCTCAAAAGTACAAATGGCTAATATATATAAAAGTCCAACCTTAGACATAAAGGAAATGCAAATTAAAGCAAACTGAGTTCCATTGCACCCCTGTCAGAATGACTACTATGAAGAAATTAAACAACAACAAATATTGGTGAAGATGTGGGAATAAAGGAACCCTCATACACTGTTGATGGGAATGTAAACTAGTGTAACCACTATGGAAATCAGTATGGAAACTCATCAAAAAAACTAAAAATAGACCTATCATAATAGCCTGCTCTACTACTCTTGGGAAAAGGAGTATAAATCAATATACAAGAGAAACACCTGCACACCCGTGTTTATTTGCAGCACTACTCACAAGAACCAAGCTATTGAATCAGCCTAGGTGTCCTACAGCTGATGAACAGATTAAAAAATGTGAGATAAACATTTATATTTATATATCAGAGGATTACTCAGCCATAGAGAAGAATGAAATTGTTGTTTGCAGGAAAATGACAAAACTGGAGATCATTATTTTGAGCAAGATAAACCCAGGTCAAAAATCCAAATATCACAGGTTTTCATTCATATGTGGAATCTAGACCCAAAATGATGATTATAATATTATTATTAAGAATAATGGGACATGGTGTAAGGGAGGGAAAGGACAGGGTACTGGGGATGAAGAAAATGAAGGTGAATTTTATATATATATATGTGTATATATATATATATATATATACAGAATTATATATCTATTTCTATCAATTTATCTATCTATGAAGAGTAGCAAATGAAATTCATTAAATTCTGTTTGAAAATGGGGAGGAGGGAGGAGAGTAAAGGGAGTATAATAGAGGGGGTGAACTTTTTCAAAGTGCACTGTACGCTTTTATGGAATTATCACAATGAAACCTCCTTGTACTGTTAACATATGCTAGCAACAAATGCTGACAAAAAAAGAATAAATACACTTATGATTTTTTTTAAAGACCTTGTGGCTGGTAGGAAAAAAAACCCCATAAGTTATTGCCCTCCAAGACCAGACTCTAATATCTACCCATTCTGTTCTAGGTAACCTAGCAACTAACTACAAACAAATAACAGATCTTAGCCGAGGTTGGGTAAGCCTCAAACAGGTCTGCCCAACTACTAGCCCTGTTGAACCTGATGACTGACAGAATCATGAGCAAAGTAAGTGCTGCCTGCTACTATGTTTGTGAAAATTTTCTATGCAGCAAAAACAAATTGAAATAGAGTTAGTACTATTGTCAAAATGCAGGGCAGACTGCAGGAGGTCCCAAAAGGTAATAATTGGCCAAGGAGACACTTCTTCTTCTCAGGAAATGTTTGTTTGCACTTGAGAGACATCTCTGCCCTTGGGCAATAAAAAAAGGCTATGAGAACCCGGTTTCCAACCTGATCCCTGGGACCACCGGTTTCTGGGTCCCACTGCATGCCCCATGTAGCCTTTCTCTTCTCTACAAATAAAATCTTTCTGATCTCTGCTGCTTGAGTCTGCCTCTGCTTTCATTCTCAGAGCAGACCCAAGAACCCTCAATGACTGAAAATTCCTGCATGTCATCTGTGTATCATCTAGCAACCATGAAGGGACACTTTTTCACCTGAGGTCTATACAGGTTGTGCCAAACTGGAGGGGACTGCCTAGAAAGTGGCTGTGATCATTCAGCACTACAATGGAGTCTGTCCTCCAGGAGAGTCCCCCTGCCACATCTTAGTTACAGACATTCTTTCAGGCTGACATTCTCTTTCTCTCTCTCTCTTACTAGGCAGGCTTTCTCCCTTGTGTACTGGGAGGAAAAGCTCCGAGCCTTCTATAGCTGTTAAGACAGGCAACCTGAGAATTTGGGGGACAGCTGGGGGCTTGTAACAGATTGCCAATGTTATGTAGGTGGAGCTCAATTTCAGTGCACCAAGGCTTTTTTCCTCTCAACTCTCAGCTCCCTCCCTCCTTAAACTCTCTCCCTTTTCAGATCTGACCCACTTAGGAGAAGGTCCTAAAACAGCTGGTGGAAAAAAAGTTTCTTTCCAAGCTGCAAGGGTGCTCTGGCTGAGGCAACTTCCTGGTGATGTCCGAAGGCTAAAGATGCAACTTCCTGACCCACTCTGAGGCTCCAAAGGTGACTCAGTATCAGGACTTCTGCAGCCATGTCTGCAGCAAACAGACAATCAGATCTTTGCAGTTTCTTCACAATTCCCATGGCCCGAGATGGCGGTCACGCCTCGCTTCCAGTGCTCCAGTACTGCTTCTGGTGGGATCGACCTGAACAGCAGTGATGATTAATAGCCCCTCATGCATTGAGCCTAGAAACTCTCTTTCCCCCAATCCTCAGCTTCTCCATCTTCTTTCCCAAGTAGATCAGGATGAGTGGCCTCCCCCTTTGTCCTGGACAGCAGTGGGCTTCCTTCTTCAGTTGAGTCTGGAAGAGATCCTTACATCCCCAAAACAGACACCAGAAAGTGCTACTCTCTAACTTGGGCTTCATTGTTTTTGTTAGTTATCTGGTTGGTCTGATTAAGCAGGTGCCTGTAGTCTGCCCTCAGGGGAGAAAAGAGTTAAAGGGATAGAGACCAAAATGGTCTTTGTTTTTGTCCCTTACCACCACAAATAAACAACGACAAAAAAAAACAATGCCTTCAGACACTCCCTCTCTTCATAGAAAATATGTCTCACAGTATGTATAGGGGGACAAAAGTCTACCTCATCAAGAGTCCCTATCCACACTTCTGCAGGGGTCCTCCCTCTGGCTGTGCAAGCCCTCTTGGTTACTTTGATAGAGTTGTTTTAATATTACAAGTCTTCAGCTGGTAGAAGAGAACCAGGGACCTGGGTCACAAGGCAAACAGGCAAAAAAAAAAAAAAATGATCAGGATCACTCTGGAGGAGTGGCTGCAGCCGGATGTACCTAAATATCTTCCCCATGACCTTAGCCACAGGTGGCAGTGGTGGGAGAGCATAGGAGACAGGGATGCCCTCTCCCACATACAGGATCTCCTCACCTGGGGACACCTAAATAAAAGGAGAAAACCTCTATCAAGATGATCAATTTTCTTTTGCTTCCCTTTTTAGATGGGGAATCAAGATTCCAGGATCCCCTCCTTGCCTCCTTACTAAAATATTAACTTCAATGAAAGTGGCTCAAATTTTACTGCACCCAGGCCTGGCCACAATATCCTCTGGGAGATGGGGGAAAATGGCCAGAAGGAGGGAGCATTAATTATAATACCATTCTTCAATTAGGTATGTTCTGTAAAAAGGAGGGAAAGTGAAATGAAGTCCTGTATATTCAACTTTTCTTTTTCCTAACAGACTACACAGAATGGCTGAGCAAATGCAGGCTAGATACACAGACCGTGGTGCCTCTTTACAAAAAGACCCCAAATTCTCTTGAGAAACCAGAACCCAAAAAATCGTCTGATGCCCAAAGGCCCCCAACAATGTCAAAGGGGGCCTCACTGTGACAGAAATCAAATCTTTCTTCTCTGGAAAAATAACAAGTACTAGATTAGGCAGTCAAAGCTGGGGACGATTATCACTTAGATAAATATCTCAGACCGGGCCCTTAGAGGAGGAGGGGAGGGGAAAGAAAGAAATAGACACTGGATACCTAAAAGGGAATCTTGATTTCCAATTCCTACAAGAGATCAGGCAGTGCCTAGATATGATCCTAAGTGGGACCCTGAAAATGACAAGGATGAATGGACCTGTAACCACTTCATCCACTACATTCCTGAGGGTCTAAGGCAAGCCAAGATAAAACCCCTTAATTACTTCCAAGTCATGGCTATACAGCAAGGACCCTTAGAAACCACAGTAGCTTTCCTATAGAGATTTAAGGATGCTTTACAAAAGCATGCCAACGCTGTTCCGGAGTCACAGGAGGAAGAGATCATCCTAAAAGATAAATTTCTAACACAGTCATCCCCAGATATCCATAGAAACTTCAGAAACTGGTGACTGAAGGGAACAGAAATCTAGATCAGTTGGTCTGTGTAGCCACATCAGTATACTATGAGAGGGACTTAAAAAAGAAAAAAAGGACCTGGAGAAGGAAAAGAGAAAGGATAAATGGCAGGAAGTTCTGATCACAGTGCTCAGAGTAGTTCCCCTGGGGCAGAGTCCAAACCTGAGACATGTTTTCAAGATGAACAGGCAGGCCATTTTAGGAGGGTGTGCCCCCAAAGGAAGCCACTTCCAAGACCTTGACCAATTTGCCAGGGAAATCCTTAGAAGGCACGCTGTCCTTGGTTCCAACAAGGAAGCAAGGCCAGAGCCTCCCACCCAATAATGGGTCCCAGGGCCTCCCATCCATGCTCCTGTAACCACCATAAAAGCAGAGGATTCCCAGGTGATACTTACTATTGAAAAGCATAAGGTCAGCCTCCTTATTCACACTGCAGTCAGCATTTCAGCTATTCCTCTCTCTCCCGGAACCAGGTCCTCCAAGAAAATTACTGGGGCATATAAGGCCAGTCCCTAGAGTGTTATTTCACTCAGCCTACAGCCTGCTCCTGGGGATAGTTCCACTTCTGTTGCTCCTTTTTAGTTGTCCCAGAAACACCTACTCCTCTGCTAGGGTGAAACCTTCTATCTAAATTGGGGGTACAAATCCTTTTACCCTCAGGAGAGTACTTTTGCTTGCCCCTGATAGAAGAACAAGTAGACCCCATGGTGTGGCTGAATGGACACACCGTGGGATGGGCACGAACAGCAGTCTCAGTCTTAATTCATCTCAAGGATGACTCTTGGTTTCCCCCTCAAAAACGGTATCGTTTAAGACCGCAGGTTAAGGAGGGACTAATTCTCATAATCAAAGACTTAAAAAGACAGGGACTGCTGATAGAATGTTCCAGCCTATATAATACTCCTATTCTCAATGTCAGGAAGGAACCTAACAAATGGAGGCTTGTCCAAGATCTCCTCCAGATCAATGAAGCAGTAGTGCCTCTCTACCCTGTAGTTCTAAATCCCTATACACTTTTAGCCCAAATACCTCCAGGTACTGCTTATTACTCTGTCCTGTTAAAGGACAGATCCTTGTTAAAGGATGCTTACTTTTGCATTCCCTTACACCCTAAAAGTCTACCTATCTTTGCCTTTGAGGACCCCACATGAAAGTCTGGACAGGTCACCTGTACTGTCCTCCCCCAGGGATTCAGAGACAGCCCCCATCTCTTTGGGTTGGCTCTAACCCAAGATTTAACAGAGTGGCAATATCTACAAGCTACTCTGCTATAATATGTAGATGACCTCCTGCTCTGTGGACCCACTGAGCCTATCATTTCATGAGCCACTGAATCCTTACTAAACTTCTTAGCAGATAGAGGTTATGAAACCTCTAAAGTTGTGTCTGTCTAGGGTTACATAGTTAGGTCTTGTCCTGAAAAACGAAATGAGGGCTCTAGGAAAAGGTAGAATTTGTCTGATTCTGGTATTTCCTCTACCTAAGACTTTAAAACAATTGAGGTCTTTTTGGGGGTGACAGGATACAGTAGAATTTGGATCCTGGGATATGCAGACCTAGCCAGGACCTTGTTTCAGATCCTTAAGGAAGGACAGAAGGATCCCCAGCCCTTTATTGAATGGGATGACAAGTCAGAAAATGTATTCCACCAGTTAAAAAAAGCCCTTATAACAGCTCTAGCTCTGGGTCTCCAGGTACAGGACAAGTCTCAATTATATGTCTAGAAAAAGGGAGGATTGGCCCTGGAAGCAGTGACTCAGCTCTAGGTCATCATTCCCAGCCAGTAGGCTACTTAAGTGAAAAATCATATCAGGTAGCCAAGGGATGGACAGGATGGCAGTCACTACAGTTAGCCTTCTATTGCCTGAAGCTCAAAAACTTGTCTGTTTACACTCCACATGACCTAGGGGAAATGTTAAACTCAAAAGAGAGGTTACTCTTAATAGTTTTAAGGATAACAGCATTGACTGCAGCCCTATCTGGAATCAGCTATGTGATGATTGCCAGTCATGTAACTGCAAAAAACCTGACCAAAGTAGAAGAGGGCACCTCAGACCAGGTAGGCTTTGCCATTAAGGATGCACAAAGGTCTTTGTCATCCTTTGCCCATATGGTCATGGACCACCACCTGGACCTAAATTTTCTTTTGGCTAAATAAGGAGGAGTATGTGTCATTGCCAATACCTCCTGTTGCACATATATAAACATTTCAGGCATTGCAGAGGAATGTGCAGAGTACATTCTCCAGTAGGCTAAGTGGCTCCAGGAACAGTCTCTCGAAACTCAGGTTTCTACACAAGTATGGGACCAACTGAAATCCTGGCTCTCCTCCAGGATGTGGTTCCTACCCTTTCTGGGGTCTATAGTTGCCATTACTCTCTTACTTGGGTTTGGGCCTTGCATTTTAAACTTTCTTTTCAAGTTTGTTTCCTCTCACCTAGAATCCATCAAACTACAGATGCCCCTGATGGAGATGAAAACGACCCACTGTCATAGTCAGCCCTGATGCTATAGGCCCTTTCTTGCCCCCTGTCAGCAGGAAGCAGAACTAAATAGACTTCATCCCTAATAGCAGTTAGGGTGATCAGTGAGAGGGGGGACTTGAAGGGCAGACTTCAGGAGGTCCCAAAAGGTGATAATTGGCCAAGGAGACACTTCTTCCCAGTTTGTACCTGAGAGACATCTCCGCCTTCAGGCAATTTTAAAAAAGCTATAAAAACCCAATTTCCAATCTTACCCATGGGATCACTGGTTTCCAGATCCCCCTGCAGGCCTCCATGCAGCTTTTCTCTTCTCTTCTCTACAAATAAAATCCTTGTGACCTCTGCTGCTTGAGTCTACCATTGCTTCCAATTCAGAGTGGACCCAAGAACCCTCAACAGCTGAAAATTCCTGTGTGTCATCTGTGTATCAAAAACATTAGGCAGATGACTTACCTTTCTTACATGATGGCTAAACTTATAAAAAAGAATGGAAATAATAGTAATATTTACTGAGGGCTTGTTATAGATAGGGCAAAGACCAGAAAAATCCTGGTTGCCAAGTTCAAAAACTATGACCAGCAAGAATTGATTTTTATTTTAATATAGAAAATAGTAGGTTTCTGGGATGTTTCAGTCTTACAAAGATTAACCACTGCAGTGACAAAATCACCAATCAGAAAAATTTTAAAAATTGCTAAATGAACATATAGTCAAGATGAATTGCAGTTTCAAGGCATTTGACAATTTTT
Source organism: Castor canadensis (assembly GCF_047511655.1). Lineage (NCBI taxonomy): Eukaryota > Metazoa > Chordata > Mammalia > Rodentia > Castoridae > Castor > Castor canadensis. Next base: position 140,004,533 of record NC_133389.1, read on the forward strand.
AGGAGACACATGCCACTGGGCATTCTGTTACTGGTTGCTTCTAAAATGAAGAACAATGTGGTGGCCTGCTCTTTTTTACCAGTTTTACTCTCTGGAACAGGTTTTGTCTACAAGTAGTATTCACAGAGCCTTTATTTATTTCCTAAGTCATTTGCAAGTGGGACCTCTAGGTATGTGAGACTTGAGGGTTTCAAAGGAGTCTTGGCAGGTCTCCAGTCCTTTGAAGTTTTGTTCTGTTCTTTATTCCTTATGCTGTAATAGTCTCCAGTCTGAGTTTAAACTTCAGTATTTTGCATCTTATAAATGCTTGCTTTTGAGTTTCCTAAATACAATAACTTAAAAATGAAGTGACTTACAAATGATAAGTTGATTGTGTATACAATAAAGGCTTAAAATGCACTTTGCCTAGTGTTCTTTTAAATTAAAAACTGAGAGAAACAAATACCTTCATTTTTGCCAACTGCTTAAAAAGGACCTAATAACTTCCACATTAAAATTTATGTTGTAGACTATGTCAAAGTAATCTGTTTCTCAATTCACAGCTGGAGAGATCTTGTAACATTTTTAACCAGAACTGAGATCTATACAGTTCTGAAACTTTAAAATCCCCACATTTCTGAGACCATGGAAATAAAAAAGGAAGGCAAAGCAGTCTGTTTATAGTCATAAGTTCAACGTGACTGGAATTGTTTCTATAAAATAAGTTATTAAGTTGAATGTTAAATGTAAAGAATTAAAAAGCCTCAACTTTGGATAGTTATTATCTCATGACATCCATCTTTAGAAAAACTAAAAGCTTATTTTTAAAAATGAGAGTTAAAAATTATCTTATGGTATAATTATAGATAAAATGGGTACGAAAAACCTTATTGCTTATGTGACATATGTTGTTTCATATTCTTGAACTGTTTTATTAGTTTTGGCTTTATATCCTATGCAATTTTCCTTTTAAAATGAAAATTCTTAGCTGAAGTTCACATATCCCAATGTCATAGCATGAGCCCAAGCAGAGAATAACATTCTTCTTAAGAGGAATAAATATGGATCAACATCTGAGGTTGGAAGACAGCTAGAATTTAGGAGTCAGAACAAGAAATGAGGGATCCATAGAAAAGGAGCCAAAAACATACAAAAATCAATAAGCATAATAAACCACATTAACAGAAGCAAAGACAAAAACCACTTGATCATCTCAATAGATGTAGAAAAAGCCTTTGATAAGATCCAACACCATTTCATGATAAAAGCTCTAAGAAAACTAGGAATAGAAGGAAAGTACCTCAACATTATAAAAGCTATATATGACAAACCTACAGCCAGCATTATACTTAATGGAGAAAAACTGAAACCATCCCTCTAAAATCAGGAACTAGACAAGGATGCCCACTATCTCCACTCCTATTCAACATAGTATTAGAATTCTTAGAAAGAGTAATTAGGCAAGAAGAAGGAATAAAAGGAATACAAATAGGTAAAGAAACTGTCAAAATATCCCTATTTGCAGACGACATGATCTTACACCTTAAAGACCCAAAAAACTCTACTCAGAAGCTTCTAGACATCATCAATAGCTACAGCAAAGTAGCAGGATATAAAATCAACATACAAAAATCATTAGCATTTCTATACACTAATAATGAACAAACTGAAAAAGAATATATGAAAACAATTCCATTTACAATAACCTCAAAAAAGAAATCAAATACCTAGGTGTAACCTAATAAAAGATGTGAACAACCTCTACAAGGAAAACTATAAACTTCTGAAGAAAGAGATTGTGGAAGACTATAGAAAGTGGAGAGATCTCCCATGCTCATGGATTGGTAGAATCAACATAGTAAAAATGTCTATACTCCCAAAAGTAATCTACATGTGTAATGTAATTCCCATCAAAAATTCCAATGACATTCATTAAAGAGATTGAAAAATCTACCGTTAAATTTATATGGAAACACAAGAGGCCACGAATAGCCAAGGTACTACTCAGTCAAAAGAACAACTCTGGAGGTATCACAATACCTGACTTCAAACTATGTTAAAAGCAATAACAATAAAAACAGCATGGTACTGGCACAAAAACAGACATGAAGACCAGTGGAACAGAGTAGAGGACCAAGACATGAAGCCACACAACTATAAACAACTTGACTTTGACAAAGGAGCTAAAAATATACGATGGAGAAAAGACAGCCTCTTCAACAAAAACTGCTGGGAAAACTGGTTAGCAGTCTGCAAAAAACTGAAACTAGATCCATGTATATCACCCTATACCAATATTAACTCAAAATGGATCAAGGATCTTAATATCAGACCACAAACTCTAAAGTTGATACAGGAAAGAGTAGGAAATACTCTGGAGTTAGTAGGTATAGGTAAGAACTTTCTCAATGGAACCCCAGCAGCACAGCAACTAAGAGATAGCATTAGATAAATGGGACTTCATAAAACTAAAAAGCTTTTGTTCATCGAAAGAAATGGTCTCTAAACTGAAGAGAACACCCACAGAGTGGGAGAAAATATTTGCCAACTATACATCAAAGGACTGATAACCAGAATATATAGGGAACTTAAAAAATTAAATTTTCCTAAAACTAATGAACCAATAAAGAAATGGGCAAGTGAACTAAACAGAACTTTCTCAAAAGAAAAAATTCAAATGGCCAAAAAACACATGAAAAAATGCTCACCATCTCTAGCAATAAAGGAAATGCAAATTAAAACCACACTAAGATTCCACCACAACCCTGTTAGAATAGCCATCATTAGCAACACCACCACCAACAGGTGTTGGCGAGGATGTGGGGAAAAAGGAACCCTCTTACACTGTTGGTGGGAATGTAAAGTACTACAACCACTCTGGAAAAAAATTTGCAGGCTACTTACAAAACTAAACATTGATCTACCATTTGATCCAGCAATACCACTCTTGGGGATATACCCAAAAAACTGTGACACAGTTTACTCCAGAGGCACCTGCACACCCATGTTTATTGTGGCACTATTCACAATAGCTAAGTTATGGAAACAGCCAAGATGCCCCACCACTGATGAATGGATCAAGAAAATGTGGTCTCTATACACAATGGAATTTTATGCAGCCATGAAGAAGAACGAAATGTTATCATTCACTGGTAAATGGATGGAATTGGAGAACATTATTCTGAGTGAGGTTAGCCTGGCCCAAAAGACCAAAAATCGTATGTTCTCCCTCATATGTGGACATTAGATCAAGGGCAAACACAACAATGGGATTGGACTTTGAGCACATGATAAAAGCGAGAGCACACAAGGGAGGTGTGAGGATAGGTAAGACACCTAAAAAACTAGCTAGCATTTGTTGCCCTCAACACAGAGAAACTAAAGCAGATACCTTAAAAGCAACTGAGGCCAATAGGAGAAGGGGACCAGGAACCAGAGAAAAGGTTAGATCAAAAAGAATTAACCTAGATGGTAACACCCACGCACAGGAAATTAATGTGAGTCAACTCCCTGTATAGCTATCCTTATCTCAACCAGCAAAAAATCCTTGTTCCTTCCTATTATTGCTTATACTCTCTCTTCAACAAATTAGAGATAAGGGCAAAATAGTTTCTGCTGGGTATCGAGGGGGTTGGGGAGAGAGGGAGGGGGTGGAGTGGGTGGTAAGGGAGGGGGTGGGGGCAGGGGGAAGAAATGACCCAAGCATTGTATGCACATATGAATAATAAAACAATAAAAAGAAAAAAAAAGGCTTATGGCTCTTAGCCAACTCCCAAGCTACAAATCCACAAGGGGTGACTGTGAGAACATCCTAAAGAAGCATTGTGAGGCTGAAAGCTGAGGAGTGACATCAGAGGTTGTACAGCGCCAAGAAGGGCCTTTGAGTTTGGCGTGGAAAGAGACTTCAGGTGAGCATTCTAGGCATTCACTTGCGGGGAGAAAGGCTATATCCTTTCCTTAGAAGCACCTTGTAGGAATAATTCCCATGACAGTAGAGCAAGGCAATCCTAGAATAAACCAACCCAAAAAGCCTAAAACCAGCCCTACACAGGATGGAGATCATGGTCCAGCAGGTTAACTGCTTACTAGAGCCAAACCCAATACCTTTGCTATGTATAATTACACACACACGCATATAAATAATTTGTTATATTATATTTACAATGTTACCGGTTATGAATAAAATAATCATTTAAAAAGTTGTAATATGCTATCAGATTATATTTATCATTCAGGATTGTTAACATTTCTGTTGCTAACTTTTTTCTTTGAAAACATTTCCTCAGTCATTGCAGAACACCCAAATTTCATCCTTCTTTGCTTTTACCACTTTTCTCATGAAACCACAGTGTTTGATTTAGTCTTTTTTTTAATTTAATTTTATTTCTATCACATAGTTTTCATCAATTCTAAAACACTTTCATTCACATATTAACATTTGTGAAATTAGGATGGACCATATAATCAATGTTCAATCCAGGAATGGGGAGATAGGAAGATAAAGGAGAATGATGGACTAGGTGAATTCAACTATGATGTATTGTTAGAACTTTTGTAAATGTTACAATTTACCCCCAGTACACCAATAATAAAAAAACCCAATGTTCCATTATTTAGTTAGTATCTTTTTCCATGGCATTCTTATACAAAATGATACTGTACAGTGCTATCAATGTAATCTTTGATTCAATGAACACTGCTAAATATTTGGAAATGTAATTAGTTATCTGTTATGAAAGATATAACACAAAGATAAAGAAATTATTTTTCAGGGCTATTAATATCACCAATCCCAGAGATGAGATGGTAAGAATATCTCATAACATCTTCAAAATCTGACTGATCCATGACTCTGTCATTTACTAGCTGATAAACCTTATAAAAAATACCTAACATTTTTCAGTAAGTCTCCTCATCTGTAGAACTGCATCAGTAAAAATATTTCAATATTTAAAATATTAAATAGTGCCTAGAAAAACACTGATTGCTTATTAAATGGTAACCATTCTATTATTATGGCAATGATGATGATGGCGAAGATGTTTACTCAATAGCTGGCATATATTGTGTAAAATAAATGTATAGTTAGCTTTAATTCCTAAAAAAGATGAATAAAAGAAGGCAAAAAGGGAAGACAGGAAGGAGAGAAAGAGGGGAATAAAGGAAAGAAAGAAGGAAGGAAAGGAAAAAGGAAGGAAGGAGAAGGGGAGGGAAGGAGGGACCATTTAATAAAATAGAAAGAAATGTTCTCTACTCATGTATAAGACAACTTGACATTAATGCAAAATCATTATTGCCATTTAACTGACTAGAAAAAAGATATGTCTTGATTTTTCACTCAATAGGGAGTGTAAAAAAGTGGAAATATATGATTAATAAATGCTATACATTGTTGAACTCCAGTTTTCTAAAGGAGAAAAAATACTTCCTCATAAAATTGCTGAGCTATGAAACAATAACAAAAATGATGACATAACTTCCGTACAATCATATTCACCTTAGTTTTAGACTAAAAGACAGGGTTATGAAAGAAATATTAAAATAAATGATTATACTATCTAAACAACAAAGAAAGTTAAGGGTTCAGATTTCAAATAATGGTTACAATGACTCTGTTAAGATTCTGGTTTGTCTTCTACATGGGTCAGAAATGCAACATTGCAAGAGTATTCAAATGATAGCTCTTGTAAAAACAATCGCTGAGAGAAATAGACAGAGGGAGAGAGAAAGAAAGAGAGAGAGGCTACCAGAGAAAGAAGAGGAAGGAAAACTCTGAAAAGTGAGCTCTTTAGTGGTTGGCAAGGCAAGCTCTGGAGTTGGTTAACCTAGGTTCACATTACAGTTCCCCTTCTTGTAATATAACCCTAGACAAAGCTCCTCTACCCCCAGAAGTATCATAAGATTTAAGGGACATAGTCCATACAAAATACTTATCCAAACCCTCCACGGAGTAGGCAATCTTTTATCACTGATCGTTATTATTATTAATTGTTATTACTGTGTTTCTAAATATGATTAAAATAGAACTGAGAAAAACATACCTTACTATCATCTATGTTATTTGTTTAATAGAATAAGGAAAAATGCATTTCAGGAAGATATGCAAAATGTTTATAAACTCTGAAATTTTGTTTGTCAGAGTATATTTTGCCTTGGAAAACCTATCCACTTAGGATATCACCTCACTCAAAGACAGTAGAAAAATTACAACAGCCCACATTGTTTACATTTCATATTCAATTACAGTCATCATAAGTTAGAGTAAAAGGATATTTTCTTACAGTTCCTATTTTCCTTGAAAATAAATGTTCCAGCTTTACCTTTTTGATAGATAATACAATAGAAAAATGTGGAGACTCATTCAACTTCATAATGAACTTGGTTTCCTTTACCACTCTTATTCATTTTTACATAACCTCTGTGAAGTAGGAATTTGTGATGTGGCAAATTGGATCCAAAAAAGTGAAAACCAACCAAGGATTTGGATATTTCTTTCTGCTGTTTTCAGAAAAAGGGCTATGTGTTTCATGTATTACTCCTTAAGCCACTTAGTTACGTTTCAGCCACTCCCCTTGGCTCCAAACAACAAGAATATGTCATAATTCCCAAAGAGGCAGCTGCATTTAGTTACTGTGCTGCAGGCATGCACACATATCAAGTTGACACCTAATTAAATACCAAAATCATAAAAAATGCTCAAGTTCTGTGTGTTTGGGAGAAACCAAAAATAAATCACTGTTGTACATGATATAGGCATAAAACAAAGAGGTCAGCAGATGGGATGATATTGAAAGTGAACACAGACCCTTCATGCTTGGGTAAACAACATGGCAACTTGTAAAAATTTTTCTCTGATATCTATGAAATCTTTCATGTGTCCTACTTAAGATCTTTTTCTCCCAAAACGTTTTAGTTTTACATTAGCTTTTGTTTTGAAAACAATTTAAAGAAAACACTCTATTACATAAAAATGATGCCAAAAAAGACTGTTCACCAACTGTTTCTGTGTAGAACAATGAAGAAGGGGCCTATGATCTCAGCCATATTTTCCATAAAATTAAATTAAGGTCAAAATTATAAAATATACATACTTAATTATATTATAAAATATCGTACCATAAACAATCTTTATGTCTGCGTTATTGTTATACATTCATCTTTTCAATTTTAATTAAACTCATTTACTTATTTTTTACCATTTGCTCGAATTGCTTATTTTCTGTGGAACTTGTTACTTACCTCTTTGCTTATTTGCATCTTTTAAAAAGTATTTAGGTATAAAATCAAAGATAATTCAAAACTCTTTCCTTTTAAGTTTCCCATCATTCCATGCATGGAATGCACTAATCAGGCAAACAAATATTAGAAAGGGGTGCAATTATAACTATTTTATGTTAAAAAATGTGATCTCAGAGAATTTTCTAATTGTATGTTTTTCTCAGGCAGAATACAAATACAGAATTATCTTTATGGGCTCCAGATGTGTTGTCAAATAAAAAGTATCTCTAGAGCTATTTAATATATGATTCACTTGTTTCCACATTTATCAGGCAGAACAAAACTCAATCTTGTATTATTTAAGATATTATCTTTCAGAAATGTTAAAACTATCAGTACAGCTCCTCACTAATGAGATCTCATGGTCAGGAAATACACTGATGATAAAGATCCACAGAATATAAGCCTTTCAAGATAAGTGCCTTGACACCTACAAGTATCCCAGAGCGAGGCTTGGGCTACATAGCTAAATAAAGTGGAGAGTATTCACCCTATAGATTCACTATCTCATTTTAGACAGGATTTGTTGCAATTTGAAGGATAAATTTGCTTGACATTGTTTATAATTCAGTTATAAGAACCAGTCTATTTATGTCAGTGTCTCTTTCTGATATGGAAAAGAATATGTGGATCACCATTTCACTAAGATAAGTCTTAGATCTCTCAGGAAAAGAATGTAAACTATTTGTTAAGTTTTCCAAATATTACAACTCATTGCCAAAGTATGGAGGATAAAGGCAGAATGAACTATTAGTGAAGAAATAAGGAGAATTTCTTCACAGTATCAAAGTTTAGACATTCATACTTTTATCTCAAATGTTTTCACAGTGATAAACTATGTTTCTCATTAGCAAGGCACAGAGGAATATTATTTCAATAATGATTAATCACCAGAAAATAATACATGTATCGCTTATACATTAGATTGAATTTGATTCAAGTTACCACATTCCTTTTTAATTTGCCATACCTTTAAAGCAAGCAAATGAGTTCTTCCATACTCTTATTTATAATTTGCATGCTGTCAATTTTTATGTGTAATAAAATGAATCCAAAGTTAATAAGATGCACTTTATATAATTTTTCCTCTACAAATATGCAAATATAATGTTAAAACTACATTTTTTAAATCAAAGCCATGAGATACTACTTTATAATCAGTAAGTGGCTAGAATAAAAAGAATGGAGAAATGTGTGGAAGCTAGAACACTCATAGTGTTCTCATTATAGTGGAAATGTAAAATGGTGAAGCCACTATGGAGAACAGTTTGATGGCTCTTCAATAAATTAAAAACAGAATTACCACGTGCAATGGTTAATTTTTCTGGTCAAATAAAAATTTAAAAATTGAAATAAAATAAAAAGAAATGCTTAGGAGATAAGTAAGGCACAACTCTGTGGTGGCATTTACAGAGATTATTAGGTCATGAGGGCTCTGATCTAATGAATGAATTAATCCCTTAATGGATTTCTAATCTGATCACATTATTGGGAGTTGATGAAGAAAAGGAGGTGAGGCCTAGTTGGAGAAAGTAGGTCACTAGAAACAAGTCATTGGGGGGTATTTCTTGTACTACTTCCTTCTTTTATTTATTTATTTTTCCTTTTATTCATATGTGCATTCAATGTTTGGGTCATTTCTCTCCCCTTCCCCCACCCCCTCCCTCTCTCCCGCACCCCCTCGCTGCCAGGCAGAAACTATTTTGCCCTTATCTCTAATTTTGTTGAAGAGAGAGTATAAGCAATAATAGGAAGGACCAAGGGTTTTTGCTAGTTGAGATAAGGATAGCTATACAGGGAGTTGACTTGCATTTCTTTCCTGTGCATGTGTGTTACCTTCTAAATTAATTCTTCTCAAACTAACCTTTTCTCTAGTTCCTGGTTCCCTTCTCTTATTGGCCTCAAAAGACCAAAAATTGTATGTTCTCCCTCATATGCGGAGATTAGATCAAGGGCAAACACAATAAGGGGATTGGACTTTGATCACATAATAAAGCAAGAGCACACTTGGGAGGTACGAGGACAGGTAAGACACCCAAAAAACTAGATAGCATTTGTTGCCCTCAATGCAGAGAAACTAATACTTCCTTCTTTTATGTCTATTTTCTCTTTACTTCCCATCCACCGTGAGCTGATATCCTCCTCTGCCATACAACCTGGCTGCTATGATTTTCTGCCCAGGCACATGGAGCCAAATGACATGGACAGAAACCTCTGAAACCTTGAGCCAAATAAATCTTTCCTCCTTTAGGTTGTTTCTGCCAGGTATTTGGTCACAGTAATGACAGAGCTAATACATGATATAACCCAGTAACTCTACTTATAGGTAAATAGCAAAAGAATTGAAAACAACTATTCAAACAAAAACTTCCATATAAATGTTTATAATATCATTCTTCATACCTGCCCAAAGGCAGAAATGGCTGAAATGTATATAAACTAATAAATACACAAACAAAATTTGGTTCTTTATCCATACAACGTAACTTCATTTATGCATAAAAAGAATAATTTACTAATATAAGTTAAAAATGAATGAAACTTGGAAGCATTATAAGGAAAGAAATCAGAGACAAAAGGACATGTGTCATATGATTCCATTTATGTGGAATACTACAAATAGATAAAGCCATAGAAAGAGAAAGCAGAATAATGTTTGTCTGAGGCTGAGGGTGGGAAGAAATGGAGACCCACTAACAAATAGTTATGGGATTTCCTTTTAGGGTGATGAAAATGTTCTGAGATTATGCAGTGGTGATGGTTCCTTAAACGTCATTCTAAATGCTAAGGAATCATATGCTTTAAAATTATTTAGATGGTATATTTTATTTTGTGTGAACTATATTAAAACTTTTTAAATAAAAATGTATTGTTAATAGCAGCTGACCATATGACCTACTATTTCCTTAGCATTTTATGCTTATTAATTTTTATAGCATATTTTATTGAAAAACTGAAAGTATGAATATCTCTGTTCCTTCTTGAAATTCTAAGACTAATGGCAGCAAGCAAATTTGTAAATGGATATAAACCTATTATTGATCATTGAGCTAGCATCAGACAGAAGTAATTGTAAATTATAAATATTTAGGAAATTAAGATGAAGACTGATGAACAATGAATCAGAGAAAGTTTATTCCCAGAATCTATCTTCCCTACTTTATGTTAGTAAAATTCATTGATGGGAAAGGAAAATTAGTTAGAAACCTATTGCCAAAATTATTTATTTCCAAGTTCATTTTTTAATCATGCCTTAATTTTCTCAAAGAATAACAGGAACTTTGCTCAGAAGGAGGTCCCAAAGCCTGGGTTTATCAATTCCAATTCATTGTTAAAGTCAATCTCCAAAAGAGGAGACCACCCAAAAGTTATTTGTAATTTCTGCCAAGATATCTGTAGTGAAAGAATTTAACTTCTAAGCATTGCTTCAGCAAATTGTGCATCAAGGTTACCATACATCAAAAGACTTCGGTATCTTGGTAAAATGATTTTGTTAACATGCTGTGTGAAAAATTTTGGCAGAAACCCAGGATCTGGTTTGTAAGTAAGAAGAAAGAAATCATGTCAACTTTAAATGCAGATATTTTCTCTGAGATCCTTAAAACTCTTGGAACATCAAACAAGGGGTATTAGGAAAAGGAGCCTGGGAATTCTGGAATGTAAACCATTTTGCTACTCAAAAAATATGTGTATTTGAATTCTTTAAAGAGCAATCTTCGTGTTATCTTCAACATACATATATACAATAAATTGCAGTTGCTTGTGTAACTGGAATTTTAGCATTTATTCATGGCATACTATCATTTTACATAATTTTAGAAAGATTTTTTTAATTGTACTTTTTATTACACTAGTATTTGAGAACTGGGAAATGCAGTGAAATTGTAGACAAAGACTAAGAAGTAATTCATTAAGAAATTTAAAATATAACAGGTTCAAGAAGTCAGGAGGCTACCGTAGATGTAACCCAAGGGTGTTTGGAAACCTTTGTGTTGGGAGAATGGGGTCCAGATGGGTTTAGACTCTCACATGGATTAAAACTTTTGACCCAATCATCTCCATCAGAGGTGGCAAATTTTATGGGACAATTGTTTTAGTGGATACTACAATGAAGCACCCAAGGACCAAGAATATAAAATTCTCTAATCTCTTCCATATTAATCTCACTTTCAACCTCCTTTGGCTAGGAATTTAAATTCATATCATTCTCTATCATATGCTTATATTTCTCATTCCAAAAATTATAAGTTTTTTACATTTTTAGAACACAGGACTTAATATTTTTATTATAATTTCAAAATGAATCTCTTAAAATAGAAACATTAACTAGTCTTCTCTGTGTGAAAAAATTAGTTTCATGTGCCAAAATTATCCAAGTGAAACAGAAATATTAAAAGGTGTTAATGATTTTGTGCTTTATATTGCTAACTGCTATCCTTTGTTTTAACAACAATAACTATAAGGATTTTTAATTTAGATGATATATATTTATAGGATTTTAGTACTTAGTGTTTTTTATTCATTATTTTTGAAAAACAGTAACAAAAGTAAAAACCCTCTTTTTAACAAGCATGTGTCTGAAACTTTGTTATACCATTATCTCATTTTGGCTTCAGGGTAATTCAGGTCCCCTAAAAACAGATTGTGTAGAATTGGTATGATAGCAGCCCCCGAACCATTTAGGTTTAAATTTTTCTTTTTCTGGAAGGTTTTTATAGATAAATCTCATGTCTGAGATTTCCTGCTATGAGATTGATAGTTGTTAAGATTGTTTATTTGGTAGTTTGTATCTTCATAGAATTGGTCTATTTCAACTAAATTGCTGAATTTATTTATGTATACTTGTTGGTAATATTACCTGTCTTCAACGTCTGTGAGGACAGAAACGATGTTTCTTTCTTCACTCCTTACTTGGTAATTTGTCTTTGCTGTCCTCTTTGTGGTAAAATTCTGTTAAGAATTTTGTCAACATCAGTGACTGTGCAGTCTAATTATTTCTCTTTTCCTTTGCTCCTCTTTGTCTTCTAAATATAAACTCACTTTGGGCCAACTGAAAAAAATCCATAATATTAAAAAATAAATATTTGCTTATCCTCTACTGTTTCCAATATTGTCACTGAATTTATGTTATTTTTTTAACTTTAAAAGAATTGTTACTGATTCTGAAATCTCTGCAGCTGTTTCATTAAGCATTTAACTTCTTAAGTCCTGTTATATATTTTTATAGAATTCCTTCAGAATAAAGTCATTTGGTTTATAATATACCATGTATGTTAAAACAAATAAAATTAATCGTGTTTGCAGAATGCCAAATTTCTTTTAAAATATTGAAATTTTTAGCATATTACAAGAATAGAGATGGCAATGCTTTAATTGACAAGCATTTATTCACTTAGATTGGTAAAGAGTTGTTTCATATTGACCACTTACTTTCCATTCATATCAAAATAGAAGATGTAAGTTTTTTGATTCTACTCCTTCTCCTCTCTATGTTGATGACAGCTAATGACATATTTTTCTACCTATGGTACTATTCTTCTTTCATAAGAACATAACTTGGAATCCATGTTGTCTGTTTTTAAACATGTTCAAATCATTTTAATTTCTCTACATTAGACTAAAAACAATTCAATCAGTTCTCCAATACACATAGCTACAAAAACATGCAAAAGTTTTTGATCTACTCATACTAACATGCACAAGTTTACACATTTTTAGTATAAAAACTAAAGAAATAAAGCTGGGTTAAAGAGTTTGTTCAATTTCTCTGAAATACCATGCAAATTATACTCTCATTAATATTTAAAAGCTATGTGAAATGCTTTTCCAAAAGCAATACACATTTAAAATGAGCATGCAACTATTTAGTTATTATCTGCTCCTGCCAATAAAATTAAAAGAATCTCATCAAGTCCAAATAGGGAGTCCAAGCAGTCATAAAATGTGTATACTTTTCTTCATTATGTGGGAGGTTTAGTAGTTGACTACCTAGATGTGATTGGGTGCAATATGGTGGTAAGGAAGTGTTGGACATCTGGAATCACGGACTGTTCACCTCTCATCTTTCACTTAGCTGCCTTGGTACTCAAACATTGTAACATTCTTAATCTCTTATTCCCTACCTACAAAATAAGACTAGTTATAATATGTAAAGCATATAGAAATTGCAGCCACATTTAAAGCAGTGCTGAAAAACTCTCCTCGATGTTGCTTTTGATTTCTATTTGAAGAAGTAACTAATCTAACATTCTGATGTTGGAAAAACTGTCTGGAATATCCATGTAATCTCTCTACTTTCCAAGTTTGTAAGATCAAAGCCATTTTGAGATTTCAAAAAATGCAACTGCACCTCAAATGAGTTGAGCTGTTAAAGGAATTTCCAAAGTAAATTTGCCATAGATATACCTTTCTCCTATTAAAAGTTATAAGGTTTATAAGCGAAGAAAACTCCTAAAAATAAAATAGGATTGCTCTGGCAAAATCTGGCCACTAATAACATCTGAAAAAATTGGTAAACCACACAAGACTGATTTAAACTGTTATTTGGTTATGTTGTCTAACTGTAGTATCTTTTCAAATATTGATCACTACTACTGAATTATGTTTGTGTAATAGATCTGTCATGATTTTTATAGCCCAGGAAGAGAAGGAACAAGTAGAACTTTCTGATCAACAGGACATCTTGTGCTGATCTCCAAGTCTCTTATACCAGGTGTTTAGATGATAAAAGGCCTTAATTCCTCTTTTTACCAAAAAGGTCAGGAACAGACCCCCTACTGCTGTGTTTTTCATTTTGATGGTCTCAGGACCATTTGACTACCCTGCTACATACTAAACCATGTTCTATTATCCCAACTGGTACTTTGGAGTGAGTAGAAAATTGCTTGTGAGTTTACTCAAAGAACTCCAATCCCTCAGCCCCCTATTGACATAGAGGACATTTTTAAGGCAAGATATATGCATATTTAAAATATTTTATCTTGTTAAGCACATAGAAAATCTTCAGTTATTTAAAGACTTATATGGTACCTTACTTCAAAAATGAAATAAAACTAAGTTCTTCACAAAAGTAGCCATAGTGAGTTTTATTCATCAAAGCTAAGTGATTCTATGGGATGTCAAATATGCCTCAGTTACCTTTTAAGTATTTTTAGAAAGACATCCTACCTATATATACAAATTCAAACTTTTCTCTCTGAGGACCAGAAGTATCCAGATCCATATGGAAGAAAGGGTCTGTTACCTTTTGACATTCAATATTGCTTGGATGAGTGTGATCTATGGCAAGATGCTAGAAATAGACTGTTTTCTTAAATAAGCTCTATGTCTTTATTTCTTAATAATTCTCAATGATTTCCAAACAGTATAACTCAGCATACTGTTGTAATGAAATCCTTTAAATATGTTTAAAAAGGCAGTACGAAGGGAGATATAAAGTCAAGTGGGTACAAAAGAAAATTTGGAATTTTGTAATAAGATGGCTATTATAAAAAAAAAGAAGATAAAAAATGCTGGTGAGAATGTAGTGAAAAGGGTACCCTTGTGCACTATTGGTGGCAATGTAAATTAGTACAACCATTATGGCAGTCTGTATTTAGTTCCTTCAAAAACCTAAAAATAAAACTACCATCCCACTATGAATAAAAATTCAAATACATGGAAATCAGTGTGTTCAAGAGAAATCTGTACTACCATGTACAGCAAGAAATGGAAATAACTCAAATATCCATCAATTGGATGACTGTCTAAAGAAAATGTGGTACATTAAAAACAATAAAAAACCATTCAGGAGAGAAAAAAATGGCAGCTAAGGTAGGGAATCAGATCTCCTAAGCTCCATGACTTCAGCAACCTCCATGAGATGCTGGAGCCACAGTTGGGTAATTCTAATTGCTCTTAGCCAAAATAATAACCACCATCACATTAGGTGCAGAAAAAACTCAAAGACCAACCCTCAAATCAGCCTTTAATTGGACCTAATAGCTGAAAAAAATCCCACCTGGCACAGCCAGCAAGGCATGTCTGGACTCCAGCCCTGGGAAAACACCCCCACTGCTTCTCTTCTTTTTCTTTTCTTTCCTCTCCCAATAAGCGGAAGACAGAGCATCAATCAGAATTAAACCCTGCAACATCCTGGACTCTAGCCTATAGAAATGAAACCAACAGCACCATTTCTCCCCAACAACTAGCTCCAAAAGCTGCCTGCATGAAACTGCAGAAGACACAGATGAGCATCAGGCACCCTGTGCGGCTCCCCTACAACTCGCCCACCCTGGGAAAATAATCCAGCACAGCTCCTAGGCAACCTGAACCCCAACATCCCCAGCAAAACTGAAAGCCATAAACAATGAACTGTAATCTAACATGGACATTAGAGAGGGTTGGAAAGCTGAACCCACCCTGGAGAATGAGAGAGGGGCAAAGAGCCAGTCTCTCACTGATGCACTGTCAGAGGTGTGGCAAGGAACCTAGCTTTCAGCCCCGAACACTCAGTGATGCTCCATAAAGCAGCAAAGGCCGACAGCAGGGACTGGCCGACCAGCCAACCACCTGGAGGAGCCTTAGGAATCCTGCAAAGAGTG
This sequence comes from Castor canadensis, assembly GCF_047511655.1. Classification (NCBI taxonomy): domain Eukaryota; kingdom Metazoa; phylum Chordata; class Mammalia; order Rodentia; family Castoridae; genus Castor; species Castor canadensis. The sequence goes on from NC_133389.1 coordinate 140,020,372, forward strand.
GAAGGGGCATAAAGGCTAAGAGAGGGAGCAGAAACTAACCTCCCAAAGCAGGGCAGGAGGTGGATCCTAGAGCTGATCTCTGGGACAGAGGTCATCATTCAAAACTGAATTGCCCCACCTTGCTTGGCAAGGAGCTGACCAAACAGAGCTGCAGCTGAAGAACAACACAGCTACTGCCTGCTGAAAACACCTCTGACCATCCTCCATGAGCTGGCAATCTTATCCTACTTCACAACTCCAACTAATCTTCTGTACAGAAGCTCCAAATACCACTCACAAGCCAGTCACCTGGTGAGACCACATCAGAGTTTCTGCTTGAACAGCAATACTAGGATTGGACAACTAAGCAATAACTTCAGAACTTTTATTAATAGAATGAACTTTCTGAGGTTCCTGAACTTGGTGTTTTTTTTTTTAATTGTATTTCATTTTTTCTTTTTCTTTTTTATTCCTGTATTATTAACTCCATCATCACTACTCTCTAACCCCTATCTCATCCTCTTCACTCTCCCTCCTTCTCCTGTACTACAATCTATTGTTCTCCCTCTCAACTACTATTTCTGTCCCTTTTCATCTACTCTTTTCCCTATCTTTACCTCCTCTCCTCTCTTCCTCCCCAAACCTGTCACCACACTACTCCTCCCTTCTACACACTCACCACCTGCCAACTAGTCTACTGTAATAACTGCACATAGCCCCAGCCCCCTCCAATCCCTGACATACACACCCTCCACTACAACAGAAATACACCCAAACACACATGGCCACAAAACTCAACAGCCTCCATACTTCTTAACCCACCCACCCTTTTTCCTGCCCCACTTTTTTTAGTGCCACCTTTACCAATTCCCCCAAAATCTATTACTAGCCTAATAAACATTACTTCCCCTAACTCCAACTGTTTGTAGAAATTATCACCAGGGGGTTTTCTATAGAATACGTTAACACCTGGACTAGCACTGAACCTGTGAACTTGTTACAGCTAAGTTATACCTCCAGACCAGGGTCAGAATGAGCACACCAATCTAACTAACAATCAAGTCAGTCACAACACAAAAATTAAATCAGGGAAAGAAATCAGGCAATTAAATCCACCTACTAGCTAAAACAACAAAAACAACTAAATAGCAGGAATCACCATAAACATATCAATATTAACACGGAAGGTTAACAGAATCAACTTCCCCATCAAAAGACACCGTTTGGCAAACTGATTAAAAAGGAAGATCTAACAATCCATTGTTTACAAGAGACCCATCTTATTGACAGAAATAAACACTGGTTTAAGGTAAAAGGCTGGAAGAAGATTTACCAAGCCAAAGCCCCCCCCACCAAAAAACAGGCACGAGTTACATCAGACAAAGTAAACTTCAAAGTTACATTGCTCAAATGAGATTTTGAAGGACACTTCATACTAATAAAGGGTGCAATACATCAAAAGGAAATAACAATTATCAATATATATGCACTCAATGTCAGTGCACCCAATTTCATCAAATACACACTAAAGGACTTTAAAAAAGCACATATAGACTGCAACACAGTAGTAGTGGGAGACTTTAATACCCCTCTATCACCAATATATAGGTCATCCAAACAAAAAATCAACAAAGAAATTCTGGAACTAAATGACACCATGAATCAAATGGACCTAATTTGATGCCTACAAAATATTTCATCCAACAACAACATAATATACATTCTTCTCAGCAGCCTATGGAACCTTCTCCAAAACAGATCATACCTTAGAAAACCTCAGCAAATAAAAGAATATAGAAATAATTCCCTACATTCTATCTGATCACAATGCATTAAAAGTAGAACTCAACAACAAAAGTAACACAGAAAACATGCAAATAACTGGAGGCTGAATAACACATTGCTCAATGATCACTGGGTCATACCAGATATAAGAGAGGAAATAAAAAGATTCCTGAAAGTTAATGAAAATGAAAACACAAAATACCAGAACCTATGGGACACAGAAAAAGGCAGTCTTAAGAGGAAAGTTTATAGCAATGAAAGCATATATTAAAAGGTCAGAAAGATCTCAAATAAATGACCTAATGTTACATCTAAAACTTCTAGAAAAACAAGAGCAGGCAAAACCCAAAATAAGCAGGAGAGAAATAATAAAAATAAGGGCTAAAACTAATGAAAAAAAAAAAAGAACCATACAAAGAATCAATGAAACAATAAGCTTGTTCTTTGAAAAAATAAACAAGATTGACCAGCTCATGGCAAACCTGAGTAAAATGAGGAAGGAAAAGACCAAATTAACAAAATCAGAAATGAAAAAGGGGAGAAAACAACAAACACCATGGAAATCCAGGGAATCTTTAGAGACTACTTTGAGAACCTATATTCCAATAAATTGTAAAATCTTGAAGAAATGGACAAATTTTTAGATACTGATGACCATCCAAAACTGAAACAAGAAGATATTAAACACCTAAACAGATCTAACATGTAATGAAATTGAAGCAGCAATAAAGAGTCTCCTGAAAAAGATAAGTCCAGGACCTGACAGATTCTCAGCTGAATTCTACTAGACCTTCAAAAAAATACTAATATCAACAATCCTTAAACTTTTCCATAAGATAGAAAGGGAAGGAACACTGTCCAACTTATTCTATGAAGTCAGTATTACACTCATCCCAAAACCAGACAAGGACACATCCAACAAGAACTACAAGCCAACTCTTTAAGGAACATTGATGCAAAAATCCTCAGTAAAATAATGGCAAACTGAATTCAACAACATATCAGAAAGATCATTCACCAAAATCAAGTCAGCTTCACCCCAGGAATGCAGGGATGGCTCAACATATGCAAATCAATAAATGTAACACAGCACATTAATAGAAGCAAAGACAAAAACCACATGATCATCTTGATAGATGCAGAAAAAGCCTTTGATAAGATCCAACATCACTTCATGATAAGAGAGCTGATGAAACTAGGAACAGAAGGAATGTACCTCAACACAATAAATGTACCTCATATGACAAACCTATAGCCAAAATCATACTTAATTGAGAAAAATGGAAACCATTCCCCCTAAATTCAGGAATGAGACAAGAGTGCTCACTCTCTCTACTCCTACTCAACATAGTTCTGGAATTCCTAGCCAGAGCAATAAAGCAAAAAGAAGAAATAAAAGGAATATAAATAGGTAAAGAAACAGTCAAAATAGCTCTATTTGCAGACAACATGATCCTATACCTCAAAGACCCAAAAGAACTTCACCCAAAAACTTCTGGACACCATGAAAAGCTTCAGCAATTAGCAGGATACAAAATCAACTCACAAAACTCAGTAGTCTTTCTATATAGCAATAACGAACAAATTGAGAAAGAATATGGGAAAACAATTACATTTATAATAGCCTCAAAAAAATCAAATACCTAGTAGTAAATTTAATGAAGGACATAAATGACCTCTTCAAGGAGAACTACAAACCACTGAAGAAAGAGATTGAGGAAGACTACAGAAGATGGAAAGATCTCCCATGCTCATGGACTGTTAAAATCAACATAGTAAAAATGGCTGTACTACATGTTCAATGCATTTCCCATCAAAATCCCAATGATATTCATCACAGAGATCAAAAAATATACCCTAAAGTTCATTTGGAAACACAAGAGACCATGAATAGCAAAGGCAATACTCAAGAAAAAGAGCAATGCTGGAGGCATCACAATACCTGACTTCAAACTATATTCCAAAGTAGTAGCAATAAAAACAGCATGGTACTGGCACAAAAACAAGTATGAAGACCAGTGGAACAGAATAAAGGACTTGGATGTGAATCCACACAGCTACATCCACCTTATTTTTGACAAGAGCAGCAAAAACTTACATGGAGAAAAGACAGCCTCTTCAACAAATGCTTCTAGGAACAGTGGCTACCTGCCTGCTGAAAACTGAAACTAGATCCATGGCTGTCACTCTGTACAAGTATCAACTCAAAGTGGATTAAGGACCTTAATATCAGATCTGAAACCTTGCAGTTAGTACACCAAAGAGCAGGGAATACCCTGGAAACAATAGGTATAGGCAAGGGCTTCCTCAGTAGAACTCTAGCAGTCCAAATGGGATGAACAAATGGGAAGACATGAAATTAGAAAGCCTCTGCACAACAAAAGAAATGGTGTCTAAATTGAAGAGACCAGCCACAGAGTGGGAGAAAATATTGCTAGCTATATATCAGACAATGGATTTATAACCAGAATATACAGAAAGCTCAAAAAATTAAACTCCCCCAAAATCAATGAACCAATAAAGAAGTGGGCAACTGAACTAAACAGAACTCTTCCTAAGGAAGAAGTCCAAATGGCCAAAAAACACATGGAAAAATGCTCACCATTCCTGCCCTTAAAGGAAATGCAAATCAAAACCACATTAAGATTCCACCCTACCCCTGTCAGAATGGCTATCAACAAGAACACCAATACAATATGCAGAGAAACAATAACAAGTAACAAATGCAGAGAAAAAGGCACCCTCATTCTCTGCTGGTGGGAATGTAAATTAATACAACCACTTTGGAAAACATTGTGGAGGCTTCTTTAAAAGCTAAGCATAGATTTGCCATATGATCCAGCAATACCACTTCTAGGGATATACCTGAAGGAATGAGACTCAAATGATTACAAAAGCACCTGCACACCCATGTTTATTGCAGCACTATTCACAATAGCCAAGCTATGGAAACAGCCAAGATGCTCCACAAACACTGAATGGATCAAGAAAGTGTGGCATTTATACACAATGGAATTTTACTCAGCCACAAAGAAGAATGAAATTTTGTCTTTCCCACTTGCAAATGGAAGTAAATGAATGGAACTAGAGAACATCATCTTAAGTGAAGTTAGCCAGACTCAGAAGGACAAAAATCACATGTTCTCCCTCATATGTGGAGTATAGACCCCAAAACAAATGCTGTAATATTATTGGACAGGGGTCACACACTAAAGGGAGAACACGCACGGGAGAAGTATGGAAAGGAAAGGAAACCTAAAAATTGAATGTGGTTCATGTGCTCCCTGTTGAGGAGTGAATAAAGTAATCTAAAATTGGCAGAGGCCACTATGGGAAGGGGACCAGGAAGTAGCGAAGAGGTCTGGTAGAGATGAACCAATGTGCATGGAAGCAACACTAGGAATCTCTCTGTATAGCTATCTTTATCTTAAACTAGCAAGGACAGTATGTGTTTCTTATTATCTCTTATGTTTTCTCTTTAACAAAATCAGAGAAGAGGGCAGAACAGGTTTTGCCAGGAAGCTTTGGGTAAGGGGTAAGCAGGAGGGGATACAGACAATATGTACATATGTAAGTAAATGTAAAAGTGATAAAATAAAGGGAGAGAAAAAACCATTCAGTCATAAAAAGGATGAAATTCTGTAATTTGTAAAGACATAAATGGAATTAGAAGACATTATTTTAAGTAAACTAAGCCAAGCACAGAAAAACAAGTATTGCATAATCTCACATATGTAAAAATTTAAAAATTAATCTCATAGAAATTCATAATAGTCAGGTGCCAGTGGCTCACTTCTGTTATCCTAGCTACTCAGAAGGCAGAGATCAGGAGGATTGAGGTTTGAAGTCAGCCTGGGTAGATAGTTCTCCAGACCCTATCTTGAAAAAACCCATCAGAAAAAAGGGCTGGTGGAGTGGCTCAAGGCATAAGCCCTGAGTTCCAATCCCAGTACTGAAAAAAAAGAAAATTCAGAATACAGTAGTGCTTACCATTCTAGGATGGGAGAGCCAGGACAAGGGAGGAATGAGAAGTTGATCAGTGGGTGCTACATTATAGTTGTTTAGGAACAAGAAGCTCTGGTGAGCTACTGCACAGTAGGGCGATGATAGATAACAATAATGTACTATATTTCAAAAAGCAAGAAGAAAAGTTCTTGAGCATATTTTATACAAAGTAAAGATAAACTTTTACTCTGATTTAAACCCCTCACAGTTTATAGATGTATGAAAATATCCCAAGGTAATCCATAAATATGTACAATATTTTATGTTTTTCGAATCAGTTAAAAATTTTTAAATTGAGGAAAAAAATAGTTTTTTAAAGAGAAACATAAAAGTAGTTTGCCTCATATATACATAAAAAACAGAGACCGCAGCATTCCTAAGTAAATTATAGCAGAATGCTGAGGGGAGAGAAAGTGACAAGCCCATCAACTGAGGATGCTTTCACAGACCCTGAGAGATGTATCAAGTAGTCATATTGTCAGAGTTGATATGTCCATAGTGTTGTTTAAATCTCTATAATCATAGAATGTAAAAGCAAGCATTAGGTACCAACTAGACCTTAAGATTTCATAACACCAATCAGATGGATACCCCTGCTAAGATTTCTGATAGATACAACATGGCAACTTCAGCCAAAAGAATATTCTTTAAGCTTAGCTATAGCACTTGCACTGGAACCTTGGTTATGAAGTAAAGTTGAAATAAAATCCTTAAGGGTATTATTTCTCTATGAAACACAAAATTTAAAAGAGCTAACAAGCAGCCTGACACTTTCACTTCTCTGTTTCTGGTAACTCTTTAGGATCAAAGGAATCTGTAAGGACAAAAACACCTGTCTCAAAGCAGACTTAGAGATTTCAAGACCTTGGCCTTAGTACACAGACTAGGATGCAGGCATTCAATAAAATATTCTGTACCACTTTGCATTTAAGAAAATATACATCTCAGGTTTACTTGTCCAAGTGCTCACTTAGTCCTAACCTATTTCATATTGTGAATCCTATACTTCAAGTGTAGTTCTTCCTTTCCATCTGATTCCTTGTACTTAACAATTAGAGTATTCCTAGCTTCCTAGACTTTTACCATGACCTGATTTTTTCTTTGCACAGCTTCTTCATCTTTTTTTTTAAATTCATTTATTCATATGTGCATACATTGTTTGGGCCATTTCTCCCTCCAACCTTCCTACCTCTCTCTCCCCCTCACCCCCCCCTTGCTTCCAGGCAGAATCTGTTCTGCCTTTATCTCTAATTTTGTTGAAGAGAAAGTATAAGCAATAATAAAGACAAAGCATTTTTGTTAGTTGAGATAAGAATAGCTATACAGAGAGATTCCTAGAATTGCTTCCATGTACTAATGTGTTACATCCCAAGTTGATTCATCTGTAATTGACCTTTTCACTAGTTTCTGATCCCCTTCTAATATTGACATCTGTCACTTGGCTTCTTCTTAAGACCAGACTAACTCCTACTATCTTTAGGTCAAGTTAGAACTTCAGGTGAAATTTGTAATTATGTTTGCATATTTTAGATAAATTGTATTTTCTCTAAACTATGTTTTCTTAGTCTATTACTCTTCTTCACTGTAAGACTAGACTTTGGTTTCTGATGCTCCAAGAAAAAGACACAAAGAAAAACAAAATGTATCTTAATAGAGTTAGAAATATGAGATTGGCTTTGGTACTTAATGTAGTCAGAGGAATGTTAATGATATGATGTGAACTAGACTCAAATTTGTATTTATGTAGATGAGTTACCTTCTTCATTTCTGCTTTCCACTATAAGTCCATGTCTTGGGACTTAGATTCAATCCGCAACTTAGAGTCAAGCTCTAATGAACCCAGGTTAAATAAGTCAAACATCTACCAACTCAGTACCATGAAAGCATATTGCACTATGCCACTGAGCTGGGGTAGTTTGTTAGCATTATTTTGCTAATGGCTAAGTGTGTGGAAAGATAAAAGCTCTTAATTGGAGAGGGAGACAGGAAAAGTTGGACCAAACATCATTTTAGGGGAAAAAACTTAAGGGTTAACTATGAATAGGAGTTTTCCTGCCATTTAATTGCCCTGCTTAGGCTTATTCCTTGCAAAATGGCAGTAAATGAGAGAATTCACACTAAGCTTGGTAACCCAGGATGAAAGATAATGTGTGTGCCAGTATTTTTCCAGATAATGTTTGGGAAGTTGTCAGGGCTCATTCAGAAATCTCCAGTAAGAATTTTGTATCACAGCATATTATTTTTAGACATTGTCCTGTTTTCCCATATACAGAAGAACATTTATATTTTCCTGCTTCACTCTCCCCATGAAGAAAAAAGTAAACATTCCAGTTTGAGGTTTGGGATGGGGAGGTGTCATGGCAGTAGATGCAGATTAGATATCTAACCAGGGACTTGACAAGGATCCTGTGGCTGTCTACAACATACAATATGCCAATGATAATTATTTATATCTCAAAGGATGCCAACATGAAAGTACAGCACAGTATCAATTGCATATTCTAACATAACATAGTATTATCCATAGGAAAATAATATGAACTGCAGACCTCCTATATTAAATTGATTTTTGGACAGAAGATGTCAACAAGCTGGAACAAGAATCCTGGTAAACACTTTTCACACAGGAGTTCCTGTCCATAGGCTTATTTTTAGGTTTTTTTCATGATCAGAGGAGGAGGAGGATGCCTCTCATTGTGGACAAAAAACAAGAGTTTTACCTCATTTTCTTTAGGCTCTATAATAAAAACCTAGCACAGCATATTGTATTTGGAATAGAGCCAAATGTCTGATATATTGCCATAAGGAAATCAGAAACTGAGGGCTGTATTGTGGTAAATATGATAGCTTCCCTTACTGAAGAGGTCTTAAGAGAGTCACAAACTACTCTCTGCTTACAAATACCTGAGTGCAGGCTCACCCACGAAGCAAAGCTGGAAAAAATTAAATTATTTAAAGCACAATATTTAAAAATATTATAAAATGATATACCATGGGTGAACATGAAAACTTTCAGATGGAAGAGAAATGAGAAATATACATGTTAACCACTTTAATATATTGACTCCTTTAATCTGCACATAATTTATGGAATGGTGTTATTTTATAGGAGCGATATCTGAGTCACAGACAGCCTCCTGCATAAGGTACAGGATTAAATTTGAACCTCTATGATAAATATACCATAAAACAGAGGTAGATCCCTTTTTAATTTATGACTGAAATTCTCTATTGGATTCTGGTATAATTTGTTTTTAGTATCTAAATTTTGATTTCCTTAAAAGTCTCGTTGTTAGTTCTTGTTGTCATTAACCTAAGAACTACAGAATGTGTAGAATGCATTTTCTACCATAACTTTGAATATGAATCCATAGAAAAAAATTTAATATGTACAATCACTTCAATAAAGCACTTGACATTACTCACATCTGTGCTCCCAAACTCTAAATTCAATAGTTAGAGAACTTCAAAATGATTTGCCTTGCTAATCTGCAGAGATATATAAAGTAGAAGCATAGAAGCCTTTACTTTATGCCAAAGAAGATCCAATGTGCACTCCACATGTGGGTATTACTCTCCAAACCATTTAAATATAATCTCAAAAGAAGCACATACAAAAGATAACTATTATGTAGACTTTAAATTGAAGACTAATGACAGATTGAAGGTATGTTTTGCCTAAAAAAACCCAGTTGTTCAACTGATTAAGTCAGGCAATTTTTCCTTGATAGCTTTTAATCACAAGTCCCGTGACCAACTTAAATTAAGCTATTGAAAACCTAATTGATTGCTATCACTCAACTTCCTCATATGAAAATAGCATGGTTGACACAATGTCTTACTCTCAGTCAGATAAGCAAGAGTAGGACATTTTTCATAACCTTATCATTAAAATCTGTTCTTCATCTCAAGTGTAATTATTTTATTTACAGTTAGTTTTATATGCCTCACATAAAAGATGTTTATTAATTTTCTCGTGGGATTTTAATATATACTAAAAGTTTTTCTTCTTGTAAGTGGATTTCTAACATAGAATAAATAATTTCTCTAACTTACTATTGCCCCAGAACATGAATCCTTCAAAAAATTTGCTGTTCTTACATGATTTTTTTTCTTTTGGCAGTACTGGGATTTGAGCTCAGACTCTTGTGCTTGTAAGGTAGATGCTGTACCACTTGAGCTATGCCCCCAGCCCTTTTTTGCTTGAGGAATTTTTCTAACTGCATCTTGCATTTATGCCCAAGCTAGTCTGGACTGTGATTCTCCCATTTATGCCTCCCAGGGGTCTCAAGAACTTTTCTGCTTGGAACAGTCTAGAAATGTGATCCTCTTGATATCTGCCTCCAGAAGCCAGGATTATAGGAATGAGCCACGGGGATCAGCTTTCTAATTTGCTTTGTAAGTGTAGTTACCATTTAAATTTACTGGCAACATATTTTCTTCTACTGTCTTATTTTTTCAAAAATCATATGATAATATAGAAATCCTTATTTTAAAACTAAGCTCACAGCATTATAAACTTAGTTTTCAGTAAATTAAAAAGATTCAATGATAGTTAACAAGTAACAAATAGTTATGATTCACTCATTATTTGTTTCTTGAATCCTCATTTTGATTTTCCAAATGCTCCATTGCTCCACTAGTTTGAAGTAATGTTTTATAAATACTTTTAAAGTACCTTTATCCATTTTATAGAGCAGAAAGGTACAACTGTGTTAAACATACTTTTTCTTATAAGTAATAGTTTTTCCTTCTATTATACATCCTTAAATTATTTAATACTAAGTAGTAATTTAGTATGAAATTATTATTTTCAACTGGTAATATATTTTTGCATCATATACTGGTGTCGAGTCAAGTATATATGCCCTTTGAAATAGCATATTAGTTTATTTATTTATTTGAGGGTTTATTTATAATGGGGTTTGAACTCAGGGCCTCACACTTGCTAAGCAGGTGCTCTTATTGCTTGAGCCACTCTGCCAGACTAGTTTATTTTTCAAAGTGGTGTTTTTTTTGTGGTGCAGGCGAGTAGAACCAGGGCTTTACACATCATAGACAAGTGTTATACCAATGAGTTACATCTCTAGAACTAATTTGTTTTTCCTATGTCATCTTAAATCTTTGTTTCCTCCTCCATTTCTGATATGTAATATCATTCATTATTTGAGAAAATGTTGGAGGGAGCGATAGAGGAACAACTCCCTGGAACCTGGGTCTTTCAACAGAGAATCTTCTGCTCCTCAGGCCATATTGGTCACTGCTGAGAGGCGTATTGTTCAAACCCAAAGATCCTATTGTGAGTACACAAATTTTCTCCCTCAATGCCATCTGAATCTGTGGGTAGTTTATAGAAACTCCAGCTAGAGAGGGCTGAATTTGATCTTTCTTTGTCAGTAAACCACAATTTCATCCTTCCACATAAAGATAAAGATTTAGATAAAACCTAAAAACTTCAAAACTGTAATCTTCTGTCAGTAATTGGGAACACTTCTACTTTTGCCAACATAGGACCAAACCATCCCTTTGGTGCCAAACTCCTGCACCTCCTTAGAGTCTGTTGTCAGTACCTATAATCAGCTGTGATGACTTCAGAAAGCAGTCTTTTTCAGTCAGAAGTGCATAAAGAGCAATAAGGAAATGAATGTAGTGACCAGTTACAATGTGCTCCTGTCTGGAGGTATTGCTGGCAGTCTCTGGTTCAGTTCACCTGACAGCTTTTCTTAAACCCTAAACTCCAAGCTTTCTTCAGCCTTTGCTGGTGCTATCCAAACCAGACATTGAAGCTAAAAGCTATACTTATCTTTGAACACTGGAATGAACTTTTTCACTTTAATATGTATTATTATTGGGCAGATTATTTTTGTAATTTGTGGTGCAATGAAAATTTTTGCATTTTCAATGACTGAAAAACCAAATACTAGCAGATTTAGGGGAGCTTACAAACTTTGGTGATAAATTTTCTGGAGGCAATTTTTTTTCCAAGATTCAATCCAAAGTTATGAATATAGATTAAAAATCAAAATCTTACACCTCGTATTACAATGCCCTAAGATTAACTGTCAGGTAATATATTTTCTAGTTTTTATAAATAATTCTTAAATAAGTAGTCCAAACCATTTTTATAATTATCACCTTCTCCACTTACATCATTCCACTAAAAATAAAAGTATTTATTTTATAAACTCTGAAATCTTTGGTTTCCAAACAAAATAAAGGCAAAAATAATACTTAATATTATTTAATTTATCATTCCTCTAAAATTTATTGATTAATTTCATTCTCAATAATTATGTTATTTTGCAGCTGAAGAAACAAAAGACCAAAGCCAAGGCTAAAGAACTTTGCTGTATTACACAGCAAAGAAGCAGAAGTAAAAGTAGAATGGTATTGCTGACTTCAAGCTTCTTTTTTTCCTTCTACAAAGAATCATGTAGGAAAATTGAGAAGAGATACTGAATAAGAAAATAAACCTTACAGCACCAGACCATGATATTATGCAAACACTCCCTTCAAGCATCAGCAAAAATGTAGTAGTTCTACCTTATCCTGTACTTTAAAAATGTATAAACTGTTGACCTAAATTTGCCCTGTGAAGATGGCCAAAGAAAGTCAAACTGCCACAGATTTCCACACTTGGAGCTAATGGAAATGAATAGCCAGCAAAGGCTTTAAAATGCATGCAAATGATAAATATTAGTACTAATATTAATGATAAGGTATTCCCTTTGTGAAAAGGATAACTCCACACCCAAATTTTTAAAAGAAACTGGCTAAACTCCCAATTTATGGCCTTGTTATGAATATACAATAACCTTGTTTCATTCTAAAGGCAGAAAAATTGCAGGTAGATTTGACTCTGGCAATAAATAAAATTCTAAACCATTATATCCAAAAATATTTTTCTTCACTAAAAGTAAAGTACTTGTAATGTTGCTACTTGAATTTTTTTATGTCTGAATATAGACTTATACAACACAGTGCTTGGTTCTGTCTTATTAAATCTAACCACTAAAAGTCACCAAGTAACTAACCTGGCAACAAGTGAGTTTGCCCCTAATTATGAGCCACCACATAGGCATAAAAGACTTTAATAAACAATGAATTGTCAGGAATCTTGTTGAAGAGTAGATTATGATGTAGTAGGTATAAGGCAGAACCTGAGACTGTATTTTTATTAAGCTTTGTGAAGCTTACTGCTAGTTTTGACTAGTAAGACTGTGATAAAACCTTAACAGTAAAGAGTTTGGAAGGTCTTTTTCAATAGATGTATCACATCACAGTAAATTCAATATACTTGGAAAATTCACTGATATTGGAGGAATCCAAGATGGTTGAATGGAGAGGGAATCAAAATTCCTGAGCTCTGCAATTTCAGAAACCAATTCGAGACATGGGAGCTACATTTGGGTAACTCTGATTCTTTTAAGACAACTAAATGATTGCCAATACATAGGGTACACATAAAATTTAAGGACTGACCCTTGAAACAGTTTTTAATTGCAGCCAGGGAAATCCTGATGTGGCACAGCCACTAGGGTGTGTTTGCCCTGGGAAACCCCCTCTGGTCATTTCCCCCCTTTATCTTTCTTTCTTTTCTTGCAAAAATTAGAAGATAGAGCATCAAACAGTACCAAACCCTGAGACCTACTGGATCCCTAACCCTTGAAAAGCCTACCTATGGCCCACTGGGCTGAACCAAGGTTTAGTAAGTCTCTGTCTTGAGAAAAGTTACCCACCATTTCTCCCTGTCGGCCCAGTTTCAAAACTGCCTGTGTAAATCTGCAAACTCAACAGGTGAACACACACCAAACACACCTCCCCTGGAGTATAATCCAGCACAGCTTGTGGGAAGAGTGTACTCACCATCCCCCCAACAAAACTGCAAAACATAGACAGTGAATTGTAATCTACCACTGACAGCGGGGCCAGGGCAGGGTGCAATGTTGAATCAACATCAAGAACAGGGTTGGGGAAAAGAACCAAACTCTGCAGGGGCAGGGCAAGGAACAAAGGCTGAGAGTAGGGGTGGGCTCACAAGTCAACCTCCCAGAACAGGGGCATAATGGATCACTGAGCTAATCTCATGGGACTGTGGGAAGTGCACAAAACTGAATTGCCTCACCTTGTTGAGGGACGAGCTAACCCCCTAGAGTTGCAGCTGTAGAAGAACTCAGCTGTTGCTTGGCAAAAACAACAACAGATCTGACCACCTTGCACAAACTGGTAGTAAGCTATCACAGGTTCCAATTGCAACCTGCCCTGTGGGCAGAAAGAACCAAATATTGCTCACAAGCCAGTTGTCTGGTGAGATCACTTCAGAGCTCCTGCTTATAACAGATGGCCCTTCAGACCAAGGAAAGCAGGAAAACAAAACCTCTTGCCAACTCCCTCCCAAGCTGTATGACAAGAGATGCAAGCAACTCTTCCCCACACAGCCCAGAATACCAACCTTGAAAAGAGACAGGAACTCCAAGAAACCCCTCAGTCATAAGTGCTAAGACCTGGACTGGATACCAAAGGAATAAGTTCAGAATGTTTGCCTAACTGAATATACTTTTTGTTGTTGTTGTTAGTTTTTCTTCTTTGTTTCTATTTTTTCCTTAGTTTTCCCATTTTTTATTTAGTATTTTTAATTTTATTATTACTATTTTCTTACCTCTATTCTTACGCTCTTTACTTTATCTCCTTTACTTGTGCTGTACTCTATTGTTCAACTCCTCAACTATTCTATTTGTCCATTTTCATCCACTTCCCCCTGACTTCACATCCCCCTCTGTGCCTTCTCCAATCTTTACTTCACTTCTCTACCCATCCTTTTTCTACACTTACCACCAACTACTCAATAAATAACATAGCTGCACAGCACTAATTAGAAGCATGAGGAGAAGAAGGCAAGGAAATTCTGCTTCTCAGAAGGACCATACAGTAGAGTATATAGTGGGAAATGAACAAAGTGAACACCCAGTTCCCGAACCTAAAAGAATGATGATAAAATACCACCAATGAGCTCAGTGATGCCCACAAAAACATCTCTCAAAGAGGAAATCATGAAAGCTCATTGAGACACTCTTGAAGAAAGCTGTAAGAGATGGTTAAACAGAAGGTACAAAATGAACTCAAGCAATATCAAGACACCACAAATAAAAAAGTGAGATGAGACAAAAACAACTAAATGAACTCAGAGAGGACTTCAACAAACTATAAAGTGAAACAAAGGGGAATATAAAAATGACATACATGAAGTAAAGAAGATGCCAAAGGAATAAGTTCAGAACATTTGCCTAACAGAAATATAACAAATATATGGAAAAAACCTCAGAAAAAAAAAATCAAACAGAAATCCTAGAAATGAAAAGTCCCTTAAATCAAATAAAAATATAGTGGAAAGCCACTCCAGCAGACTAGTACAAATGGAAGACAGAATCTCAGGGCTTGAGGACAAAACAGGTATAAAGAAAAATTAAAAGAACTCTTAGATAAAAAACTCAAAAGCTGCAAAAGGAATATGCAAGAATTCAGTGACTTCATCAAAAGATCAAAACTGGGAATCATGGGTATCAAAGAAGGAAAAGAGATGCAAACCAAAGGGATGCATAATGTATTCAACAAAATAACAGAGGAAAATTTCCCAAATCTAGAGAAAGAGTTTCCCATTCAGGTTCAGAAAACCCTCAGGATACCAAACAGACTTGACCAAAATAGAACCTCTCTACAGCATATTATCATTAAAACAATAAGCACAGATAACAGAGACAGAATATTGAAGGCTGCAAAAGAGAAAAAATAAATAACATATAAAGGTAAACAACAGTAGATTTCTCAACAGAAACCTTAAAAACAAGAAGGATATGGAGTGAGATATTTCAAGCACTGAAAGAAAACAATTTCAGTCCTAGGATGCTCTACCCAGCAAAACTATCATTCAAAATTGATGGAGGAATAAAAGTCTTTCATGATAAACAGAAACTAAAACAATATATGACCACTACTACACCACTACAGAAGATTCTGCAAGGAATTCTACACACAGAAGATGAAAACAAACAAAACCACAAAGTGATGGGGAGTATTAAACCTCAGGAGACAGACAAGTGCTCATAGAGTAGCATTGAATTGGTTATACACACTCAAATCCTTAAACAACAAAAACAGCTAAATGGTAAGAATCACCACATACCTATCAATATTAATCCTGAATTTTAATGGACCCAACTCCCCCATCAAAAGACACCATTTGGCAAAAGGGATAAAAAAAGAAGATCCAACAATCTGTTGTTTACAAGACAATCACCTTATTGACAGAAACAAACATGTAGAGTGAAAGGCTGGAAGAGGTTCACCAAGACGATGGAAAAGAAGCAGTGATAGAAATACTTATGTCAGACAAAGTGGACTTCAAACTTATGTCAGTTAAAACAAACAAGAAAGGTCACTTTATACAAAAAGAAGGAGAAATACATCAAGAGGACATAACAATTATTAACTTCTATGCACCAAATGTCAGTGTGCCCAATTTCTTTAAACATACACTAAAGGAGTAGGAATCACATATAGACCCAACACAGTGGTAATGTGAGACTTTAGTACCCCTCTATCACCAATAGATAGGTCATCCAGACAAAAAAATCAACAAAGAAATCCTAGAACTGAATGACACCATAGATCAAATGTATCTGACCGATGTCTACAGAATATTACACCCTGCATCAGCACAATATATATTCTTCTCAGCAACCATGGAATTTCCTCCAAAATAGATGATATCTTACAGCACAAAGCAAGACTAAAAAAATATAAGAAAATTGAAATAACCCCCCACATACTCTCTGATCACAATGCAATAAAACTAGAACTCAAGAGCAAAAGCAGTAGCAGAGAATATGCAAATGATTGGAGGTTGAACAATACATTACTCAACTATCAATGTATCATAGAAGAAATAAGAGAGGATATCAAAAATCCTGATATTTAATGAAAATGAAAACACAACCTATCAGAACCTATGGGACACAACAAAGGCTGTCCAAAGAGGATAGTTTATAGCCATGAGTGCATATATTAAATACACAGAAAGATCTCAAATAAATGATCCAATGCTACATCTCAAACTCCTAGAAAAACAATAACAAACTAAACCCAAAACAAGCAGAAGGAGAGAAATAACAAAAATAAGCATTGAAATTAATGAAATAGAGACCAAAAAAAAAAAAAATACAAAAACAATGAAACAGAGAGCTGTTTCTTTGAAAAAATAAAGAAGATTGACAAGCCTTGACAAGTCTGACTAAAATGAGGAGGGAAAAGATCCAAGTTAATAAAATCAGAAACAAAAAATGGGAGATAACAACAAACACCAAGGAAATCCACAGACTCATCAGGGCTTACTTTGAAAACCTATATTAAACAAATTGGAAAATCTAGAAGAAATGAACAAATTTCTAGGTACATATTACCATCCAAAATTGAACCAAGAGGATATTAATCACCTAAACAGATCTATAACACTCAATGATAGTAGGCAACAATTAAAAGTCTTCCAAAAATGATGGATACTCTGCTGAATTCTATCAGACCTTTCAAGAACTAATACCAACTCTTCTTAAACTTTTCCATAAAACAGAAGGAAAGGAATACTGCCTAACTCATTTTATGAAGCCAGTATTACACTCAACCCAAAACCAGACAAGGACACATCCAACAAAGAGAACAACAGGCCAATCTCCTTAATGAATATCAATGCAAAAATCCTCAATAAAATAAAGGTAAACCGAATCCAAGAACATACTGGAAAGATCATGCACCATGACCAAGTCAGCTTCATCCCAGGGTTGCAGGGATGGTTCAATATACACAAATCATTAAATATAATACAGCACATTAACAGAAGCAAAGACAAAACCACTTGATCATCTCAATAGATGCAGAAAAAGCCTTCTATAAGATTCAACACCATTTCATGATAAGAGCTCTGATGAAACTAAGAATAGAAGAGATGTACCTCAACATAATAAATGTACCTCATACGACAAACTTATAGCCAACATAATACTTAATGGGGAAAAACTGAAACCATTTCCCCTAAAGTCAGGATGAGAAAAGGGTGCCCACTCTCCCCACTCCTATTCAACATAGTGTAGGAATTCCTAGCCAGAGCAGTAAGAAAATGTAAAATGAATAAATATAAAGACGTAGTCAAACTATCCCTACTTGCAGATGATACAATCTTATACCTAAAAGACTTGAAACACTTGACCCACAAACTCCTAGACACCATAAACAGCTTCAGCAAAGTAGCAGGATACTAATTCAACTTATAAAAATCAGTAGCCTTTCTATATACCAACAATGAGAATATTGAAAAAGAACATAGGAAAACAATTCCATTTACAACAACCTAAAAACAATTGAATACCTAGGAATAAACTTAACAAAGGATGTGAATGACCTCTGTAAGGAAAACTACAAACAATTGAAGAAAGAAATTGAGAAGACTACAGAAAGTGGAAAGATCTCTCATGCTCGTGGATTGGTAGGATCAACATAGTAAAAATGGCTATACTATCAAAATCAACCTATATATTCAATGCAATTCCCATCAAAATCCCAATGACATTCATCACAGAGACTGAAAAATCTACACTAAAGTTCATTTGGAAACACAAAAGAGTGTGAATAGCCAAGGCAATACCGAGCAAAAAGAGCAATGCTGGAAGTATCACAACACCTGACTTCAAACTATACTACAGAGCCATAGTAGTAAAAACAGCATGGTACTGGCAAAAAAAAAAAAAAATAGATATGAAGACCAGTGGAAGAGAATAGAGGACCTGGATAGGAATACATGCAGCTATGCCCATCTAATTTTTCACAAAGGTACCAAAAACATATAAATCTTGCTGGGAAAACTAGATATCTGCTGGCAGAGAACTGAAACTAGATCCATGTTTGTCATCCTGTGCAAGTATCAACTCTAAATGGATTAAGGACCTTAACATCAGACCTGGAACCTTGAAGCTAGTATGGAAAAGAGCAGGAATACACTGTAAGCAATAGGCATAGGCAAGTACTTTCTCAGTAGAAATAAACTGGCTCAGCAACTAAGAGAAAGCATTGACAAATTGGGACTACACCAAATAAAAAAGCTTCTGCACAACAAAAGAAATGGTCTCTAAGTTGCAGAGGCTACCCACAGAATGGGAGAAAATCTTTGTTAGCTATATACCATGCAAGGAACTGAGAACCAGAATATACAGGGAGCTCAAAAAACTAAACTCAAACCAAAATCATGACCCAATAAAGAATTGGGCAACCGAACTGAACAGAACATTTTCAAAGGAAGAAGTCCATATGACTAAAAACACATAAAAAAATGTTCACTGTTCCAGACAATAATGGAAATGCAAATCAAAACTATACTAAGATTCTACCTCACTCCTGTGAGAATAGCTATCATCAAGAACACCACCAACAACAAATGCTGGCAAGGATGTGGGAAAACAGAACTCTCATACACTGCTGGTGGGAATGCAAGCTAGTACAACCTCTATGGAAAAGAGTATGGAGTTTCCTCAAAAAACTAAAAGTACATCTGCCATATGATCTAGTAGTACCACTCCTTGGGATATACCTGAAGGAATGTGAGTCAGGTTATAAGAAAGGCACATGCACACTCATATCTATTGTAGCATTATTCACAGTAGTTAAGTTATGGAAACACCCAAGATGTCCCACTATTGACAAATGGATTAAGAAAATGTAGTATTTATACACAAAGGAATTTTACTCAGCCACAAAGAAGAATGAAATTTTGTCATTTGCAGGTAAATGGATGGAACTGGAGAACATCATCTTAAGTGAAGTTATTCAGGCTCAGAAGGCCAAAAGCTGCATGTTCTCCCTCATAAGCAGATTACAGGCCTAAAACAAATACAGCGTTGTTATGGACACAAGTCACACAAAGGGGTGTTTGCGCACGGGAGGGATAGGGCAAGGAAAGGAAACAAAAGCTTGAATGTGGTTGATGTGCTCACTGTACAGGAATGAATATAGAAATATTAAACTGGCTGGGGCCCCAAGGGAAGGTGACTAGGGAGGAATGAAGAGGACAGGTAGAGATGAACCAATTGGGGTTGTAATACACATATGCATGGAAGCAACACAAGGAATCTCCCTGTGTAGCTACCTTTATCTCAAACTAGTAGAAACTCCATTTTCATCTTTTGATTTTTTATATTTTTTTCTGCTAAAAAATAGAGGAGGGCAGAACAGTTTTTGGTGGGGGGGCTTGGTATGGGTGTTGGGGGGAGATAGCAGGGAAAGGGATAGGATGATGGATATGATGCAAATAATGTATACACATTTATGTAAATGCAAAAATGATAGCTGTTGAAACTGTTCCAGGAATCAGGGGAAGAGGGATGAAAGAGAGCAGTGGAGGGGGTGAATTTAAGTAGGATATATTTGATACATTGTAAGAACCTTTGTAAATGGTACAATGTACCCCCACCCAGCACAACAATTAAAAAAAAAAGAATAAAGTTCACTGATTTGGGGAATCGCAAAATTAATACCAAGACAGCTGTAATAAAGTTGAAAATATTCTTAGTACCGTGCATTCCATACAGTTAAGGCTAGAGGACTGATAGTTCATGAAAGATCCTAAAGCATATGTTGGTAATGTACATAAAGTGTATGTTGATAACGTGAGAACTAATGCTAAGGATGACAAAAACTCTCTTTTCCAGCAGGCTAACTCTAGCCAAAAATTTGAAAAATATATATGGTTGCATTGGATAATATGTCATAAAATCCTACACAATGTTGTCAAATGGAATGATACCATATGTACTAGTAAATTGCCATTGACTTCTTTTACACAACAAACTTTATGATTTTCTCCTACATTGTGCATGTGTCGATGGTTTGTTCCATTTTAGTGCTGAGTAGTATTCCATGGTATGAACATATTGCAATTTGTTTGTCCATTTTCCTGTTTATGAGTATCTGGGCTGTTTCCAATTTATTTACTAATATGAAAAACTTGATGCAATATTCTTGTACAAGTCTTGATGTAGAATGAGTTATGTAGGCCCTTTTTTTTATTACTTCAGAAGTGGTTTGCTTTCACCTAACATGACTAGCAATGTACCTTGACTGAAACACCCTAAAGCTATAACAAGTTTCAATTCTGCATCATAATCTTTAGGGAATCCAATTGCCTTCCCATTCAAGGCCCCATGCTGGCCTCTGGGATTTCTGGTGTTATCCTGAATGAACCTTGACTGATAAGTGTGTGTAAGCTCTTCAAATTGAATGGGATCCATTTCCATAGACTATTTCCCTAAGAAATTATCCATTCCATCCAGAGTTTCAAATCTGTTTGCATAAGTTTCGGTTTTCCTTCTGTTTCAGCACTTGTTTATTATTTCTAATTGCTTTTTGATGCAGGGTTTCATTAGTAGCCCATCGTGGTCTCATGCTCATGATTCTCCTGCCTTCTCCTCCCAAGTGCCAAGATTACAGACCTGCACCACCATAACTTTATGTTTCATAATACAAATAATTTTCTTTTCTTTTTTATTTATTTATTTTTGACTTTTCAGTATTTAAAAAAAATTTTTATTGTTTTACTAGTCATATGTGCATACAATGCTTGGGTCATTTCTCTCCCCTGCCCCCTCCCCCTCCCTTACCACACACTCTGCCCCCTTCCTCTCCCCCCCCCAATACCCAGCAGAAACTATTTTGCCCTTATCTCTAATTTTGTTGTAGAGAGAGTATAAGCAATAATAGGAAGGAACAAGGGGTTTTGCTGGTTGAGATAAGGATAGCTATACAGGGCATTGACTCACATTGATTTCCTGTGTGTGGGTGTTACCTTCTAGGTTCATTCTTTTTGATCTCACCTTTTCTCTAGCTCCTGGTCCCCTTTTCCTATTGGCCTCAGTTGCTTTTAAGGTATGTGCTTTAGTTTCTCTGTGTTAAGGGCAACAAATGCTAGCTAAAATATAAATTATCAATATTCACCCATGGTTATTTTATTAATTTATTCAATACATCAGTCCACAAGCTATCATTGTTATGAACACTGCCTTAAAAAACAGTATGTTTGAGCATCTGAAGAGAGAAAACACTGCTTAAGATTTGCATTTGTAAATGACAAATGGAAAAACAATACCTTGGTATTACTCAATTCATTGTCTACCAAGTTTATGAATATTTTCAAATTGTTAGTGCCTGTATCAACACTGAAATATTTGGCTATATAATTACCTTCTATCATATCAATTCTATGCCTGTTTTATACTATATGCCTGCTACAGTTGGTCGCAATATCTTCATAAACATGTTGACAGTAGTAAGTGGGATTTTTTTGATTGATTTGAATTTATATAGTTTCCATTTATATCATTTCCAATTATTGTCTTCTATTTAATTTCATTAAATTTTATGCAATCATTTTCCCTTAAAATACATTTATTGTACTGTAAGCTCAGATTTTGGTTTTCCTTTTATGCACATGTGATACAAATTTAATTAAATTTTCACTAGACAATAGAAATTTGCTTCTAAAACTGGCTACTGAAGAAATGGTGGCCAGTTCAAAAGTCTGTATATACTCTAGTCCACTTGAGTCAAGTATGGTGGATTTAGTAATGCTTACTGCTCATGTATAAGCTCCTTTTAGCCAAGAGTCACAGAACACTCAACAAAGATCATTACACAATGAGGAAAAAATTTTTCATCATGTAAAGGAAATTCTAGAGGCTGGGTAGTTCCACATTTTGTTAGTAGGTATGTTGCTCAAAGATGCCAGGGCTCTGTGTCTCCTCCACGTTTCTCGCAGTTTTCTTTACAATTGCAACGTGGCAGGGGAGACTCCAGACATTACCCTGTGACTTGTCAATGCCCAAAAGAAAAAAATCTTCTTAAGGATAAGAAACTATCCCAGTTACTGAGGAGGCAGAGATAGGGAAGCTCACAGTTTGAGGAAAGCCTTGTACAAAAAGTAAGACCTTACCTGAACAAGTAAGCTGGACGTGGTGGTTCACTTCTGTAATTCCAGGTAATTAGAATACATAGGAGAATTGCGTTCTGAATCCAGCCCTGGGAAAAAAGGCAAGATCCAACCTCAAAAATTACTAAAGCAAAAAATGACTAGGGGTGTGACTCAAGTGGTAGAGCACCTGCTTATAAAGTATGAGTTCAAATCCCAGTACCACAATAATAATAATAATAATAATGAGGAATACCTCCTGAAAGTTTGTACCTTGTGTCTTTGTTTAAATAAATAATTGCCAAATATTGGATGTATTTATTCAACATTCACCCTCTTTGAATTATGAAAGAGTTCACCTTTTATGAACACATGAAAGAGAAAAAAACAAAACAAAAAAATAATAAAACAAAACAAGTCTCTGTTGGCAAGAAATGAGGGTGTTGAAGAAATGGAAGACAAAATGATTTCTAAACAAGAGTCAAGTAAAACTGATTTCACTGTATTATTCATTTTTCAGAATTATGTAGATCTTTTCAAAGACTTGACTTTAGAAGTAGGTAATTTTTCCTATATGCCTTTTGTTTAGATGGCCATGTCTGCAGGCAGGGGGCGCTGTCCTCATCCTGATTTCTCAGTGCTGACCCAGTTGCCATATTTATTTCTTCCCAGAATCCCGTTCGACCTTTCTATTCAAAATATAACTTGAAGCTTATGTTATGAAACACAACAGGAGATAACATATCTTTCATTTCATTTAATTTTTATAAACATTGTAATGTCTTTTACATAATTACTATTAGAAGAGTTTATAAGTAATATATAAGTAATATATCATTATAATGAAGGAATAGTACGTGGAAGTCCCATGTCACTGTACCTACCCCTTATGATTTTCTAACTTAAGACAACCTACTGCTTTTAACTGTTTGGTATTTATCACACCATTAGTTTTTCTATGCAAGGCCCTAAACTCGTTTCCTCTGTGGCACAAATGAAATTACACTCTGTACTCTACTTTGAAGTGAGATTTAACTTCATAGTATCTTGGAATTTTTTTATCTCAGTTTATAAAATTCTACTCATCTCTTTTTAGTGATTGCCTGTTATTGAGTTGTGTACAGATTTATTGTAATTAATTTAATTTTTTCTAGCCGAAGGACCTTTAAGTTATTTACAATTATTTTTCTCATAGGGACATTGATTATCTTTCCATATATAACTTTATGAAAGTATGCATGTATTTTTCTAAAGTAAATTTCCCCAATTTGCTACCAAAACATCAATTTACATTTAGTCCGTAAACAAGATTGTTCATTTACCTGCAGCCATACCAAACTAGACATCATTAATCATTTTCTTTATATTTTAATTGTTTCCATTACTAGTGAAGCATTTTATTTTATTTTAGTAATCATATAGTACTATGTATAGGAACTGTACTTGAAACTATGCTTTTCTTAACTCATGTAGTCTACATAATGATTTTATGAGTAAGAATAATATGATCACAAATTTAGGAGGAAGATCAAAAAGAGGTAACTTTCTAAAGCCACAGGATTAGAATTGCAGAAGGCAGTATTCAAGCCTAGTTTGCTTGAATCCAAAGTTAAATGTCTGCTATCCATGGCTGTGACAAAATAACTGAGAAAATCAACATAAAAGAGGAAAGATTTATTTTGGCTCACAGTTTCAGAGGTTTTCATCCATGGTTACTTGGCTCCATTGTTTCTGGGTGTTATGAGGCAGAGCACCATGGCAGAGAGTATGCAGTAGAGTGAAGCTGCTCACCTCTTAGGCAGAGAGAAAGAACAAGGTAGAGGCCAGAGAATAGATATAACCTGCAAGGGTATTGTGCACAAGGACCCATTCATTTTAACCAAGTCTCACTCCTAAATTTCCATCATCTCTCAGTAGCCCATCAAATTATGAACTAATTAATATATTCATCCACTGATGAGGACAGAGCCCTCAAGATCCAATCAGTTCCCAAATCCCTCTATCTGAAAATTACTCCAATGGGGATGAAGCCTTCAATTCGTGAGCCTTTGCAGGTCATTTCAGATCCAAACCATAACACTTCACTGAGGTTAATTGTATTCTTCTATACTCTCCTCTGACATGGTTAAATTTTGATTTTAATGCTTAGATTTTCATGTATCTAGAATACATTCTTGGTATTCTGAAATAGGCAAATAATTTTCATTTTAAAATTGGTAGGTAATTGTTCAAACAGCAGTAGAGTGCACATTTTTCATTGATTCTCCATACTTTGAACAGTTCTTGGGGAATTCAAATAGGAATCTTAGATTAAGAGATTTCTGTTAAATTTCTTTCACAATAGGTTATCAGTGCAAATTTAATAATTAACATCTATATCTACATCTACCTATACATGATTATTGCTATTTCATTTTTATAGCTATGTCAACCCTCCAGCAGAAACAGATGGTAAATTCTTTGTTTCCTGGAAGAAAGAACTCAGGGACACAGAGGAGTCTTAACAGAGCAAGTTTTCTTTGAAGCAAGCAAATGCAAATGTGAGATTTATTGAAGCAAAAGCAAAAGTATACCCTCAAAGAGTTGGGATAGGGGGCAGTCAAAACCCTGAGCTCCCATGTTTTGGGAAGTTTTATGGATAAGGTTTAACAACTATGCTAAGATATGAACATAATTATGGAAATTTCTGAGAGATGAAAGGGCTTTTCCAAGAACTGGGCTATGGGGAGTAGTTTACCTAATAAGGTGTTCTAAGAGCCAATTTGGCAATTTGAGGGGAACTGTGTGCATGAAAATGCAGCTATAATGAGCCATAGACAAAACCTCTGGCTAACCTGTAGGGTTGGGAAAGTCCCTGTTGGGGTCCATTGCTGGGGACCACTGGCCATTATATCAAGAAGTTTCCGCAACTGTGGTCAATTGTTATACTATGGCAATAGTAGAGTAGCGTGTTTGCCAAAATGTACCCTTATATAGTGCTGCATTTGCTCTCTGGCTTTTTGTGTTCTTGTTCCTTTCCTGTGTGCCTACCTCATATCAAACTCACATTATTTTAATTGTAACTTAGTCTTATAGTATATACTAAGGAAAAGCTAATTTCACTTCCCATCACCATCCCTCATTTTAAAATAGTTTAAACTGCTTCACAGATTTTCTTCCAAATAGATTTAAAAATGAATTTTTAAATTTTATTAAAATCAAGACTTCTCAGGAATTTGGTTGACAGAAACTAACATCTTTAAATTGTTGGATAAGCTTTGTGTGATATTTTTAGACATTATTTGTTTCAAAAAAGTTCATCATGTATTTTTTGTTCTACTTCTTGCATTTTTATGGGTAGTTTTCTGGCAAATATATATCATTTATTAACAGTGTTCTGATTTTATCTTCTAGTTTTTCAAGTAGGTAGGTAGGTAGATAATAGATAGATAGATAGATAGATAGACAGATAGAACTTTCTTTAGATGATATTATAGAAAAATCTCAGAGTTGTCGCAACCAAAGACCAAGAGAGCTGTAGTATTTATCCATCAAGTCTCATTTGAGTATTGAAATGAGAGTTGATCTAACAAAAGGAATTCTCCAGAATCTAGCCTACGTTCAGGCAAGGTCAAGTGAAAGAAACCCTCAAAAAGTTGCAGGATCTTACAGTAAAAGCTTCAGAGATGAGGAGACATAAGTGAGGAAATTGCCAGTGTCTACTACAAGCAACATTGACATTTAAGGTAATTCTGCTGTTCACAATTGGAAGGTTCTTTTGTTAAGTATTTGTGACCTGCAGGAAATACCTAGGCAAGAGGAGTCATGCATCAGGAATGTGATTCAGGCCCCATAAAGTGTTTTTCCATGTATCTTTCCCAAAGTTCTCAAACCAAGAGGCAATCCAATCTGAATTATGAAGAACTATGGGTTGTGCTACTTGCTGTTCCATCATAACAAAAAGTACTTCTAAGTGTTAAGAGGATTTCAGAAGTAAAACCACTTTAGCAAGAGAAAATGCAAATTAGTTAATTTACTATGTTATTCTTCACAGAGGGTTTCAAGCAATTATGCCTCATGTTGTCATGGTAGAAGGATAGACCATTATTAACTTGAAAGTTTGCCAACTTGATTTATAATCTCAAATATTTGAACCTATAGTACATAGCCCTCCATTTGTTCCCCTGATCTGAGTCTTATAAATGTCTTGTCAAGTGAATAAGATGTAATGAAAGCAAAGGTAGGCCAAGTTCTGCCATATATACAATTATGTGAGGCAGGCACAAAATAATGATATAATCTGTTCCTATAAACTCAGTGAGTTCTGAAGTTCCATTTTACCAGGAAGAACCTGCAATGGGCTTCACTGGAGGAATATTCAATACTGTTTTCATGTTAATATTCTAATCAGAGTCAAGACAAAATCATTTGTATGTCACTTTGAGCAAAACCAATCAAAATTCTAAGCCTAAGGTGTCATCCTACCATATTTTTCTTTCCACTCATATTAGATCTGAGCAACCTATCATTTTTAGGCTATCTACAAGGACTTCTACCAACCCTTATGAAAAAAAAAATTAACTCTTTAAGGCAGATTAAAATAAATTGTTTCAAGCTCCTTTCTTTTAACTCCCTATGGTTGGTGGATTCTTAATTTAGGGTTATCCATTCCTGGATATATTTTTTATTTGGGTGCTTGTCCAAGTGTATAAATTAAAACTTGCACACAAAGATTATTGTATATACTGATATATTATAAGAGAAATTAAATGCAGTATAATGTACTGTTATAAAGTGCCTCGCCCTGGTCTTCTCTAAAATTCTACAGCAGAACTGTGACTTTTGGTTACTGAACTGTTGTTTTTCTCACCAGTGTAGCAACACTGAGAATAAATTCCTTTCACTACCATTCATCCCTTAAATTTTTGGGACAGGCCAGACCTGATGCATTGGGACTCCCAGAGTGGGGCCTCTGGCCCAGGTCTCTGGATAAAAAATGATTCTGAATCTTTGTCACCTTCCCATTCTGGCATTAACTGTGCAGATCTACAACAGTGCCTGGAGAATTTGACTATGAATCTTGACCAAGAGCACTCTGTAAAACTATCAAAATAGACTGCCTTCATGTCAATACCAGACTGCTAACATATGAACCTTCAAGGCCCATTTATACTTGTTTTCAGCAGAATTACAAAGATGTCTGTAGTTCAGGAATGGAACAACTGCTGATTTTTAACCTTCTCTCTCCCTCCCCCCCAGATGAAGTTCAGAAACATTTTTTACAATCTAAATGCCAGGCTTGTTTCTTTCTCTCTCTCTCTCTTTCTTTTTCTCTCTTCTTTTAGACAGATTCAAGGGAACAAGCTTTATGAGGAAAAGGAGTTTTATGGGAACATTTCTCATTCAGGACCTCCAGGAGTTTGGCTGCCAGCCCTAATGCCCAGAGGAAAAAAAATAATGATACATTTGGTTCTGTGCAGAGCCCATTACCTTCGATCCCTGCCCTTCCTCCAGGGATTTTTCTTGATCAGGAGTTAAACAAAGCTTCGTGAATCAAGTATCAACCTACTAAACTTTTCCCTAAACTTGCTATCCCCTTTTCATTTATTGCCAAACCCCTGTGAGGAGAGCAAGGACCTATAGATCAGAGCCAATGACAGACTTCAAGGGGCTGCACTTCTGCATGAGATGCAATGGACAAAGAAAGAGCAAATTGTATCCTCCAATTCACTGGCCTGGCCTAGCTTTCTTAATGCTAAAAATTACTCAAACGAAAAGTTCACCATGTATTTTCTCTAACCTTTCCCATTTACACCCTTAGATGTCATAATCTGTATAGGGAGACATATCCCTGATACCTCAAGCTTGACTTGAAATGTTGACTAGCAGTGGTTTTAACTACTTGCAGAGTTTTCTCTTGCAGAATTATTCATATCCCTGAGGCCAGTGATTGAATTGCTGATCTGTAAACAGAAGAGCAGTACTATCAGACACAGGCCCACAACAAGGATTATACTGTGGAACCTTGTAGATGAGATCCCTAAATCCCAAATTCCATAGAGTTAGGAAATTGTCCCAGTTTGGGGTTCTTTGATGTCTGCACCATCAGTCATGTCCTGTGTATCTTGTTCCTGGTGGTCTGTGATATCAACCATAAAGGAAACTTCGCATGCCTCTGTACTTATCACCCTTTATTCTCACCCTGTTTCTCAGATTTTCCCAGGCTTCTGGTTGATTCTGAACAGAAGAGCCTTGGGATAAGGATCCAAAGAAAATGTCTCCAAGATAAGCAATTCCAGCCTTCATTTCTTTCCTACCTTGTTCCTTAAGGGGCAATGTGAAATACATAGATTAAAGGAGGCAAAACAGAAATGCTTTTGTGTGTTTGTGCATGTATGTGTTAAATCAGAATTTAGAATATAATTAGTTTGTGTCAATCAAAAGAGTTAGATGATTGAGCCCTCTATGTCTTCTGGGAACTAAACAGTCTTTTTGTTTTGCTTTATTTTTGTGTTACTAAGGTTTATACTCAGGGCCTTTACCTTGAGCCACTCCACCAGCCTTATTTTTTGTGATAGGGTCTCATGAACTATTTGCCCAGGCTGGTTTCAAACCATGATCCTCCTCCTCTCTGTCTCCTGAGTAGCTAGGATCACAGGCATGAGCCACTGGTGCCCAGCCAGTCTTGTTTTTGGCATATGATTTTGAGTCTTTGTTATTGTGACTTAAGTTCCACTATGAAAGAACAAGACAGAGATTTTTTGTTTTGAAGTGGGCTTAGGTGGTACTGAAGAGAAAAGGAAGATGGGAAAACTGGAGTCTCCAAAAGATTT
The DNA here is from genome assembly GCF_047511655.1 of Castor canadensis. NCBI lineage: Eukaryota > Metazoa > Chordata > Mammalia > Rodentia > Castoridae > Castor > Castor canadensis. Next base: position 140,049,952 of record NC_133389.1, read on the forward strand.
GAGTGGAGAAAAGGGAATCCTGGGTACTCAGTATCTTTCACTCTAAAAATGTATAGAAATTGTGCCCAAAAAATGTCAAATGTGAGACCAAGCAAAGGCTCCATCAAGAGAAAAATTGCAATGCTTGGTCTTACTTGAGACTGGGTCTTCTCTTTCTAACTGTCTAGACTTCACTCCAGTAGGAAACCATAGCCAAATTCATCTGGAACATTCACAGTTGATCATCTCATGCACACTTAGAAATTCTTGACTTCCCAGTAATGGCCTCATAGGAGTAATGCTTATTTGTACCACACAACTTTTCTCAGACCTAATATAGATTATCCCCTGAACTCTCAGAATATTCATACACACCAAGACTGTATAGTGTGGTTTCCATTGTTATTACAAAATACCAAAGGATGGGTACTTTTAAAGAAAGGTTTATTTACTTCACAGTTTTGGAGGTCTATTTACTGCTGACTTCTGTTTGGCTGCAATGAGGGTCTGAGAGCAAATGTTATCACAATGACAGGAGGACATGTAGAAGAAATCACATGGTGAAACAGGAAGCCAGAAAGCAGGAAGGGGTTCATCTTGCTCTTTTTGTAACTCCCTCTTAATACTACCACGTTAAGGACCACTCTTCCAACATATGAACATCTGGGAAAAAAAACAAATCCAAACTGTAGCAGAGACTGTACACAGTATAACTGTATATTTGAAGTTAGGCTTTAGAGAACCAAACTAAATAACTGAAGACCAATCAACCAGGAGGTGATTTGTAGCATCTTTACCACATGCATGTAATTTAAAAAAAATGCCATTCACTCTCCCTGTGTATCTTAACTTCACAATCTGGCAATAAAACTAGATCTCTTTGCCAAACACATGGGTTCTAATAGATTTCAATTGCTTTCCACCAAATCTTTCAGAGGTCTTTAGCATTTATAGGACTAAGAGGCTTGAAGAACATTATGAATTCAGAACTGCCTTGAACATGAATCATTATAAATAATCCCATTTATTTATTTATTTATGCAATGTGCATTCTACCATTTTAGAGTTCCTAGGTTCAACCTCCTCTCTCACAGGAATGCAATGGGAGGCATGATTGTCAAGGTTGACTTAGCATTATGTGGTACAAAGTATTGAGTATCAGATGGAGACTGGGGGCAAGGAAGTAGAAAATTATGAGCAAGGGGATGAAGTATGTGGAGGAAAGGAGAGTAAAGAATCAAGAATCAGAGAAAAAAATTAGAACTTCACAAGCCTACAGAGAAGTGAAATTTCAAAAATACTTTGTCTTATTGAGTGAAAAAAAAGAAAAAAGCCAAGTCTGAGGTCTTATATTTGATTTTAAGCAACATAGTCCATAGGAAGTTTTAGAACATAGTTAAAAGTATAGCTAAAAAATCATGGTACATGACTTGATACTATTTTTGAAATTGAGGCTCTCCTGGAAATTTTTTTTGTCATTACAAACAAAGTATTTTTAACTTCTCCAAAGAGAATACCTCACAGATCCACATCCCCATTCAGAACTCATTAGATTATTCTTAAGAGAAAGCAAACACGTGTTAATAATAAGAAAGAGTGCTTATGAAATTATAAAGCTTGTGCTGATTAACATGGATAATTCACTAGCCTATGAAATCTGTGTTCATTTTATAAAAAAGGAATAACTTTAATTTGCCCTTTTTATTTTTAACCCTGCCTACCATGAACTCAGATAACAGAAAAAAAAAAGTTTTCACTCTTCTTTCTGACCAAAGAAATTCAAATAATAAAATTTGAAGTGGCAAACAAGAAAATTTCAAACTGTAGGAGTAATATTTTAAGACAGTCAAATATTTTAAAAATAAGTTAGTTTTTTAGGATTTGATGAGCTGTGTGCAGCATAATTTTGAATACAGTGGCATAGACTTAAAATTTCATAACAGAAAATTCAGAAACAGATAGCTCAGGATTGGTATGAGGGACATAGAATGTACTAAGAGCAGTATAATACATTTTCACCACCAGATTTTGATATCTGATTTTCATTCTTATAGCACAAACTGACCATTGTGCATATTGGTACCATGCTTCTGGTCACAGAAGGAAAAGGGGGAGAGTAAAAAGAATTTCCAACTGAGTTCTTTTATATCAAGGAATATAATAAAATTGGCCATAAATGTCATTTTATAAGTGGTAAAGTAATTTTATAAAGGTAAGTAATTTTAGTTCAGCATGTTGTCACCTTAAACAAAATTGGATTTCTTTTAGCAAGAAAGAGGAAAAGTGAATATTCCATAGACCACTAGTACTATCTTTCATAGTATTTTAAATTTTTTACTGGTTACGAATTTGATTCAATTTTAGCTCTTAACGAGAGCTCAAGAGTCTACTAATATGTTCTTTTAACCAAAAATTCTCTCATGTATCTGTTTATTCATTATTGAGATACAAGAATAAAGTATAGGTCCTGCCTTAAATAATGCATAGTCTGGTATGTATTTGCATGTATACTAGGCTAGGTGAGGAGAAGAAGGGGAAAACATGTTGCTGTATAGGTTATAGAAGAGGATAATTTATCAAGTGCTAATTTGAGTTACAGTGCCAGTGTATCTGTAGTGGAAAGATGAGGTAATACACAGGCAGAGAAACCTTCCTAAATGAGATGACAGAAAAGATTTAGCTCAGCTCTAAGGATTTGAGATCATCTCCATAATGTCACCGAAGCTGACAGAGACAGAAAGAAGCTGGAATTGTGCAGCCACTCTTTGCTTTCTAAATTTTGCCTTAAAATTTGCTCTTTGGGAATAATTTCAATCTATTTAACTTTAATACCAGATAAGGACAATATGAGAAGGTCGTTTGATGAATTTTTGAACTCAGATTAACCAAAACTCTTTTTGGTTATCTATTTAATCTTTTTGATTGGTTACATTTAAAAGTCAAGCCATTAAACTATTTGAAAAAGTGTCAGTGATAATTGAAATGTAAAAAGGGACAAGCAAGCATCATAAAATTATGAAATAACATTTTTTTTCTAGGAAAAAATTGCTAAATGAGAGTTTATAAGAGGGAAAAAAGATCTATTTTTTATGACAGTCTTTTTATTGGTGGGATTGGCAGGCTATATTCCTTTCATGTCAAAACTTTGGAAAAGCAACTGATCAAGGCATGGGACTCACCAGATTCTCTCAATGAAACCTAATGGTTTTATAAGAAATAGACAGTTTGTAGCTCTTTTACAATAGATCTGTCTGAGGCTCATGAAACATACACAGAGGCTTAGATCAAAGCCACAGACATGTTGAGGTTCAGCTTGTGCTTGAGTTTATCCAGAAACAACGGAAACATGATATCATTTCACATCAGGGAAAAAGCCAAAGTGGAAACAGCACAGCTTCACTGGAGGGTGCAGGCTGTGGTCAGGTCACGCAAGAATAGGAGGAGAAAAATAAATTATTCTACAAAACTCTGGTTTTTTTTGTGAAAAAGTATCACCAAAATGTGATCCATAAATTCAGTAAGATTTTACCAGAATAAGAAAATTTGGCTATTGACTACACTGTATTGAATAAGTTATTGATGGATTTTTCTTTTCTTTTTCCTTCCCAAGTCTTGGGTTTCACATCAGGCCAGCATATTTTGGTAATAATTAGAAGAGTGAAGTCTTCCAGGAGAAAAATCAATGTAATGTCCATTTCTTCCAGATAACTACATAAAATCTAAAGTACTGTTTGATATAAGAACTTTCTGTCTTTCCTAAAATCAACAGCAAAAAGGCAAAATCATTTCTTTTCTATTTCAAGTGAATGATATTAGAGTTCTACATTTTAAAGATATCAAGCAGATTTGTACTTAACTCTAAATAAAGAGAATGATAGAGCATCAGTAATATTGCATACCATAAAATGTGAAGGTAGAGGATGGATGTGTATTGAAAGATGTTGAAAAAGGAGGGTCAGAGGTAAAAGAAAAAGGGAGAGTATTCGAAGGGATTGAACAGACCAAAGTAAAGCACATTCACAGTGGGCACACATTGAGACACCCCTTTGAACATCAACTTAAATATTAATAATGAAAACCAGGACTATAAAATAAGCACAGTATGTGCAGGGTGGGGGGAGTACTCGTGGGAAGGAGGAGGGTGAAGGAAGGAGATTAAGATGACAGTATATGGTTGATGGATTTCATATACCTACATGCAACAAAACTAAAAAAACCTCTTGCAATTGCTTTAAGTGGGGTGGAGAGGGGCCTGAGGGGGACAGACAAAGGGGGCAATGTAAATAATGTATAAGTCTAATCGACAAATCCCTCCCATATAAAGAATATATCCTAATAAAAAATTATAATAAAAAATATTCATTGAAGATCAGGTCCACATTTATTAATGAAATATCATGTTAGGTTTTCTTGATTCTTTCCTAACTAAAATAAGTAAGGACAATACCTTATTTGGTAGTTCTATACACTTAACTTTTAATGCACTGTAGGGCTCCATTTTTCTGCTTATTACTCATCCTCACCTTTTCAACTAGCTAAGCACAGACCTACCCTCCCTCTTTTAATGATAAGAATGGCATGGGCCTAGGGAGATACCTCTCTTGGAGAACTTGAATAGCATGTGTGAGGCCTTAGGTTTAATCCCTAGAACCACAAAAACGAGATAAAAGAAAAAGTAAATAAAGATAAGGTAAGCATAAGGGAGAAAGTAACTGTCTAGGTAACACATCAAAGTGATATTGGAGTTGACATTAAAAGGGTATCTCCCTTCCCTAGAACTATTTTATCTTTACAACTTGAAAACAACTGATGAAAAATTTAAACCACAGCTGCATTCTTTCTTTCACCAGGTAATTATGGGTGTTCACTGTCTCCTTATTTGCCTACTCTACTAAAGTAGGTAGAACTTTCTAGGTATTTTTCCTGACTCATAAGGGGTGTTTGCAATCAAAATTGGAAATGTTTACAAGTGTCATTGAGAATGTCTCTGCTCCTCTATAATTTTGGAGTACAACATGCAAATCAATGATGAGTAAGAAGTATTGTTGCTAATCTTGTTTGTGTAATGCACAATAGATTGAACTTTCAGTAAATGCTCTTAGATATACAGCACCTGATCACTTTAAAACTGTAAACCTTTAATTCTATGACTAAACAAATTAACTTCAACATTTGCAAAACTACAGTAGATAAGTTTGTTAACATATTCCTCTTCTCTCTTCCTCACGTTTTTTCTTTTTTTTTTTTTTTCATGAACTCTTCTCTGTACCTCTTTTTCCACTATTTCTTTCCCTGGCCTAGAGGTCAGATAATTCCTTTAAATAAAGTGTTGTGAATTGTGTTTATATATTAAGAACAGAACTATTTTACTTTTAAAAATGAATTCAGGTGGCAGCAGTGAACTGCTGATGGTGGCAAGTCACAATCAATGGTATTATATCTGAAATTCTCATTAATTTGATAAAAAAAACACTCAGAGTTTGGAAACTTGAAAAGGTAAAAATCTAGATGTAATTCTAAAGCACTTCAGGGACGATTGGGAAGAATCTGCTAAGGTGATTGAACAAAAATTGAACTGTTTGCATAATTAACATATAAACAGTCTTCCCTATATGCTTCCCTGATTTTCCAAGATAGGACAAAGACATTGTACCTTGTCTTTGATTTGTATTTTATTAGTTATTTGGTGTGAATTAAAAAAAAAAATTAGGCTTGAAAGTGAGGGTGGGTAGGGAGGAGGGAGGGGGGTGGCCCTAGGGGAGAGATGGTCCAAACAATGTATACATATATGAACAAATGTAAAAGCAATAAAAAAATTAGGGACAGTTTTGAATAATAGTACATCATTGCACAAAACATCATATGTTGGAATCCATGTATTTCCATACACACATACACACATACACACATATGCATATATATATACACGCAGTTTTAGGGAAGTAAGAAAGAAAAAACTTGATGAAAACACATCATAAAACTGTTCTGGGGGTGCTGGAGATGTGGCCTCAAGAGGTACAGTGTCTGCCTAGCAACTGTAAAGCTCCGAGTTCAAACCTCATTACTGTTAAAAAAGAATTCTGTTTGCAAATAAAACAGTTCTGGAATAATGAAAATTTCTGTCTTCTTTTTTTTCCACATATGAAAATTTTCAACACTCCAAAAATTTGTGTCTAATTCAGACTTTAGATTTAGGATTGTATGGGTCTGGTAACACATTAGCTTATTTAAGTATTACAATGTTCAGACCATGGATACATCAGTGTATCTGCCTTTTCAAACTGCATAGATTGTCTAAACCCTTATGGAGGCTCTTGAGGTTGAGTGTTTGACTCATCTTCACTGTGAATCAGTGAAGCCACTCACTTCATGTTCCACTCTACAGCTGTAGTTCTCATTAGGCACTGAGAAATTCTTACTGGGACTAGGCTGTCTTTGTTTCTAACATGTTTATCAGCTACTCTAAGTTGTTCCTATCCTGTGAATGTCTGGATCTTGTTTTACTATTTACTTAAGTAGTTAAATCTATTTATGCTGCTTGTACATTGGGAACTGAGTTTTTTTCTCCTACCTAAAAATGTGCCACAATACCTCTATCATATTCTTAAGACAATTTTAAGTGGACCAACACTCAAGTTTTTGTTGTGGTGTTGTTTTATTTTCTTCTGAAGATAAAATTATAAATAATAAAAGAAGTAAAAGTCAACTGAAAAAATTTTTATCAGGACAAAGATCCTAGAAGATAGTAAATTCTACTATTTTCTTATTATATCTAAAGCTCTGTAGAGTTTAAATACATGAACTATGCCATATAACTTTCCAGGGGCAGATGTAGTATATAAAGACTGGGAGCTCACTCTTTAGCCACTATGTTATACTATTAATCATTATAAATCAAGCCAATAATTATTTATGAGACACAAACACAAATCTACTTTCCTTTCTTTTAAGTTCCTAATTGTTCACTTCTTATAAACCACAGCAAAATAGAAAATTTGCCATATGGCTATGATTTAGAGAGAATAGTTTCAGATGCTCAAGCACATCAGCAAGTCTAATATGAAAGTCACATCCTTTCTATGGGCGATGATTAGGAATCTGATCAGGTAAGTAAACTAGCACAAATGCCGAGTGATTTAGGTAAAAAGACCTTTACAGTAGCATCTGAGCATTCCAGTTCAAGACTCAATTTTAAAATAAGGAATCACAATTGTTAACAGAAGACATATAAGGCAATGAAAGGGAGATTCCATAATTCCCTGCCTTGTCTTAACCTGATAAAACAAGGCTAGAAGTTTTATTACTTTTCTATAAACAATTGCCAAGATAAAAACAACAGTTTTGTTCTGGTTTTTGTTAATCAGATTTGGGGCATTTTTAAGGAGTTCTTAATTCTAATTTAAATGTGAGGCCCGGGTCCTTAAGCAGTTTGTTTATATCATCTGTATAATGGAGTTGCTCCATTAAATGCTCCCTAAATGCTTTTGCTCACAAGAACAGCTATAACTGCTACCCTTACCCATAAAGTACCAAATTTGGGCTGAGATCAACAAGAAACAGGATAAAGGAGAACTTGGAATCTCCCTGTCTCTAAATTTTTGACGCATTTTTTTTGAAGTAGGCTTGAAAGGCAGGTTGGATTCTGCTTGAATACATTTGCCATGTACTAATTGCAGCATATATATACCATAAGAGATAAAAGACCATTAAAATGTTATATACAAGGATCTTAAGTCATGAAGAATGTATAAGAGTTAGATAAATGGAATTTATGAGAAAAGGATTCTGCACTGAGGCTGCATCCTGGGAACGAATAGTGGCAGGAATGAGAACCATGTGTTTGGGAAAAATGAGAAGCTGGAAAATACTGAAATAATGTTTCCATTTTGCCGTATCTTGAGAAATAACAGAGGACAGGTAAGTCAAGGCTGAGTTGTAAGGTGTCTTAAATGTTGGCGATTAATGATCAGTTGCTGTATAACAAACTACCATAAATTTAGTAGCTTAAAACAACACCTATTTATTATGTCAGTTTCTGTAGGCCAGAAGGCCATTCATGGCTTAGCTAGATTTTCTGCTCAGTGTCACACAGGCTCAAATCAAGATCTTGGCTGAGGCTGCTATCTTATCTGAGACACAGGGGACCACTTTCAAGCTCATTCAAGTTGTTGGCAGAATTTATCACCTGGTGGTTGTATGATTGGCATTCCCATTTTCTTGCTAGCTGTTAGCATGAGGCTCTCCATTTACAGTCCCTCTGAAAGCAGAGGAATTTACTGCTTAGAGGTCAGTAGGAGAGTGTTTCTCTGATCTTTCATTTTCTTTTATTGGGTTTACCAGATTATGCCAGGTCTGTGCAAGAGAATGTCCCTTTTGCTTAACTCAAAGTCCATTGATTAGTAATGTAATTATGAAAGTGATGTCACATTATAGTGATGGGTACTGCTTTCCTCAAGGATGGAGATTAGAGGACACATACATCAAAGAATGGAAATTTTGGGGTCATTTTAAAATATTGCCTACCATTGTTAGACAGAGTACACATTATTATAGAGTATCATTAAAAGTTTTTTCTAGGTGAGATAATTTTGTTACATAAACCAAACAGAGGTTGCAATAGAAAGGCATATTAGCAAATTAGCTAATAGAGAGGCATATTAGCATTCATATCTTGAGGAAGATGCTGGATGATATGTCTTCATCTCTCAGATACCTCCATAAAGCTGGAGCACTCTTTCTTCTAAGTGCTAGTAGCATTGTCCCTGAGTCCCTCCCTGGGACTTGTTCTCTGCCAAAGAGAGCTGCCATACCTAAAATTGCATTTCCTCTTCTGGGCAGACTACATATAATGACTGATGCAAATGGGATATATAAATTCTCTCTGGTTTAGGACATTTCTGAGACAACATTCCAGCTTCAGTGCTCCCTATAGGATCATGCAAGGCCTCTACAGCAGTGACAGTGCTTCTCTTTCTATCCAATCCCATCTCCATTTCTTTATGGGTGCAGTTGTTGCAAATTTCCAATATACAGTCTATTTTTGCAGAATGTTGAGCTATGAGAACTAATGTAAGGAGTGATCAAAATCAAATTTGGGGACAAGATTACCTCTGGCAGACTGGCAATCAGGAATAATCACTATTGATAGATAGAATACTAACATAACCTACATTGCACTAGCAATATAAGTGATAAAAGTGCTAAAATGGCATGTGATACCTGTGGAAAGGAATATGATAGCAAATGAAATAACAGGTATTTAAAAGTTTGGAATAGGTGTTACTTGGAATATGGAGGAATTATGAAGAAAAGAAAACCCAGCAGTCTGCTAAGGATAATCATTCACCCATATAGACAAATTATGGAAGCTATTGTGCCTTGGAGTGATGTAGAGACTCTTTTCTTTTGCATCTGGAGGACAGAGAAAAAAAAAAACTAAGAATAAGAATCAGGACTTGGGTGGAGGAAGCGGGTTCCAGAAAAGATTTGATTCATGAATATAGAAGTCTATAATTGCTAAGATCAAGGCTTTTATTAGGAAGAAACAGATTGTGAAACAGCATATGGGATGTGTGAATCAATTCAATAAAAAATAGTTCATTTTGAATCCTCCAAGGCTAATAAAAGCCCAATCTCCTTAGAGATTTATACTCCTCACCTGCACTTAGAGCCTGAAGGAGTCTTAAACATGCAAGAAAATATGCATCACTCTTGGGATCTCCACCCATGTAACCTCTAGGCAGCAAACCAATAATTTGGGTCAAGTCACCACATAACCTGACAAAGGAAGTACCAAGCTTGCTAAGTAAGGAATGAGACTGTATCCCAAAGGTGTTGCAGAAGCTATATAGTGGCAAGAACTGGAAGAACATTTCAAGGTCTGGGGGAAATAATCATAAATTTATAAGGGAAATATATTGTATGAGATCACATTCTTGTAATACGTGCTAATATGCTGATGAGACAGGTTTTGGAATCTTCAGGAAAGTGATGGCCCAACATGATGAAATAGGCATGACTAAAGTGTGGTAGATGGTGAAAGAAGATATTAAATGACTCATAGAAGTGCTATTTGATGGGCAAAACATATAAAGCCATAAAATTTGAACGCTATGAACTTCAAAATCACCTAGGGAGCACCACATTTACAAAAATAATAGGAAATATGCTTGTGTGAAAGTATCAAGCATTAGTGAGAATATCAGTGGTAACCATACTATTTCAGATGATAGTGGGTGCTGTTGGTACAGAAATGGGATTACAGATAACAATGAAGTTGATAGGATTCTCAAATAGAAGCCAAGTGGAAGAATTTAACCATCCAAGGAAAAGTGCTGCAATGATCATAATGAGAAGCCAGTAGAGGTTCTTGATTTGAAAAAAACTATAGAGGTGGTCAAGAAAACATGTTGTCCCAGTCAAGTGTGATGGCACATTCCAAGCTACTTGGGAGGTAGAAGTAGGAGGATCACAGTCCAAGGTCAGCCCAGGCAAAATTAGTGTGAGACCCTATCTAAAAAAAAAAAAAAAAGCTAAAAACAAAAGGGTTGGGGACACGACTCAAGTGGTAGAGTGCTTGGGTGGTGATTTCAAGCCCCAGTACTGAGACAGAGAGAGAGAGAGAGAGAGAGAGAGAGAGAGAGAGAGAAAGGTAGGGAAGGGAGGGAGGGAGGGAGGAAGAGAATGAGAGAAAGAAAAGAAAGAAAGAAACAGAGAGAGGAAGAAAGAAAGAATGAAAGAAAGGAGAAAGAAAGAAAAAAGGGTTATAGATATGTTACTGATCAATCTTTATGATAAAAAGAAATTGAGTATAGACAATCCACCATTCTAATAAAAATTCATAAATTCTTGTCATGTTTTCAGAATTGAGCAAGTTTTCAGAGCCATAGCCAAGTGTCTGAAGAAAAAGACAAATCTTTAGGAATAAGACCTCTATAACACCACAACCAATGAATATAGTGATGCTGTTCCTCCACTTTCCCCCAAAAGATTTGTGGTCAATTATTTGAGTAATTGTACACTGAAGGTGTATAAAAAAATGGGTATTTTAGTATTTTGTGTTTGAGGAGATGGAAATAAATCATTATCATTGACCCTGTCAGAGTGAGGGTATTTGGGACCTTGCAATAAATGAATTCCTGGCCAAAGCTCAACTTTCAACCGGTCAGTTGAATTCTTGCTTATTTCCCTGGTACATAAATTTACAATTTATTACTAAACAAACCTTCAAGGTGGTCCTTGGCATGTGGTTTGGAGATATTTTAGTGAAGTAAATTAAATGGAATCTAGTGAAACTATATTCCCTCCAGACATGATAGCAGACACAAAACAATGAACTGAATTCTGGAGAATGGAGGATGAAAATAGCAGTAATTAGTTTCATTCTTAAAAAGACCCAAAGGGTGCTGGATTGATGGTCTCACAAAATCCATTTAACTCAACAGTGTAACTTTTATCAGAAAGATTCTAGTAGATACCCCTACTAAACAGTATGTTTTCTGAACTGGAAATGGATACTTTTCCATTCCACTCCCCAGTAAAATAGTCACAATAGGAACTCCTTCAAATGGATAGACCATTTCATCCATTTTATAAGGAAATAAAAATTGACTTTGGGTAAAAATATATACAGTTTATTAAAAATGGTAAGTGAATTTGTTCATTGATCATGAGATGTTAGAAAAATATTTGAGAATTAAGGGTATGGATAAATCAGTTTCAGGCATGTGGGTGGTACTGTGTGGTTAAGCACAAAATTTACAGAGTTTTGGATTACATGTTAACAACTACCAGAGACCATCCATGTGGAAGTGGCCACAGATAACAAAGAAGACATGATTGGCCACTTGGTGTGAAAAACAAGTATTTCATGGAAAGTTGATTATATTGAATCATGTATTCCCTACAAAGAGTACTAATCCATTGTCACAAAAATTAGCATATATTCTTGATAATGGTTTTACCTTTTCTACCTAAGAGATTTTAGGACTTAAAAGGATTTGTTCTCTTTACAAGGAATTCCTGAATAACATCACATAAAACCAAAGAACCTTCTTTATAGTACAAAAGACACAGTAGTGGATACACATCCCTGGGAGTCATGGGAAGAATCACATACTGCACAATCCCAAACCACGCTTTTAATCACGTATTGGGCTTCTGAAAATGCAGCAAAATGTATCAATTTAAGATGATTTCATGTGAGCATGAAGTGCCATCTTCTAGGATACATTATACACCCTCAGAAAATTATCATTATCAGTGATGTGGCATGGTAAGTAGAATATATGGTACTTGTACCAATGAATAAGTATAATCTTACCAATGACCCATTTGGAGAATTTGTTTATCCAGTTCCTGTTCTGTGGCTTCAGAAGTCTTGGTTTCTAGTGCTTCTACCAGGAAAAAAACCAAGAATTCTAGTAAATTATAAACTATTTGTGCTATCACTTACTTCAGTCTCTAAGAGATCTTTAGGAAAGAAGTTAATAAGCTTCAGGAATAATGGCCCCTGATCCTCAGGAGGAGGACAAACACAGAGCAGGTGATCCATCAAGGCATTGCTTGATCATTTCTCTGCTCAATTTTGATTGCAAATACACTCATTTCACATCTGTAGTCTAAGGAGAACATGGTTCTCAAAATCTTGGCACCCTCAGTAATAAGGGTCTTGCTCACCAAACATATAGACCAAAGTAAGTATGAAGAATTGAATTGATACCATCGATGACAGGAATCTTAAGAGGTAGTAGTGAAGATAATGAGTATAATTTTCTTCTCTAATACCATATGCAGTGATGAGAACTCTAGATTTTCCCACTAATTTTATTTTTTGCATATTTCCTCAGGAAAGAAGACCAACCAAAACCATGGGGAAATTTTTCCCAAATGGGACAAAATTATTAGATCCCACATCCCTCCACATAACGATGTTACCAAGGCTTTCATGTTCTCAGTTTCAAGAACTGTTGCCATCTAAAGTCGGATAGTTGAATTCTTCTCTAAGCATTGCTTTAGGCTGAAGGGAGCTTTCTCACCCAAGGTAATTGCCATTCTCCTGAAGCAAACTGCATATGATAATTAATTCATTAGATAGTGCAGAGAACTTGTGCCTTTTCTCATTTCAGAAATCTCTGAAGGACAATTTCAGCCCCACTGATGCCTGTTGGAAGCCATTATTGCACCACAGTCCAACATCCTTCTCTGTATGGCTCAGCTTTGCTTCTCTCACTCCTACACAGTTATCATTTCCAAGAGCAATCTTGAGTGAGTTACCTACATGTAAACATCCATCTCACAGTCTATTTTCTAGGGAATTGCATTTTATTACATTGTAATGAACTTAGCATATATGTAAAACGTTAAGGAGAAATTTCCTGATGTCACACTGACTTTTAAGGTTCTACCCTCAAAGTGCAGGTCTTTTCCCAAGTACCAATTTTTGGAGTTACCCATCTGCCACACTTTGTTCATCAAACTCTATGGCAGTGGAGTCATTTCTTACTGACTTCACCCACATTGTGCTCTGCTTTTCTTTTTTCCCAGATGTGAATGCTCACAAAATTCCTACTAAGTTATGGCCCAAATGCTCCCAAATTTAGCAACCTTTCCTGTATTTATCTTCTTTTCTTTCTCTGATCTGAAGCCAAGTTTGAGATTGTTTACTTTATATCCTCTACTCCAGGTAATCTATCCCTTAATAATTCTCAATTTTTCATTTTTTATCCAGTCATCCACATTTTTGCTAAAAGTATCTCTGCTCACATCTTTTTTCTCTTCAAGGAAAGCAGCTCAGTGGTTTCATCCCCAGGAATACCTCAAACATGAAAAGCATAAAATCATGCAAGATGAGCACAGATTTAAATTGTACATTTATTAGTAAGGTTCCATGTTGACTGGTTTTAAATAATGCTTCTCAATTAAAACTGATCAACCCATAGATAGTAATAGCTTTTTTAGAAAAACATATAATTTTGTAGCTATGATAGGAAGAAAACCAAGAAAAAATGATGGAGATAGAATTATGAATCAGGTGACAGTTGGTAAGTCACATGCTTAGCAACGACCCTCTAGTGGGCCAGGTGTGGTGGTTCATGTCTTTAGTCCCATCTACTTGGCAGGTGGGGATCAGGAGGGTAAAGGTCTGCAACTAGCCAAAGCAAAAAGTTAGCCAGATCTCATCTCAACAAAGGAGCAGGTCATGATGGTTCACACCTATAAGCCAAGCTATGCAGGAGGCATAGGTTGGAAGATTGTAGTTCAAGGCTGACCCTGAGCAAAAAGCACAAGACCTGTCTGAAAAATAACTAAAAACAAAAAAGGTAGAGGTCATGGCTGAAGTGGTAGAGTGCCTTCCTAGAAAGCAAGTTTAGAACCCCCATATGGTCAACAGTAATAAATAAATAAAAACAACTTGCAAGTACAGGACTGCAGTTTCAAGATGTATACTTCCAAGTTGACAGTGATACATAAGTATACTTTAAGTGCAGTGGCTTGAGCGGTAAGAGCACCTGCCTAGCAAGCATGAGGTCCTGAATTCAAACTCCAGTGCCACAAAAAAAAGTATATTTTAGTTTCCATTAACTAGAACAAAAGGCAAAATATATCACACAAAGCAACAATAAATGTAAGAATTCAATAATATCCAAGTACAAGAGGACAAAAGCCTGAGAATGGAGGAGGAGAATTATCTCCAAAACAGATGAGTTTGTACTTATAAAAAAGGGAGTGCTTATAAGAGTTTAGAGTCATGGAAACAAAATGCTCATATTTTTAAGAGGAGAAAGATAAAAGAGTGCATTTACACAGAGTAATTGCTTTCTGCCCAGTGTCCATCATGCTGAGGGAAGTAAAATTGAACAGACACTGTCAGCAGCCACTTATAGTTCAACATATCTGAGTTGCTTGAGTACTCATATTTTTTTTTAAGAATTTTAGCCAAGTTTGGTTTCAGTTTAAATTTTTCCTTGAGATGAATTTCAAACCATAGAGAAAGCACAGGGTTTTTGGCCTACCAGCAAGGCAAACTGGAGTGTATTTTGTGGGAGTTTTGGTTCCTCCAGCCCTGTGCAGCATCAAGACTGCTGGCAGAGGCAGACCCATTTCAAAAGACATGCTAGGGGCTGATATAGCAAGGCTAATCCCTTCCCTGGACCAACATTGCTGTTTCCAATTATGTGGGTCCTGTGATGTTTTATTCAGTTTTGCACATCAGTTGTGGAACCACTGGATCTCATTTTCATTAAAGATACCATATAGACCAAAGAAGCAGCTAAAAATTTCAGAATGTTTCTATGGTCAGAGAAAATAAAATTATTCTGAACAAAATGTATCAAACAGTCTTTCAATGATATACAAATTTAGAGAAATCTAAGGTTAAGTCTTTTTATGTTAGTTTCCTTAATAGTTTATTATTTCTAAAAACTTAGTTGCGCTATTAAGACTTATTGTTGTAATACTGCTTTTACATTCATCTGGCATTTATAATAAAAACTAATATTTACTAAGTACCTATCCAAATTTAGATATTTTGCATATTCATTTTCAAATTATCCTTAACTCCATACTGCACACTTTTTATAAGTAAGGAGACAGAGGGCTAAAGATGCTAAGTAATTTGTCTAAGGTCACAAAGGTCATAATTATTGGAGGCATTCATAAGTATCATAGGTTGTATTATTACTTCCCAAATTTTTGTTCACATCCTCGTGAGTCGCAGTCCTGCTGAACTCAGGAGCATACACTTGACTACATTGGTTAGCGAAATAATATGTCTTCACTTCTGATGAGAAGTGATGTTTGCCAGTGCCAAGAAAATTGAGAAGAGTCAGCATCTGGCGGCATCTGACTCCTCTCTTTACCACAAGACCAGTGTGATGCCCCAGTTAGAGCCCCTTGACACTGGTATAGGGCTTCCGAGGAGCGGAACGGCAGAACCCACAGTGGTCATGGAGTGTGAGTGAGAAGTAGACTTTCTTGTTAGCTCCTGGTATTTGTTCACAGCATATTTTGCCTGGAATGACTTAGTTGATGGAATCAATAGACAAAATTACTTTGACTGAATTTAAAAGTCCTTCCCATGACTTGTGTTAATCTTTCCTGGGTTGTTCAACTATAAAAATTTGAGATCCCATTTTTTAAAAATCTCCTTGTGTGTCCTCATCTACTGAGTTAAGTTTATCTTTTCATATTTCTCTCAACCAGTAAAATAGCTGTACTCAAACTTTGTGGCATCTTCTGTGAATGAAAGAGATCACATTCACTTACTTTCATTGGTCTTAATTCTTTTTATTTTTAACCTATGACCACACACGTACACAGTGTGTGTCTCCTCTCTAAAAGGCTTTAGCATATTAAGTACCACAGCTACTTTTCATTTTTATTTCTTTATTTATTTTTAAATTATTCTTTTATTATTCATATGTGCATACAAGGCTTGGTCATTTCTCCCCCCTCCCCCACCCCCTCCCTTACCACCCACTCCACCCCCTCCCTCTCCCCCCACCTCCTCTATACCCGGCAGAAACTATTTTGCCCTTATCTCTAATTTTGTTCATTTTTTATTTATTTATTAACACATTTCAGTTGTTCCAGGGATACATTATGACATTCAAAAAAGTGCTTGAAATATATCTCAGTTAGATTCACCCCCTCCATATTTCTTCCTTACCCTCACTCCCTTTTAGAACTGCTTCAACAGGTCTCATTCCATTTCATACATGAATACATAATACTTCATATTTGTCCTCCTTCATCCTTTCCTTATGTACTCCCTCATTCCACTATACAAACCCTTGGACAGGATTTATTTTACCTTCCTGTCCTTCATATATATATATATATATATACATATATCCCCAAATTGTTTCATCCCCACCATTATTCCAGTATTCTCCCTCTGCCTTAATCACTTAGTTACCTTCTTATGGCAATTTCAACAAGTTTGAATGTGCTATATTCATACTTATATAGAAAGTACATCACCCATATTAACCTTCTTTACTTTCTTCATTTTTCCTCCCCCTCCCGTCAGTGCCTTCCTCTTAGTGTGAACTGTTTTTCATTCTTGTCCTTCATTGTTAGGTGCCTGTTCATTGGACAGTGGGATATTTTGCCTCTACTTGGTATTATACTGGTAAATGCATTGTGCTTAAGTCAATGTAACTCCTCTCCACTACTCTTCCTCACCCCTTTACCCCTATACTGTTGTTTAACAACTTTCTGCATGTTTCCCTGTGTCTTGTTCAACACAAATGCAATCCACTTCATTATTATTTGCTATCTTCCTTTCCTTGTTTTCCTCTCTTGGTATCCTCTACCAGTCCCATTTTTGCATACATGCTCTGTATATACTTCTGGGTATATATAATATTGCTTGTATTTGTTTTTTATTTTTAAATTTTTTTATTATTGTGCTGGGTGGGGGAACATTGTGGCATTTACAAAAGTTCTTGCAATATATCAAATATATGATATTGAATTCACCTCCTCCACCATTCTCCTCCATCTTCTCCCCCATTCCTGGAATAGTTTCAACAGATATCATTCTTCCATTTACATACATGTGTGCACAGTATTTGCATTATATTCACCATCCTTCACCATTTCCTCACCTCCTCCTCCCTCCCACCAGTACCAACACCCCCTGGAAGGACCTGTTCACCCTCCTGTTTTTCAATTTTGTATAAAAAAAAGGAAGAAGAAAAAAAATGACACTTTTTCTTGTTTAAGATAGCCACAAAGATAGTTTTTTTATGGCATTTTCATGTTTATTTGTATTATAGCCCAATTTGGTTCATCTCCTCTATTTTTCTTTTACCTTGGTCTCTTTCTTATGGTTTTTCAAATGGTTTAAAAATTCTATATTCATTATAGTACAGAGGGTACATCGACCATATTAACCTTTTTAACTTCCTTCTTTTACTCTCCCCTCTCTCGTATCTGACCTCTTCTTAGCATGACCTGCTTTTCATAGCATTGCTGTATTTGTATTAGGTTTATATTCCACATATGAAAGAAAACATGGGGGTTTTGGCCTTCTGAACCTGGCTAACTTCACTTAAGATAATGTTCTCCATTTGCATCCATGTACCTGCAAATGACACAATTTCATTCTTATCTGTGGCTGAATAAAAATACATTGTATATAAATACCACATTTTCTTAATCCATTTATCAGAAGTGGGTCATTTTGGCTATTTCCATAGTTTAGCTAGTATGAATAATGCTGCAGTAAACATGGGTATCTACTTATAAATGTATCTATTTATATTTGGGTGCTTTAAAAATACTTTGAAGTTGGGCGTTGGTGGCTCACATGTATATAATCCTAGATACTTGGGAGGCTGAGTTTGGAAGGTTTGGTGCTCAGTTTGAGGCCAGCCTGGCAGGCATTTCATGACCCCATCTTAATCAAAGGCGAGGTGCAGTGGCTCACACCTGTCATCCTAGACTATGTAAATGACTGGGATCAGGAGGATGGTGGTTCCAGGCTGGCCTGGGGGCGGGGTGGAGGGGAGATTGGGGAGACCCCATCTCCATAGAAAAAAGCTGGGTGTGGTGGTTCATGTCCAATGGTGGGAAGCCTTGCCTGGGCAAAAAGCAAGAATCTGTTTCGAAAATAACCAGAGTAAAAAGGGCTGGAGGCATGGCACAACACAAAGTCCTGAGTTCAAACCCCTGTACAACCAAAAATAAAAATAATGGTTTGAGTGTTATGTGAATAAAAACCTTTAGCATAAAAGTACTTAGTTCCTGTATCTCTCAAGTACTTGCTAATATTCTTAAAAATAAAGTTCATATTGCAAAAAAATTTTAAATTTACAGAAAAATAGCTAAATAGAGAGTTCCCATATATCTTCAACATATTCCACTATTAGTAATATCTTACATTTGTATAGTATATTCATTTCAATGAAGAAACTAAGATTGATAAAGTGATAAAGTTTTTGTTATTCAGAAGTCTTCATTTCTTTGCGGTGATTTCCTTCTTCTGTTCCAGGATCCCATTCAGTACACCACATTACATTTAGTAGTCGTGTGTCCTTAGGTTTCTCTTTCCTTGACCATTTTCCAAACTGCCTTACAGTTTGATGACCTTGACAATTTTCACCAGTACTGATCATCTTGTTTGTAGGCTAGTCCTCTTTGGAAAGATGTCAGATGATTATTGTTATCATTAAACTGAGGAGTTACTACTCCTCAAAGGCAAAGTGGTATTTCAATCACATCTTATCAAGAGTATATTGCTACTGGTTAATATGGTGGTACATGCCTTTAATCCCAGCACTAAGGAGGTGGAGGCAGGAGGATTGTGACTTTAAGGGGATCCTTGGCTACATAGTAGGACTCTGTCTCAAAAAAACCAAAAAAAGTATATATATCTCCTTGATGGCAAATAAATCACTTCTGTATGGAAGATTTGTGTTTTCTCCCCAATTTATTCAAACACTTTGTAACAGTACAAACTCATGAGCCAGGTGGAGACAAGGAGATGTCATTCCATGCCAGCTTGGGGAAAAATTTCATGAGATTCATCTCAACCAATGGCCCAGTATGGTGCTGCACACTTTTCAAGTGATCTACACAGGAGACTGAGATTGGGAGGATCACGATACTAGGCCAAGCCAGGTAAAAAGATCATGAGCAGCCCATCTCAAAGAACAAAAGCTGTGTGTAGTGGCACACACCTGACATCCCAACAAGGAGAGAAGCCTAAAGCAGGAGGATCACCGTCCAAGCTGGACTGGGCTTAAAGTGAAGCCCTATCTCAAAAATAGCCAAGGCGAAAAAGAGTTGGGGTTTGGCTCAAGCAATAGAGTGTCTTTCTAGGAAGAGTGAAGCCCTTAGTTCAAACCCCAGTACCACACACTGAAAAAAAATGAACTCATGGAAACCTATTTTTAAATATGGGTTATAATACATTACTGCTTTCTTATCTGGCTTAAATTGTTCAACCTTTGGAAATTGAAAGACTTTTCCTTTGGCTTTTATGTCCCTTTGACGTACCCCAATTATTGCATCATTTATTTTATTTTTTAAGGAATTCCTTAATTTCAGAAATGACAAAATATACTCAGCCCGTCTCACATATTTCCTTCTCAAAACCTAGAATTTGCATATTTGCACAGGAGAAGTCTGGCTTCTGTTATTGAAGAAAGGTATTGGAAATGAAAGTTTGGGTAACAGGTGTTTACTTTATTACTAAAGTGTCATTTCTTTTAAGTCCTCTCAGTGGGTAAAGTTGATACATAGGCATAGTGAACATTATGTGCATACATATCAACAAATATTTTGTATAATCATATATATATTAAGCTAAAATTGGTTTCTTTCTTATGTCTCTAAATCTAATTTATTTCCACATAATCATTCTAGACTTCTCTTGTTTACCTGTAGCTATCTACTACAATAGTGAGAAATCTGGCCACCACTATCTGCTGTGTGATTATTTCATTGTTCAATCCCAAGAGTACAAAGCTCATGCTTTTAGTTTTGCAGACTCCAATCAACTCTGAGATTTCTTAAATCATGATTATCTACTTTCATGCCTTTCAGTGAGACTACTTCATTATGTTGCAATATTGTTAGGTTGGCTTGTCACAGTCTGTATTTCATCCTGGCATCCCCAATAGACTAAGTGATTTCTTAAATTGCAGACACTAATCTCCACTTTTGTGCTGTAAAGTTCCATGGGTTTTGACAGATGCACAGTTTGTCAGTTACCATGCACAGTTACCATGTACAGTATCATACAAAATAGCTTTACTGCCTTTAAAAAAATTCTCCCTTTACCTCTGAACATTTGGTAAATACTGATCTTTTTACTGAGACAATAGTTTTCTATAATGACATTCTTGGGAATCATGTAGTATGCAATGTTTTCAAATGAGCTACTTCAGATAGCAATATATACATTCAAAATGCATTTGTTTATTTTCATGGCTTGATTGCTCATTTGTTTTTACTCTGCATAATATTGTGCGTATGTACATTTATGGATGTAGCACAATTTATATATTTATCTATTGGAAAGCATCTTGCTTGCTATTAGTTTGGAGCAATTATGAATAAAATTGCTAAATACATGAAAGTTTTTGTGTACACATAAGTTTTCAAATCAGTTAGATAAGTATTTAAGAGTGTGATTGTTAAATTAAATGGTAAGAGTATATTTTAGTTTTGTAAAATCTAACTCTTGGCTGTTTCCCTAACTTAGCTATTGTAAATCATGCTGTAATAAAATAATTGGGTGTGCAGTTGTCTTTAATATAACCTGATCTACATTCCTTCAAGTGTATCCCTAAGAGTGGAATTGCTGGATCATATAGCACTTCTACTTTCAGTTTTCTGAGGAGTCTCCATACTGTTTTCCACAGTGGTTGTACTAATTTACTTTCCCACCAGCAGTGTATAAAGGTTCCTTTTTCCTGATATCCTCACTAGCGTTTGTTATTGGTGGCGATCTTGATGGTAGCTATTCTAACAGAAGTGAAGTGGAATCTTAATGTGGTTTTGATTTGCATTTCCTTTATAGAAAGGGATGTTTAACATTTCTTCATGTGTATTTTGACCATTTGGACTTCTTCCTTTGAAAAAAACTCTGCTCAGTTCAGTTGCCCATTTATTAATTGGGTTGTTGATTCTTTGGGAGTTCAGTGTTTTGAGTTCCCTGTATATTTTGGCTATTAATCCCTTGTCAGATGTATAGCTGGCAAAGATTTTCTCCCATTCAGTGAGCTACTTCTTCAGTCTGGTGACCATTTCTTTTGTTGTGCAGAAACCCTACCAGGCAGAGCTGGAATTTCCCCCTCCATTTATTAGGCCAGCATCTTTGTCCATGAGAGGTACAACCTGCCCACAAGCTGCACTGGACTATGTGGTTCCCCGAGCACATGCTGTGGCATGCTCACCTGAAGAGTTGAAGTTTCTCTCAGTGGTATGAGGTCAGAGGCCTAGGTCAAAAGCAGGAGGCAGTCAGCGTTTCCATGTCCACAAATTTTGGTGGGTCCAGAACAACCCAGGCACTTTGAGAACTTGTTTTGCAATTCTTTACATTGAGTTTTTGCTCTCTGGGGAGAGGAAAAAAGAGAAAGAAATAGTACAAGGAGAAACTACTCTCTTGCAGACCAACATGGCAGCCAACAGCAGCAGCAGCAAGGCTTCTAGAGCTGTTATATGCTACAGAAACCTAATTTAAAGGTTATTTGTTGTACATTAGTTTGTCTATGAATTGACAGCATCTTACTTGGCAAAGGAGCCAAGTCACCTGACCCTTACTACTACAAATCTGAAGTTTTCTTTCAGACTTGTGAGAGCTCGGAGCTCTGGGATCTAACAGCTATCTGCCATTTTGGTCTTTCCCTGGATGTAATATTTAAAAATCATCTTGAGATAGTTGACTCCATTTCTATTGGGGAATGATAATTTGGGAAGCTATGTTTATTTTTAAAAATGCAAAAAGAAATTATTTTTGTTGCAGAGTATTTCTTCTTATATGAGAGTTTAAATTTGTTTTTCCTGAAATTCATAGCCAATGGGCTATTGTTACCATGTTTAGTATTAAAATTCTCTTTAGAGAAGTTAGTATTTGCACACAATGCAATTTTTATTGTAAGATTTTGCATTAGTTATGGTTATCGTTATTTTTATTAAAAATTAAAATTGAAAACATTTGTACCTTTGACAAAGAATGCTCAGAAACATTTTTATAATATAGATACCACTTTATGTGTTGTACTAAAGGAAAGACAGTTAGATACCACTTTATTAAAAGCCTATAAAAGTTTCATTGTATTTTTTAATTTATTTTTAGCAATATTTTTTTCACTAATCACAAGTAAACCATTTGAGTTATATAATACCTAGCTCTATACATTCATAAATTTCTCCTGAATCTTTCAGTAACATAATAACATTTTATATTTTAAGTTATCTTGATGTGGAAATTGGATTTGCTTTTCAAAAGTCTGTCCACTTTTAAGAAAAAAATTCTAAGTCATCTTGCACATTCTATAAACATCTAAATTACTAAAGCAAGTTTCTCATTTATGAAACTTTGAGTCCAGCTGTTTTTCATTGTCATGTTTCATGTACAAACTTGCTTACAAGGCACTAAAATAGAATTACGTGACTCATAAGGAAATATTTTCTCATATTCTGATCATTGTTCAAAAATAATCTTTGAATGGAGCCAACTTGGTTTCTCGGAGAAGACAAATTCAAAATTGATACAGCCCATGTGGATTTTTTGGTGGAGCATGACTTTTTGGAAGCAATACTTTATAACACATATAACTTCTTGTTTTAAAATCTAGCATGACCTTTGATGTTCCTTGAGCGAATCTGTGTGACTCTGGAAGTTGGCTGCTTGTCCCTCGCTCCATCATTTCTAACAACTTTAAACTCTTATTTAGCTCTATCAATTACATGGCAATGTCAGTTACTGTTGTAGTATTTAAATGAAGACCTTGAAATTTATTTGCAAGGAGGACAGTTACCTGACTTCAGGCTCTGCCTTAGCTTTTGAAGTGAGGTCAAGTACTTCCTGAGCAGCTCCATGCAATGACTAATCACTATGTAGACAATAGGTCCTGCCTGTCTATTTCTGCATAGTGTGAGACTTACCTGACAAGTGCATCTTTGCTCCAGAGCACCTCTTATGGCTGGCCAAGGATTTTTTTTCCCATAAATGGAAAATATGCACCCTGCCCAATTCTGCTTCCTCTGATCAAGGTGTTACCTCTCAATAAGTATCTTGGACTTCTAACTCCATTTCAGCATCTAATCAGACATTACCATAGACTACCTACTAAAACAAAAAAGTACCTCTGAACCTTCTTTGCTGAGGTGAGATGGAAGAACTCTAGAATTGGAGCCAAATCCTACAGGCTTAAGTTTTGTTTCTCACATTATCAGATTTTATGACAGACAGAATTACTTAACCTTTCTAATGGCTAGTGTTCACATTTGTAAAACAAGGATTATGGTTTCTGCATGCCTGGAAGGTAATGTGAAGCTAAAATGAGACAATGTATGTGATGGTTTTATTAAATTAAATAAATGACCATTAAACTTTAACTTTGTGTTCTGAAATCTCACTTTTATCCCATCCCCTACTGATAGCATTGAACTTAAGATGGTAAAGAAATTGACATGTGACTGATTTCCAAATCCAAATCCATAAAAATTCTTAACATGAAAGAAAGTATCAACATTCATTTACCAGTAAAGATAACATTTTCTACTTCTGCAGTCTTTTAACACAATGGATATGTTCCCATGTAATCATTTGTCCAAAAATGTACTTAAAGGACTAACTACTCGGAAACCAACATGGACAACACAGGATTTCTGCATTCACATTCTTCAAAGTCTAGTGAGGGAATCTGAATGTGAACAAATCATCACAGCAAAAGTTTGAGAAAAGGGAGTAGTATCTATAAGAAACCATGATAGTATAAGGATAAGTGAAGTGGATAATTAGCACCTGTAAGGATCAGAGGTGATTTTATATAGGTGGTAATATTTAATTTTAATTCAAAAAAATAGATATTCTCCAGCCCAATTAAGATGGAGTGAGGAAAATGGATTCCAGGCACACGAAATAACATTTTCAAATCATGGTAGCATGATTTTATTTATACTTGTAATATCAATAAATGTTGTGTTTGTGTTGAGAACCGAAATATGAGTACCTGAGAGTGAAGGGAGTGAAGGAAATTCATTATGTCTTGAGAGAGTTTGTATATTATACCAAGGACTTTTAAATGAGAAGTAGGGAGCAGTGTTTTTAGGAAGAAAAGACAAAACTTGCTGCTTTTAAATGAAGAAATCTCATTCTGAGTGTTGTTTAAATATTGGATACAAGAGAAGGATTAAAAGGTAGAGATTATAATAATGGTTCTTGTATGAGATGAAATTGTGGTAGTAGTGATATAGTTCTATGTGATAAAATGGACCAAATTCCAAGTATTGGCTACTAATGGAGTATAGTATAGAGAGAGATGCATAATTCAGAGAAAAAGAAGATTCTCAAGGTGGACTTTCTTATTTTAGATCAGGTGATTTGTTGTAAAAAGGCAGAAGAGAAGAAATAGCTTTTCTTTATGATTTTAGGAGCATGGATTAGAGGTCAGTGCTGTAGGTAATGAGCCTGAGCTATCCCTAAAATAATCTGAGGCATACAGCAGGGTTTATTTTCCTATTACTCAGAAGCATTTTTCAGCTTTACCATAGGTTGGATCCTTTAAGAGATTTTGGAATAAATGATGTGGAAGTGATAACTAAAACCTTATAAGTTTTTTAATTTGTCCAGGGGAAAAGGGTAAGAATAAAAAGAGAATTTGAATGCCATCATAAAAGAAAAAAAAGTCTATTTGTAAATCAAAAGTTCCATTTTTTTCACACAGCAAGACTAATTAAACATTAGTCTGTTTAATTATATCTGTTTACTCAATGTAAAAATTCTATTATATATGTAGAAGAATACATCTTATTTAACAGTACATTTTATTGAACTCATGTTTTCTTCCACCATGAACTAAGATGTAAGTTCATGTAAGAATAAGCTTAAAATATTTTCCTTGTTTAAGTTTAAAGGTTAACTGTTTATGACTGCCTGTGGCTGAAGCTGTGGGGGACACCAGACTTTCAACAATAGTGGCTTTGAGCCTCAGGATCAAAACTAAGTCTCCTCCAGCTTTGTCACTGGCACTTATTCATGGTGCATCCAATCTTATACCTAAAAGGAGAAAACATGTCTATGTCACTACCCCTAGCAAGCAGAGACAGTCACATTGCTGTGTGCTTTGTAATGAAAATAAAAATAGGAAATATATTATGATTTTTCTATTTCAAAGGCAAATTTCTACTTTGAAGAAAGCGAATCTCCTTGGAAACAAAACATGTATGACCATAAGAATTTCTTTCACACTTAAGCTAAGTGTCTTCCAATCAGGTGAACCCACGGTACTTTAAGTGTCTTAGAACTTCATTATGACAAACATTAGAAGTTTAACTGTATATTATGTCTTATAACTGATTTCCCCAAAGAAAACACTCAAATAGCTAATAGGTATATAAACAGCTGTCCAACACCACCAATCACAAAGGAAATGCAGCCCATATGACATCAGTTTACAACTATTAAGATGGCTATTATTGAAGAAACAAAAGATGATAAGGGTAAGGTTGTGGAGAAAAGTGGTATTCTACTCTTGTTGGGAGGTATGTGAAATGGCGCAATGCCAGAAAGCAATATAAAGCTTCCTCAATGATTAAAAATGGAACCACTATATTATCCAGCAATCCCACTACTGTGTACATTCTCCAAAAATTGAAATCAGGGCCTCAAAAAAGAAATTTTCATTTCTATGTTCATTGCAGCACTATTCACAAAAAAACAAGTTATGGAAACAACCCAAATGTTCATTTGACAAAGAAAATACCACAGTATTGTATCCATTCTGAAGTTTTCTGCTAGTAGAGAAAATTTAGGAGGAAAGAAGGTAAAGTTGTCCTATCTGAATTTAGAGAAATAGAATACATATGTAATTATTCTTTATCTTGCCTTCTCAAGAGCAATGAAAGATAAGAGGGTCTAATTATATTGGTATAAAAAGATGCCCACTTAAAAAGGTATCCTACTAGTATTGGCTTTGTGACATGTTTGTAACTGTTTTCCTGTGTTTTATAATTCTTTTGTAATAAACACTTTGGACTAATGTGAAGGGAAATAAAGATGCTTTGGGGAGTGGAATGAAGCTTGGGAAATCATCACATTGTAAATTCTCATTATCTTTTACAGTTTGGCCTATCATTTATGGATAATATAATATAAAGAAGAAAAAAATTCTAAGATCAAATCTGGGGAATGTATCATAACCTTGACTTTTCACAGTAAATAAACATAGATATATGGTAGATATCATCTTTTAGTATTTCTTTCTTGATTTCACCTTATCCAAAACATTATCATAAAAATGCCAAATTAACCATTTTAAAAGTTTGAGTGATTTATTTTTCAGTTGAATTTCCAAGTTTATGACTCATGAGAATTGAACCTATTGCATGGAAACTTTCAGGGAATAGACATCATTGCTAGCATTTGTTCAAGTATTAAATCAGCTTTTTAAATACTTTGTAATCTAAAGGTTAGATATTTGGGGAATATTCACCAGGTAAAACATTAGTTTTAAGAACTAATGTGGCAAATGGACGCTATATATTTTTAAAAGACTATCTGAACACTTAACAATGGCTAATTATCAAGATAAACTTTAAACTGTACTTTAAAATTCAAATTATGATTCACCAACCTGTTGGAACTATTCCAGAAATTGGGAGAGGGAGGGTAAAGGAGAATGATGGAGAGGGTGAATTCAACTATTATATAATAGGAACTTTTGTAAATGCCACAATGTACTCCCAGCACAATAATAAAAAAATTTAAAAACAGAAATGATGCAAAATATGAACAAGTTTAAAGAGAGGATAAGTGAGATATTTAAATAATCATTCCCTACCCTTAGGGTTTTGAGCAGTAAAACTCAACTTTTTCTGTCTCTCCTTGTACTCCAAATGAAACAGTTGATGTCATATTAATGAGAAAAGATAAAACATCAAATGTCTATTCAAGAGAATATATTTCTGAAAGAAATACAATCAAGAAGAATGATAATCAGATGGAATCAATTTATACCTGGCAATAAAACCAAAGAGATAATGTTTCTTCTGTGCAATATTTTCCACATTGGTCCAAGCAACTGATGCATCATTGATAACATCTGCAACAAAGAGAAAAGAAAATCAGTTATAGCAAATGAGGAGAGCAAGAGACTGGCTAGCAAGAGCTGGCTGGTGCAGGCTCTTACTTCATCTCCAGTTTTCCCTGTCTTTTTTTCCAGTAACATGAACTCATAAAGGAAGCTGGGGCAGCCTAGAAACAGGAAAATGTTTCCACTCTCCATGCACAGGAGTTTACTAAATACTTAATCATATCTTCACCCCCTTTAATAGGTGGGGGAAGGTAAGCAATTCTTTGAATGATTCATTTGGTTGCAGGAGGCTGTTTAATATGATCACTTAGCACCTTGCTCTTCTTTGGCTAACTTTAGGTGAAACTATTCATGCTAAGAAACTGCTTCATGTTCATATAAATTAAGTATGTGTTGCAACATTTCTATCAAGATAATATTTTAAACGTTAAGCTAATTTACATAGACAAATCACTGTAGTTCTTTATGGGAGTAAATGTAATGAATTATTCTGCAGTTGAAGACATTTCTCTCCTTGGTTATATTAAATCTTAATTGGTTGGTCCACACTCTCTGAGCCTGGATTTTGGCATAGTCATGGTGTGCACAAGAAGTTCAGTGGAAGTTTCCATCTGATTGACAAGAGCATTTTGGCCTATTCTAAATACCTGAATGTTTTCTGTAAAAATATTGCTTCAACTGTAGCCGTTCTACATATCAGCCCTAAAATCTTTAAGGAAATATAGCTTTCTCTAAGGATATCAGAGAAAGAGTAACACAAAGTGTTATTTACTTACCATGATTTTAATTCTTTCTGTGTGTCAGAGACAGTGCTTAATGCAGAGATAAAAATATATTACAAAATTATAATAAAGAACCCAGTATATGAGATAAATTTCAGTCTGTGGCAAAAGGAGAAAAATATGAGATTACATTTGCCTTCACATTTAGCAGCTTAAATGTCATGTAAATTCTGCTGCAAAAATTAATAATTATGAGGCAAAAACAGCCTTATATTCTGAAATATTTTGCAGTTTACAATAATGTAACATAGATGATTAGAACTAAATATTTAGTACTTCTAGCAGCCAAAATCATTTCAATGTCACTTTGTGATAAGTTCTCTACTTATAGATTCTACACATCTGCCTTGACTATTTCCAAGCAGTGAGACTTCTCCCTGTTTGTTGATTTGATTACTTGATTAAAATGACCAAATCATAGGTGTGGTGGGGACACTGGCCCACTGAATAACAGTGGAAGATGCCTATCCTTTCTCTCACTGCAGAAATATGACAATATTTGCAAAATCTCACAGAGACAGACATAATATTTTCTCAGTAACTTCATATTAACATTGCATTCTCAGTTATGTGCAGTTTACCAGAGAAATTGGAGAGATGTCAAATTGAAAAAAAAAAAAAACCCTTTTAGCTGATGAAACTTCCAAAGTAAGAATCATCACTTTATTAAAAATTCCCTTTAATAAAGGTAGAATGTTAGCTTTATTAATGAGAAAATTCTGAAAACATCAACAGCATTTAAGCAGTTCATTTAAAAATTGTACAGCAATTATGCAGTTGAAAAGAAGTTCCTCTGGAGGGTGAAAGCATGGTTTCCTGTTTTCTCTGTCCTCACTATGCACTCACACTCACACACATGTTAACATATAGGTCCAAAAATATATATGAAGCAACATAGCCAGAAAGATTAATGTTCTAAGATATTGTGTATGTGTATATATATATTCATAAATATATATTCATGTATATATCTATATATTACATACCACATAATTATAATAAATTTAATATATTAATTTTTTACTTTACATATTAAAGAAATAATAAGGGAGATATGTTTAACATGATTTAAACATTACAAAAAGTATATATGCAATGAAACATTCCATTGTCCCATTAAATATGTACAATTTATGTGCTTATGTACCAGTTCAAAACAGACAACTTAAAATAAAAGCCATTAAGATCCATACACATACATATATTCACCTCTGAGGACAAACTTTCTGACTCTCTGTCTTCATCTATAAAAGTCAGAAAGTCAAAAAATTGCTAAGAACTTCTGACTACAGATTCATATTACTTAATAAAATTTATCAGTTTGCCTCTAGTTAAAGCGACCATTGTGGACAAGTAAGGGTTAGGGGGAAGAGCAGACATTTTAGCATTCCTATTTCTGCAGGCATCATTTTCTAACTGTCTACTATAACCTTCTCAAATTATCTGATAAAACTGAAACAACTCAAAGCTGTTAATTTCTTTAATGTCAGGATGTGAGTGTTAGTGGAAGATGAATGTAGTACATCCAGAGGAAACATACTGTTGAATAAGTTTCAGGGGCTATGGTCGAGCTTGAATAACCTGGACCAAAGCATGTGTACACTTGCCAAGAACATTAAAATTTTATAAATGTGTTAACATGGGGTTAGTTGAAAGATTCCTTGAGGCTTTCTACTTACAGGAACCATCTCACACCCCACAATGTAAACAATATTTTTCTTTGATCTGCATTCTCCACTTAAATTCATTACTCAGGTATTTTAAATATGCAGGTGTGATAAACCATTGGATCCAAATGAAAAACCGCAGATAATGCATTAGTCTAATAAAACACATTCAATTTATTTTCATTTATCATTTCCTATTGTATAACCCTAAAACACTGAAAGTTTTTGTCCTTTATTAAAATTAAGCAGTACTTTTTTCCATTTTTTTTTTTTTTTGGTACTGGGGTTTGAACTCAGGGCCTTCACCTTGAGCCACTTCACCAGCCCTTTTTTGTAATGGTTTATTTTGGGATAGGGTCTTACGGACTATTTGCCCAGACTGAGTTTGACCCACGATCCTCCTGATCTCTGCCTCCTGAGTAGCTAGAGTCACAGGTGTGAGCCACTGGCATCCAAGTCCCATTTCCTTTCTTTATATAGAATATTAATAATCGATCCATTTTCCAGAAATGAAAAGGAGTTGATTTCTCAACAAATAGGCAGATATATTTCTAATGTCTCTGTTTGTTTTAGGAAGAAGAAAATCACAATTGGACCTATTAATATGCAATATTATCCAGAATAGCATTTTTAATGCCATTTAAATAGAATAGGAAAAGTGTTTTTTGGATAAAGAAAATGTGTGTGTATGTGTGTGTAAAACATTACCAGGTACAGAGATAACAGATGTAAGATTTAGACTCTCAAATTAAGCAATTTACCCTTAAATATTTTAAACAAGTGTCATAGTCAAATTTCCTTATTTAAAAATCTGTCAAATTTGTGCTCCTTGAAACATTATTTTCAGAGTGTTATTTCTGACAACTATAGTAGTAATTGATCTTATCAGTCTTTTTAAGTTTTTTCAATATGAGGAATGAAACATATTCCTGTCTTACTACTAATTTTTTTTCTTTATTCATATATTCATATGTACATAAATTGTTTAGGTCATTTCTTCTTCCTGCCCCATGCCCCCTCCCCCATCCCCCACCCCCTTTCTTCCAGGCAGAACCTGTTCTGTCCTTTTCTCCAATTTTGTTGAAAAGAAGATATAAGCAATAATAAGAAAGACAAAGCGTTTTTGCTAGTTGAGATAAGGGTAGCTGTACAGAGAGATTCCTAGCATTGCTTCCGTGCACAAGTGTATTACAACTGGAATTGATTCATCTCTACCAGACCTCTTCACTACTTCCAGGTCACCTTTCAATATTGACATCTGTTGCTTTAAGGTTATTGTATTAGCTCCTCTGCAGTGGGGACATCAAACACTTTGAAGTTTGGGTTTCCTGTGTATCCCCATACTTCCCATATGTGCTCTCCTCTTAGCGTGTGACCCAAGTCCAACAACGTTACTGCCTATGTCCTAGATCCAAAGTCCGCACATGAGGGAGAACATGCACTTTTTGGTCTTCTGAGCCTGGCTGACCTCACTTAGGATGATGTTCTCCTGTTCCATCCATTTACTTGTGAATGATAACATTTCATTCTTCCTTTTTTTTTTTTTTAATTTATTCATATGTGCGTACAATGTTTAGGTCACTTCTCCCCCCTACCCCCCACCCCCCCTCCCTTTTTCCCTACTTCCTCCCCCTCACTTCCAGGCAGAAACTGTTCTGCCCTTATAACTAATTTTGTTGAAGAGAGAGTATGAACAATAATAAAAAGGACAAAACATTTTTGCTAGTTAAGATAAGGATAGCTATACAGGGAGATTCCTAGCATTGCTTCCATGTACATCTGTGTTACATTCTAAGTTGACTCTTCTGGAACTAACCTTTTCTCTAGTTCTTGATCCCCTTCTCCTATTGGACTCTGTTGCTTTAAAGTTTCTGCATTAGTTCTTTTGCATTGAAGACATCAAATACTATCATGTTTTTTGCGTTTCTTACCTGTCCTCATACCTCCCCTGTGTGCTCTTGCTTTTATCATGTGACCAAAGTCCAATCACATTGCTGTATTTGTCCTTTATCTAAAGTCCACATATGAGGGAAAACATACGTTTTTTGGTCTTCTGAGCCTGGCTAACCTCGCTCAGGATGATGTTCTCCAGTTCTATCCATTTATTTGCAAATGATAAGATTTCATTCTTCTTCATGACTGAGTAAAATTCCATTGTGTATAAATACCACATTTTCTTACTACTAATTTTAAAGTGATTATTGAGGGTGTGTATCTCCCAGATGGCTATTGACTATTCCTATTTCATCTGCTGTGGTTGATTCACATTTTGTTTTTTTTTTCCATTGAGTTTTCATATTTACAAGCAGAGTTTTAGGTCTTTCAGAATATATTCTGTATGTCAATCCTTTGTTGTATGTTTTCTTTCAATTGTTTAATAGTATCTATTTGTCATAGAGATATTTTTGTTTGAATGCTAACTAATTTATCTGTCTCATTTCTTAAATTTTGCATGATACATGTGACTTTCTTATTATCTCCAGTTTCATATTTCAGGATTATGATTATATTCCTCTGTTCTGCATTCAGAAGCACACAGGTCTTTAGAATAAATGTTTAGGTCTTTAACTTAAATTCATTTTTATTTTATAAATATTTTAGAAGTAGATATTTAACTTTAAATTTTTCCTCAGATAAAAGTCATCTTAATTTAGTGTTTTCTCCATTTTTTTCTCTTTAAAAAACTTCCAGAACAATCACAATTGAATGGAACAATTTAAGTATAAGTAGGGAAATGCTGCTTGAATGAAGGAAAAAACACGGGACATTTGGAGCATGAAAATACAAGCAATTAGAGGGAGAGGATGTATGAGCAGGAGCAGGGTGTACCAGTTAGGAGGCAGTTGTTGGATTCAATCCTATCCATTTCCTAATGATCTAGGGCCTTTTAGCCTGATACAATTCAATTAACACCTAGAAGAAAATTGATCCTTTGTTCTTGGCCTTCAGAAGTACTGCTGAAATGACAGACAGCTTCGATGTAACAGTAGGAGAGCAAACCTGATCTTTCTGGATCTGCACCTACGTGGGCAGGGCGTTGCCAGGTGGCAATAACAGGAAACAGACTTCCTGCTTCAACAGCCTATGTAGGGCAGGGACACCGCAGGCAGCAGGAGGGCCTCAAGCACAAACCTTGCTGGGAGGTCAGGCTTCTTCTCTGCATGAATCACAAGAAACAGACCCAATGAATATAGGAAACAAATGAGTTCCATTTCCTTTCTCTGCTACAAGTGAGAAGACCACCATTTTCAGCAATGTTAAAATTGATGTCTCCTAGGAATTATGCTAAAATAGATTTGGCAGAGGTCTCTGAAAGAACAAGGAGTAAATTGGGATCAAAGAATAAATAAAATAAGGTGTCTTCTATAAATAAACTATACTAATTTCTATTAATCCATGCGAATATTTTTCAACATTTAGAATGTCTTCTTTAGGGAATAAATTGTAAGTCATTGCAGAAATTTTTTGTCTTATTCTAGATTGCAGACTACAAAAGATTTTTAACGAATTGCTAAATTTAGTATCATTTTATCTTTTAGCATCTTTAATATTATGGAAAGAATTACAGAGAAAATTTTAATTCAATTTGCTACCTTACTAAAATCAATTGATATATTTAGATATTTTTCATTCATTTCTTAGTATTGCTGCTTCAAAGAGATTTCTCTTACAGATATATCAAAACTGTTCAGCAAACTTGAGTTGGCTCAAATCTGAAATCCCCAATCAAATTTAAAATAAGTTTATAATTTAATATTCTCAGCACAGTATAGATTTTTTTTTCCTGTGATACTGGGGATTGATCCCAGGGCCTTTATGTATGCTAGGTAAACACTTTTAGTACTTGAACCAAGTCACCAGCTCTTTTGTTGTATTTTGTCTTGGAAATGAGATCTTACTAACTTTACCCTAGCTGTCCTGGAACTCTTGATCCTCCAGCCACTACTTCTCCAACATGCCCAGCATAGGCACAGTCTTGAATCATCAAATTGACTTCATTTGTGTTCATAATAATTAGGAGACCAATTTATCACCATGCATGATTTTAACTTCATCCTTGTTCATCACTGTGTACCCAGGATGGAAGAGAATCCTGTGGCCAGAATCAGATACAAAAAAAACAAAAACAAAATTAAAAAAAAAAGCATAATGTAGCTGATTATTTGCAAACTTGGAGTGTTTGAGAAGAAAGAGTGTTTTAGTGCATTTTCTCCATTTGCCCAATTGGCAAATTGAGGCACACAAAAAGACTAAATGACATGCATGGTAAAGCACTGTTTTTAACTATATTGCCTTTATCCCACATGATGTTCTGTGATAGATAATCTGATACCTTCTGGAAATTAGCATGTACCTCAATCAGATGAATCCTTCCTCACAAGGGTCAACAGGAACCATCCAGGTATCTTTCTTTGAAATTTCAATTTAATATAAGTTGTTTTAGAAATGTCAAGAAGAGACACATTGAGCCCATCTCAGACATTCAATGAATATTTACTAACTTACCTATAAATAGAAGAGGATAACAATTGAATATATCTAGGTGTTAAATAAATTGAGAAATTGTTTTTATACCACACTCAGGTTCTGATGCATCATAGGTATGTATAATGAATTGCATGCCTTTGGAATTCTTTTTTTTAGTATAGCTATGTTGTGGCATTTCCTTTGATTTTTAAAAATTCTTCCACTTTTTCCATATTTTCTTTAATTGTGATTTTCTTATATGATAAACTACTTTTATAATTGTTGAAATATCAAGGTATATTTCTGAAATTTATATTCTGACAGTTTGTTTCAAAAACTACTCTTTCTTGCAAGGTAGTATGGTAGATGCTAGAGAAAAAATGAGAAATAGTTCTGTAATGAGGCTTACAAATGTCACAAGTGTTAGAGAACAAATGCTCATATATTTGTTTAAAAGGTATATCATAAAGAAATAACCAAAGCAAATGACCTCAATGTTTTTAATTGTGTGTATTGTACTTGATAAAATTTACTTCATTTTTTTTGCAAATTAAAATTTTTCTGCATATGAAAGTCAAGATAGAGTAAGAATAGAGAGTTGACATAGCTGACAGGCTAGGTTTTGCAATCAGATATGTCTGGGTGTAGTCAATCCATACTCACAACTTATTTAGGTAAACTGGGCAAAATATCTAATTTATTCAATACTTGGTGCCCACATAAGAGTACACAATGGGCTGCTATTTTGGTGATGCATGCAAGGGTTTCAGCAGAGTAGCTGATGTTCGGTAGGTATTCAATAAACATTAATCACTATTTTATGAGTATGAAATGTTGACATTGTTGCAGGCCGTCACTGGCCAAATAATCAGTTTGTGAGGCAGTCAATTCACTAATTGATTTGTGGGAAAACAAGTTCAGCACACAAGTAGGATTTATTAGAAAGAAAGGAAAAGCTGTCCTTAGAGATGGACAGGGAGCCTGGAAAGTTGGTAGCTCTCTGTCATTGTTGGGGAGGGGAGTTAGGAGTCAGGGGTGGAGTGGCCTTTTGACATATCTTTGTAGGAACACACTCTGTTGGGAAAGGGAGGTGCAGGAGTCAGGAGTGGAGTGGTCTCTTAATATATCTCTGCAGGAACATATACACAGTTCTGTGAAAGCCTCCTGCTTATTGGCCTTGTGGCATTTTAAGGCATCCCCAGGGGGCCATGTCTTGTTAAGCTGCCTGTCCCTTTATAGGATATGGGGCCCACAGTGCTTTCATGGGGAATGGGGTACCTGGCTTATTTTGTCTTCTGATCCTCCAGACCCAACAAGTCCACCCTCTGAGACGATTACCCAACTGCTGTTGAGGAAAAGAGGCTACGACTCATCTAGCCACTTCTTGCTGGTAGTGGAGTGGAAGAAGGAGGATAGGTGCAGGGGCACTCATCTCAGGCGTTGACCCATGTGGTCTCCAGGGGACTCTGATAGAACTGGATGGAAGGTTCATGAGTAGGCAGAGGTGAGTACCCCTTGACTAAGATTTTGAATTTTATCTTTTTCTCCTGTCAAGGTATAAACTTGGAGAGAGAATTTATTATACAAGGCCACATAAGAGTGCTAGAAGAAGCATAAAGAGGGCACCAGCTAGAGGTAACACCCAGGGAGCCCAGCTCCATATGTTGTCCCAGAGGACCATGGATTGGCTCATTCCTGTCTTCTTTTTATAATACATTTTCTTAATTGTTGAGCCATGTCTCTGACCACCCCAGATTTGTTAGTATAAAAGCAACACTCTTCACCTAGGAAGAGGCATGTTCCGCCCTTTTCAGCAGTTAATAGGTCAAATGCATGCCTGTTTTAGAGCACTACTGGTGCAAGTGAATCTACTTGGTCTTGTAAAGCCACCAAGGATTGTGTAATCCACTGTATGTCATCAGAAAATTCTTTTGATAATTTTTGATAAATGTGGACTGATGAGGAGATGCCCTCAGTGCTAGAACCTATTCTAGTGGTGATTCCCATGGGTATTAGTAGGGGGATAATTTGAATGGCCCTCTTTGATTGAGTGTAGGCCGCTAGAGGAATAGGGAGCGATTGGTTGTAAGGGATAGTATTGATTTGTGGGGTTAGAAGGGCAAGAATGTAGATTGCCCTCCAATTGGGAGGCAGGCAAACATAGGCTGTGGTTCTACAAAAAAATATGTTCCAGGAAAGGCAAACACTGAGGACAAAATGTTAGATCAGTTGACAGCATTATTTTAACACAAAGTTCTTTAGGAATTTTCCCCAGTTGCCTCAATCCATGTAGGCTTTGGAGGCACTGGGGGGGCTGGGTGGGTCAGTTTTTATCCTGACAATATTGGGTCTCATCAGGGAAGGGCCCAATATTTTACCTGGCAAAATCCCAAATGAGTCCATGGGGCAGCCAATACCTGTGAGAGACTTAGGGAGAGGCACAGCCAGCAGTTCTCAGCTAAAGAGGGATTTGTATAGTTTTGGAGATGATAGCTACGATTAAGCAGTCTGTATATCTGGGGCCCTAAGTCATAAATCTTATTGGATTGAGGGGGGCTTTCAAGCCAGTCCTTTGGGTTAGACACCCAGAAAACAGGGCCTGTCACCATAGGACAAACTGGATCTGCATAACCCCAATAGCTGTTAGTTGTTAAATTTACAATTGAATATTTTCTCCCATTTGTATAACAAGAAAGGACTCTATCTATTCTGTAACACCTTTGTAGCATATGGGGATAGGCAGAGATGCAACGACATTGTGGCTGTGGTGGATCTACAGGGGCTAGAGTTGGGTAATCAAGAGGTATGGTTATAACTAGAGAAGAAGGGAGGGTCATTATACGTGGAGGAAGAGGGACAGGGGCTGGAACTGAATCTCTAGGAGGCATGGCTGGATAACAGATCTAACAAGAGTTCCAGTGTGGCCCCATTATGTAGGTTTGTCCCTTGTGGAGGCAGAAAGTGGGTCCTTGTTTGACACATAAATTAAGTTGATTGTCTGAAGAGGGGGGCGATATACTTTGCATCTACAAGGGGGCTAGGAATTCATTGTTATAGGGCAGAGTAGGGCACAGATTATGAGAGTAAGTGGAGCATGAGGAACAGGATACACAGGATAAGGTGCCCACCACTTAAGGCCAATAACTGGAGCCTGCAAACCAACACTCAAAATAAGGGGAACAAGAATGTAAAAAAGAAACACAAAAAGCGAGAGTGAGAGAACATAGTTATGTGTCCAATATGATTTTTTGGAGGAGGAATTTGAGGTCTTCCACTAGTACACAGGAGTAGGCTAATGGGGCTGAGTGTGGTTTTAGGGTGGGCTCATCAGGCTCCAGTGTCCAAAGTTTGGCTTGGGAGATGTGAATCCAGGAATCCAGTCCAGCCACTTTAATTCCTGTATGGGTAGATAACAGGACTGGGTATGGACCCTCCCAAGGAGCTTCAGAGAGGCCATGAGAGGCATGAGGAACTTTAACTAAAACCATATTGCCTGGGCAAAAT
This sequence comes from Castor canadensis, assembly GCF_047511655.1. NCBI lineage: Eukaryota > Metazoa > Chordata > Mammalia > Rodentia > Castoridae > Castor > Castor canadensis. The sequence continues at coordinate 140,088,127 of NC_133389.1, forward strand.
GGTGGGGAAGAGTCCCCCCCTTGGCTCATCTCATCCCAGCTCAGAAAGAATCTGTTGGAATTTGGCTAGCTGGGTGCTGTGAGACACCAAATTGGCAGTCTCAGTGTCCAGGAGGAGATCATTTCAAAGAAATGGCTTCCCATATAGTGCCTCAAATGGAGTCAGACCCAATGAGTTTGGGGTATTTCTGAGTTCAGTTAGGGCCAGGGGTAACAGCCTTGCCAAGGGGAGGTGAGTTTCTTGAGCCAACTTGTATAAATGTCTCTTAAGCAATCCATTGGCCTATTCCACCTTACCAGAGGATTGGGGTCTCCAGGTGCAGTTGAGGTGATATTTGATTCCCAAAGCCTTAGAGATACCCTGGGTGACTTAGGCTCAGAAGACCAGCCCATTGTCACTCTGGGGAAGTCCAAATCTAGGGATAATCTCATTAATTAGGACCTTAATTACCTCCTGGGGCTTTTCAGAAGAACAGGGAAATGCTTCTACCCATCCAGTAAATGTATCTACCAAGACCAGGAGTAATCTAGAGGTTGGGCCTCCTGGTAGGTGAGTGAAGTTAAGTTGCCAGTCTTCCCCAGGATATGTGTCTCATCTCTGGGTCCCAGGAATAGGCAGGGCAGAATTGTGGGGATTGTTGCACTGGCAAATTTCACATCGTCTGATAATATCTTGGAGGGTGTCTTTAACTTTTATCCCCTCAAATAACTGGCTAGCCAACAAGACAGTCTTATGAATCCCTAAGTGATAGGATTGGTGTAAGGTTTTGAGGACCTTCCATTGGCTATTTTGTGAAAGAAATAGCTTGTCCTCAGGAGTTATCCACCATTCCCTATCGTCAAGGTGATTCCCCTGTTCAGAGGCTGGAGTTCACTGGGTGAGTGTTGAGGATGATGGCGGTGGGGAGTATTATTCCCATAGAAGAGGTGCTTGAGCATAGGTTTTTGGGCAGCCTCTTTTGCTGCCATGTCAGCTCTATTGTTTCCTTTTGTTATTTCTTCCCCAGATTGTTGATGATGGGGCAATGAATTACTGCCATCTGCATTGGGAGTAAGGCTGCCTCTAGGAGGTATAGGACTGCTTGAGAGTGTTTAATGGGAGATCCTGTTGTAGTTAGTAATCATTGCTCTTTTCAAAGAGCTGCATGGACTGGGAGGACCAGGAAAGAATACTTGAAAGTCTGTATAGATTTTGGCATTTTTTCCCTGAGATAGTTGTAATGCCTTGGTGAAAGCTATCAACTCAGTTGGGTACTAGTGGAAGGAGGCAGGGGTTCAGCCCATAGGGTCTGAGTGAGAGACACCACAGCTGCCCCCCATCCAATTCCCTCTTGGACTGATGAGCTCCCATCCGTGAAGAGGGTGAGGTCTGGATCTGGCAGTGGCTGATCAAGGAGGTCAGGCCTAGCAGAAAAGCATGTGGCTAGTACTTCCTCACATGAGTGTGTGATTGGGCCCTCCTCTGTAGGGAGAAGGGATGATGGATTTAAAGTTGAACACACTCGGAGGCTTATATCTGAACATTCTAAGAACTGATCCTGGTATTTGAGCAGTTTGTTTTCTGACGGCCATAGTTCCCCTTTTGAGGTTAGGATTCCTCTTAGATCATGAGGAGTGTATGTGGTCAAGAATTAGTTTTGGGGATTCTGGGATTAAGAGACAGACTACTGCCAAGGCTCTTAAGCATCCAGATCATCCCTTGGCCACATTGTCTATTTCCTTACTCATATATTGGCTGTCTGTCTGTGGGGTGGACCTCAAGGGCTAGGCCTCTCTTTTCACATACATATAGTTGGAAATGGTCCTGAGTAGGCAAGCTCAGGGCTAGAGCCAATTGGAGTGCCTGTTTGAGAGTTTGGAAGGCCTTTTTGTTCTCTGCGTCCATTCAAGATAGTACCGAAGGTTTTGTTGAGCCTCTTTAAGAAGACAATATAAGGGCCTGGCTAAGTCTGCATATCTCAGAATACAAATACGACAGTACCCAGTGACCCCAAAAAGGTTCGCAGCTAGCACAAGGTCTGGGTAAAGGGTACCCGAAAAATGGCTTAATCCATTCAGGGATTAAGGAACAGGTTTGCCCCTCCAGGATCATGCCATGGTAGGTAACCTGTGGAAGGCACAGATGGGCTTATTCTCTTGAGACCTTGTGGCCTCAAGAGGCTAAAAATTTTAAAAGGGATTTTGTTGCTCTGGAAGCAAGAGGCTCAGTGGACCCACACAAGAGTAGTTCATCAACATACTGGAGAAGGGTGACCCCTGGGTGTTGCCAGTCCAGTAAGTCTTTGGTTAGAGCTTGCCCATAAAGATAGGGGCTGTCTCTGAAGCCCTGAGGCAATTTTGTCCATGTTAGCTGTTCTGAGGATTGGTGGGGTCCTCAAAGGCAAACAAGGGCTGGCTATCAGGATGTAAAGGAATGCAGAAGAAGGCATCCTTTAGATCTAGCACAGAGTAGAATTGAGCTTCTGGGGGGTATGTGGGACAATAGAGTATAGGGATTGGGGACAAATGGATGAAGGGGAATGACAGCCTCATTAATGAGTTGGAGATCCTGAACCAACCTCCATTTATTTGGCCCCTTACAGACAGCAAGAATAGGAGTGTTATAGGGGCTTGAGCATTCCAGTAGAAGCCCCTGTTGTTTTAGGGAGTTAATAATGGGAAATATGCCCTATCACCCTTCAGGCTTTAGGGAATATTGTTTTTGATGGGGGATCTGGAGGGTGTATTTTAGCTTTATTTGTACAGGAAGAGCAGTTTTTGCTTTGCCAACCATTGTACCATCAGTCCAAACTGTGGGATCTACCTGTTCTTCAATGAGGGGGAAACAGAAGTACTCCTGGGAGGCGAGTAGAATTTGGAGTTTAAGTTGGAACAATAAGTCTTACCCCAGCAGAGGTATTGGAGTTTCAGGGACCACAAGAAAGAGTGACAGAAGTGGAGGTTCCCCCAGGAGCAGGCCAGCAGCCAGGTGAAATAACACTCAAGAGTCTGGCCAGATATGCCCTGAATGACTATTTTATCCTTGAGCCTGGGACCTGGAGAGAAAGGGAGGACAGAGAAGTGGGCTCCACTGTCCAGAAGGAAAAAGACATTTTGTTTCTCTACCATGATGGTAGCCCAAGGCTCCTCATTTTTTATATCAAGGAATGGACTTAGACAGGAGGCCCTGGGACCCATCAATCCAAGGGAGGTGGCACCCCACCTTTCATCCAGAGATGGGGGCACTTAGACCTCTAATGGTTGCCCTTACATATGGGACATGGTCCCGAAGGGGGCTGGGGTTGTCTCCCAGGCTTCCCCACATTTTAACACTCTCTACGGAAGATCCTTCCTGTCCGCATTGGTAGTATGTCCTGGGAGTGGGGCCCCAACAGGTGGGGAGCTCTCTGAGTGCAGCAATAAGGTCCTGGTGTTTTTTATCCTTATCTCTCTTTTTAGTTAAGTCCCAGTTGTAATACACCCAGGTGGCAAGCTGCAGTAGTTGGTCCAAAGATTTTTCTCCTTCAGCTACCATCTTTTGAAGTTTTCTATGGATGTTAAGTGCCAAGTGAGTTAAAAATTTAACTTTGAGGAGAACCTGCCCCACCTGTCTGAATTCACAGTAGTATGTTTTTGAATTGTATCCTTAAGACACTGCAAAAAGGCAGAGGGAGATTCATCAGGGCCCTGTTGTATAGTAATCACCTGGGAATAGTTCAGTGGCTTGACCTTGGTCTGTTTTAGTCCCTCCACTACTAGGTAGATAAAGTGACACCTCCTCCATCCATCTCCCAGACTGTTTGGATCCCAGAGGGGGTGTCGTTGGGGAACTGCTTGTGCCCCTGTTGGTATCTGGGGGCATCTCTATTCCCTCATTCCCTGGGGCTGGGGGCATAAGGGCCCACTGGAGGTGGAAATTATTTCCCATTTGGGTGAAAAGTAGCCAAAATTCACTGCTTTTCAAGGGAGGTAAGGATTTGGTCCAGTAAGAGCATGACATTCTTCCAGGCCAAGTCATAGGATTGGATTATGGTGAGAAAGGCCTTGATATATTGATCAGGATTGTCTGTATAGTTGCCCAAGTCCCTTTTCATCTCTTTTAGATCTGAGAGACGGAATGCAACATAGATCCTACCTCTCCCTGCCACTCCTTGTTGTAAGGGATAGCACCCTTGTGGAGGCCCAGGGTAGCTAGGCAGCAAGGGAAGGGCTGTGGCTGTTAATTGGGGAGAATCTTTTGATCCCTCATTTTGGCTCTAGGGTGTTTGCAAGACAGAGAGCATAGTCCCTATGGGAAGGTGGGGTCACAGTTAGGACAGGCTGGGGGAGAAAGTGAAGGACAGAGATGACAAGAAGTGGTGAGGGGACTGAGGGAGCATCTGTTCCCAAAGGTCCTGGAAAAAAGTTCACTACCTCTGGCTGGGACAGAAGGGGAGAACTGACATCCTAGGTGAGGAGAGTGAACAGAACGGAGAGACATGACACATGCTTAAGGGGTTAACAATTAGGTGTGCTTTCAAGTCGCTCTCACTAAGTAGCACTGGAACACTGTCAGCCACACAAATCTCCACTCTCAGTTTGCTGTCTCTGGTAGAAGGGGGTATTGACAGAAAGAAGATCACCAGGTGCTGAAACCAAACAAGCCTCCTTCAAAGTAGCATAAGACATATTCAAATCAACTCTGGGCTCATTCTCAGCTCAAAGGGATGGAGCAGACAGCACCCTCAGAGCTGGAATCACCATGAGGTCAAAGTTGGCTAGGAGCTGTTGGCCCGATACCATGATGGGAAAGTCCCTCAGGAAGGGGGTGGTGTTGCAGCGGCACGTTTCCCTAAGCAAGCGTATCCTGCAGGGTGCTGGAGACTCATGGTTTGACCTTAGTCAAACTCCTGCTGGTTTGTCACTCAACTGTATTGACCTTGGTCTAGGAGAGGCATCCCTTTGTGGTCACTAGAAATGTTGCAGGCCGGTTTCGAGGGTCGTTGCCTTCACTGACCAAAGAATTGGTTTGTGAGGCAGCGAATTGACTTGTGGGACAAAAAGTTCAGCGCACAAGTAGGATTTATTAGAGAGAAAGGGAAAACTGCCCTTACAGATGGACAGGGAGCCCAGAAAATCAGTAGCTCTCTGTCGTTTACAAAGGGTTTTTTTTTTTTTTTTTCATTTGGTCTTTTTTTGAGGGGAGGGGAGTTAGGAGTCAGGGGTGGAGTGACCTTTCGACATAACTTTGTAGGAGCACACTCTGTTAATGTATTTCTGCAGGAATATATACACAGTTCTGCAAAAGCCTCCTGTTTATCTGCCTTGTGGCATTTTGAGGCATCCCCAGGGGGCTATGACTTTTGAAGCTGCCTGTCCTTTTACAGGATATGGGGCTCACAGTGCTTTCATGGAGGATATGGGCGCTGGCTTATTTTGTCTTCTGATCCCCCAGACCCAACAACATGAATGTCTACCATCAATTAAACATGTATGTTGGCCAGATGCAGAGACTCACATTTGTGATCCCATGTACCTAGGAGGTGGAGATTGGGATGATAGTGGTTTGAGGTTAACACAGGCAAAAAGTTTATAAGACCCCCAATAAGACAGATGTGGTCATTCATACCTGAGGTTCAGCAATGTGAGAGGCCATAGATAATGTGAGGCCCTAACTAAAAACAAATAACCCCAAAGGGCATAAAGGGCTAGAGGTGTGATCAGTTGGCAGAGCACTTGCCTAACAAGCACAAAGCCCTGATTTCAAACCCCAGGACCACCAAAAAAAATTTTAAGTTCTTTTTGTTTCTTAATTTTTGTTCTGTGTGTACTCCTATAATTTCTTTACAGTCTGAGAGAACTAAGAATATTTCAAATGGTCTCCTACAAAACATAATGCATTCTTGACAAATAATTTTTATGATTTGCATAAATTCATGGGTATTACCCTAAGTAGCTGGCTAGTACATGATTAAAAAGTTGACCTTTTCCCCTCACATTCCTAATACTCTAATTACAAAATGTTCTCGTTTCTATGAACACAGTGAATGTAGTTATTGTTTTATAATGTGGTTGTTTTTTATAACATAGTTTCCAAATTCTCCTACAGTCAATAATAAAAAGGATCTCTGTCTATTGGTATAAGATTGAAGTCAAACAAGGCTTTTTGCCAGTGACACAAAATAAAATGTCATTATATTTAACAACATGCAGGAAGTAGATAAAAAGATCAGAAACCTTACTGCATTAAAAGTGGTAAATATCATCCTGTGTAGTAGTGACTGCTCATAGTCTGATATATTTGATGTACTGTAAGAACCTTTGTAAATACCACAATATACCCCTACCCAGCACAGCAATCAATTTTTTTTGAAAACTTACTTATGTAGTCTAAACTTGGCAGTGGTCATACTTAATACTGCTAAAAATTAATTAATGTGTAATTGGAAGAAAGTGATGTTCTCTCTAGCTAACAATTTCTTCTCTGATTTTAACAAAGCAATATAAAACTGATGCCGTGAGAAACAAGTTCTCTTATTTTTAAACATCTCTATGATTTGTTAATTTGATATGAGTTGAAACATCTAATATTCTTGTCCTGTGGAATATATGAAGATTTATGATAGCATTTAAATTCTAAGTTACATTATGAAAATGCTTTTATTCTCATCAAAAGTTTTTTTTTTATTACAAATAATAGAATCTTAGGACTAGAGTGTGTGAAGTGGATTAGGTCTGTAAAGGGGACAGAAAGGAAACAGGAGGGGGACAATGTAAGAATGTAATAGAATGTAATTTAAAATTCCAAGTCAAACTCCAATCAATAAAATATGAACATTTTCTAACTCTGAAATGGAAAGTATTGAAGTCACACAAGCTCCCAAAAGACATAGAAAGATATTTTCCTAAATGAAGGAGTTTGTCACTAAGGCAAATCTTTTGTGTCAATCATTAAAATAAGAACTTAGTACTTTTAAACATAATGTAGCCCTTTGAATTTCAAAAATAAGAACTCCCTTTGACTTGTCAAACAAACCTGACAATTTTCAGAGAAATAATAACAAAGAATAAGTGAAAAAATCTTCCAACTATTAGTAATAAAACAAAAAATCAAAGCCACATAAATAAAATTGAAGCTAAAATAGATAATAAACAAAATCAACACATTATGTAAGTTCACACCAAATAAAATGAAGATTAAAAATCCAATGTGAAATTAATTGTATGAGATATATTTGTGATTCTTTAAAAGTTGAATATTAGCCAGTTAAAGAGAGTGGAAATGTCAAGAACAGAGAAATTGACAGAAGAAGCAAGGTGAAGGCCTGAAATGGAGGAATCCTGACTGTGATACCAACACTAACCAGAAAATTGAGAGATAGAAGCAACTTTCTTACCAGAACACAGGACAAAGTGGTGAAAACATAATATGTGACAAAATAGTCTAAGAAATGGGTGGTATATTTAGAAGTGTGAATATAGGTCTAAAAAGAGTTCCAGAAGAAAATGGCAGAGGAAAGACAGAAAAAATGTGAAGAAATGATGGTGAGGTATCTTTTACGAAATTGGAGACATGTAACCTCATGTTTAATTATCACTGGAAGTGATAATTAAAAGTGGACCAGATAGAAATAAATGATAAAGAAGTAATTATCCACAATTAAATATTTTAGGAATTAAAACATCAGTGATAATGGGAGGAGAAGACAGTTACCAACAATAGAAAAACAGATTACTAGTAAAATAACTATCAACCTGGATGCTGACATCTGATTAATCTATTATCCAAAATGTAGATAAAATGAAGATTATTGAGATAGACAGAGGTGAGTAGGTTTATTACCTACAACCTTCATTACAAGACCTTCTGTAGAAATTTGTTGCACCATAAATATTTCATATCATTTAACAAACAATTTAGCCCTTGCCATTTTATTCAAATTCTCTACTATAGAACAAATATTCATATAATCTTTAACAATACTAAAAGTTTCAGGTATAATAGCAACATGTCCAAATTCAGACAATAGTACAAACATACTAACAGAAGCTTTCTCAATTCACTTTTCACCCCATTTATAATACATTAAAATTAAATTATAGAGTCACAGGATTTTACCTCCCAGATAACAGGACTAATTTCTGCAACTCTAATATAAACCAGATTAGGTTGCTAGGATCAAATTCTACAAATATAAATTACTATTCATGACATACTGTCAGAGAGGAATCAACAGCTGACATTTTTCTGACATGATTGTCTAGAGAATACAAAAACTAGGATTTAAAATGGCTCTCTCTCTTTCTCTCTTTCTCTGTAGAACTATTCATCATTTTATTTACATATTGCTATTTATTTACTTCATTGGGTGCATTATCAGTTGGACAACTGCAGTGATTTTGCAGAGGTATTGTTCAACTCACATCGTATCCACCCCCCACTGCTGATAAAGGATTTCCATATAATTTAAAACAGAAACACAATAGAAACCAGAAAAATTTTCTTAGGACCATACTACTGCAGACTTCTGTTAAGAAACTGTATGGAGATTCATTCTCTTAGTATTTCGTATGATTTCATGCGTTTCTTTTCTAGGCATTCATTTCTGAACAATAAGAAAGATGAGATAATTATAACTGACCTTGAGTTTTGAAATAATCAATTAGTCTGACTTCATGTTATGCATATGATACAACGCTTTTAAAATATTATAAGTCTTTTCTTCGAAATCATAAGAGAATTAACCACTGGCTGTTTGGGGTGTAGTATGAACTAGTCAGTAATGTTTTGGGCTTTGGTTATACCTCCTTGAGAAGTGTACTAAAATTTTGAACTCTTCTTATAGCTGGTACATGTTACTCAGAGTACATGTAATAACTGAATTGTGTCATCATGGGAAGCAAAACTAATTATTTCCAGTGCCCTCACCCAAACTTAAGTGTATGCTAAAATATACCTGCTAGATTTTAATAGGTCTGGTGTTTACAAAGCTCTCTGTGGTTATATGATCATGTCTATAAAAGAATATAAAATTTATTGTAGTTGGTAAAGTGACTAACCCGTAAAATGAAAGGAATGAGAGTCAGTGACCTCAACATTGACACATTTCAGAGGCAGCTTCCACCCAATGAAAATGGAGTTGTGATTTCTGGACTTCAATGCACAGTTGCCAAGCAGACTAGTGTAACTGATATCACCTCACTAAGGGCAATTATGAATCCCACGGGCAAAACTGTGGAAGCAGATGTGCCCAGAGAAGACAAATGCTGATAGACCAAGGAGTAAGTAGTTAGAGACAAAACACTTTCTTAAATTCCTCATTAGTAACTAGGAGTCAGATAGCCAGAGAGATGGTAGCAAAGTAAATATTGAAGTTGATTCCACAATACTGCATAAAGCAGTCTTGCCCATGGCAGAGTTCTTACATGTTTTGTATGGTGTAACTCATGGTAGGCCACAAAAGGACAAAATCAAAACAATAAAATCAATAGTGATGAGCTAATGACCTTTCCTATCAACTAGGTATATAGCTCATTATTTTCCTAATTTGATGAGTGGGAGGCTACATTTAAATCCCTTTTAAAAGAATATGCCTGTTTTACCTAATCATAAATTACTCCACCCTCTGAGTCTGGTCTCATTTTGCACTGTATATCCCTTTTACTCTATTTCTATGAAGATTGATTATTTTTTTCTTTTAGAAATTTTATTGTTTTCCCTTCTTTTATTTTTCATAGTATATATTAGTTGTACAAAGGTGTTTAATTATGGTATTTCTACACATGCATGCAGTGTACCTTGATCAAATTCATCCTCTCTATCTCTCCTCCTTCCCCCTCCCACTTCTTAAAATAATTTCAACAAGTTTTATAGTTCTATTTTCATACATGGGTATAAAATACATCAACCATACAGCACCCCCTCTTTGCCCTCTGCACTCCTACTGGTACCCACCCTGAAACAGAGCCTGTTTTATGTCCCTGTTAATCATTCTTAAAGACTAGATTCTGCTTTTTAGCAAGAACATGCATTATTTGTCTTTCTCAGTCTGGTTTATTTCACTTAACATGATCTCTAGTTCCATCCATTGTCCTGCAAATGAAATAATTTCACTCTTTTTTATGGTTGATAGTCTTTTCATATATATAGGTGGACCTGGGTTTCAACTTAGGGCCTTGGCACCTGGTAGGCAGGCATTCTAACACTCATCCACACCTCCAGCCCTTTTCATTCTTTCATACAACACATTTTCGTATAAGTGTCAACAAGAAGTCAATTACATACTTTACTGACTCATTCCATCTAGTCTTAAATTCAAGGGCATGATATATTTTGAAGTGCTTATTGTTAGGTGACTTAGTCTGAATAAATAATCCCTTAAGGGACTTTCATTTTCAATATTATTCTCTTCATATATATGCATAATTTATTTGCTATCAGTCATGGGATGTACTCTATGTGCTTTATTGAACTCAGTAAACAACACTAGTTTTAATAATACTGCTTATAATACTGTTACTTTCCTGTTTATAGTTTTAAAACAAAGTTCTTAGGAAGAAAGATGCATACCAGCTTTCATGACCTAACCCCACAACTTCATTCATCTCTAAACCTTGTCTTCCATATATGTTTTAAGGAAATCGCTCCTTAATAACAATGAACTATATCATGACAAGATGCTTTTGTCCATGTAAAAATCATCTGTTTTCTTCACCTTGCTGATGACTGGTTCTTTGAAACACTCCGGGTTGTTGGGTTGATTATCTTTCTTCTTAACTATATATATTACCTTTGTCTTAACTATAGTATTTATAAACACACACTTTAGTAAAATTATTTGCTGTGCCAGTTTCCTCCTTAGGAGTTCCACCTTTCTGAGGTGAGACTCATTTCATTATAAAATCATCTATTTCCTATACCTATTCAGTGTGACTGTTGGAGTATGAAATGTTACCCACAGGCTGTTGTATTTAGTGCTTGGTTAATGGCTGATGGGCTTTGAGAAATGATTGAACCCTGAGGGCTCTGACCTAATCAGTGGCTTACTCCCTTAATGAATTTATAATGTGAAGAAATTATTGGAAGATGGTAAAAAGTAAGAGGTTGGGACCAGTTGGAGGAAATAGATCACTGGGGATGTACCCTTGAAAAGTATATCATGTCCCTGGCCCTTTCTCTTTTTCTTTGTTTCCTGGCTACCATGAAGTGAGCTACTCTTCTCCAATACAGTATTCTGCCTCATTGTGGCCCAGAAGTGACAGAGCTGGCCAACCACGGACTGAAATCTTCATGAGCCAAAATAAATCTTTCCAGCTTTCAGTTGTTTATCTCAGGTATTTGTCAGAACAATGAAAAGCTAATACATTCAACATCTAGGACATTATATATACTAAATAAAATTAGAGCTTATGCCTCCTGGTTCTTTTTTCCCCCCTCACACATAAATCTTATTACACAATGGAAATATATATTGATAAAATTTTATTTTTAATTTCATATTATTTTAATCTGTCAATTAAACTGTTATATTGCAAGCTCATCTTAAATTGCAAGTAATAGCAAACTCAATTAAAAACTTCTGAAACAGTGAAAGTCTGCTCCAGGTCATATGAAACTTAAAACTTGGAGGTCTTCAAGAATGGTTTAATCAGAGTTTCAGCTCCATTTCTAAGTGTATCTCTCCTTCAGCTGTACATCATTTTCCACCACATTGGCAAGATAGCTACAGCAATTCCAGCTGTCACCTCTACAATCTCTTCAGCCCATGAGAAAGAGACAGAGACAACATCTGGCCTCCACTCTGCAGGTCAAATTTAGCATCCAGGCTCCACAGTTGAGGACAGGAACAGACATCATGCCAGGAGTTAAGGTAAACCAGGAATCCTGAGTTGAGCACTGTTAACAAATGACTATCAGTTTAAAATCATACATTTTTTAACTTCCTGAAGTAAATTTTATCCTACATTGTTCTATTACTAGAATTCCTCATAGGTAAGAAAAATAAATCTAGGATTCACTGTTAAATGTAACTTTATGTAAGGGTTTCCATATTAATTTTACACCTAAAATGTTCAGAAGTATTTCGTATTTCAAACTCAAGTAAACCTCAAGGGGGTTCCTGAAAGTGTCAAACATAAAACAGAATGAAAAAAAAATGAATAAACCTGCTACTATACTCCTGGGTATATAAATGCTAATATTATAAAATAAGCTGTTTATGAAAAATAAGAAAAAAGGCATATAATAAAGGAATAGATATTATTTTAGTTATTATACCTCTTAATTAAAAACATGACTAAAAATAATAGGTCAAATTTTCAGATGTTTGTAGATCCTATGAAACAAATAAAACCACCATAATAAGAACAAATACTGAAAGTTAAATATCTGATTCAGTAAAAAGTAATTATTTTAACAATTTATGTTCATGGTAGTTTATGCATTTCAAAGAAAAGTTAATTTAGAAGATAATTTATAACCACCCTATATTCACTTGTGCACACTATAGCATATCAAATCTTTTGGAAGTAAAGTAATTGCAATCTTCTGGCAAAGGAAAGACTGTACTTCTTTTGAAATTGACAAGGAATCCCTTTTCAGAATTCTAATAGTTTTATGCTGTTCGTTGTCTCATTTATAAAATTACTCATAATTTATAAAATGCACACTTCTGAGTGCTCAAGAAGCTGCATCTACTGCTTACAGGGTTTACATGGTAAGATCCCTATCACTCACCACCTGTACTTACTTCTGCAACTGCTTTTTACCTAATACCCTGCTTGACTTTTTGAAGATTATTTTTCATTATTTTTTACAATACCATTTTTATGAGATATTTCTGGTCATTTGCTTGTAAGGGATAGATGGACAGAAGTCTCTGATTCTGATGACAATCTCAGGTAGCAACACCAGTCTTGGCCTGCCCACTGACAGACTGAGCAAAACGTTCTTTTTGAAATATCAAAAATAGCTTTATTAAGTATAATTCATTTACTATGCAATTCACCCACTCAAAATATAAAGATCAATATTTTTAGTATATTCAAAGATACACACAACTATTATCAAAGTTAATTTTAGAAACTTTTCATGACATCGAAGGAAACCGTAGACCCTTTGCCTCTTACTGTCAGTATCTCCATTACCCTAAGCAATCACTAATATACTTACAACCCATAAAATTCCCTGCTCTAGACCTTGAAATTCATGGAGCTGTTTATGTACTTTTAATTTTGATTGACTTCTTTCATTTAGCAAAATGTTTCAAGATGGATCCAGATTGCATCATATCAGTACTTACACCTTGCTTATGACTGAATAACATGCCATTGTATGAATATATTGTATTATGTTTATCCACTTCTCAGGTGATGCGCCTTTGGGGTCTTTCTACCTTTTGGATATTATGAATAATGCTTCTTTCTTTACTGGGGCTTCAACTCAGGACCTTCACCTAAGCAGCTCTACCACCCCTTTTTTTGTGATGGGTATTTTTGAAATAAGGTGTCATGAACTCTTTGCCCAGGCTGGCTTTGAATCACAATCCTCCTGATCTCTGCCTCTTGAGTAACTAGGATTACAGGTGTGAGTCACCACCACCTGGCTCTTTCAACTTTTGTGTAGACATTTTTTGTGTAGATTTATGTTTTCTTTTTCCTTGGGTATATAGTGAGTAGAACTTCTGAGTTATATAATAATCCTGTATTTAACTTTTTGAGAAACTTCCAGATTATATCCTGGAATTAGCTAAACTTCTAAAAAGAAAGTTTAAGGTGTTCATAACATTTTGAGATAACGACTTGCTTTATGCTCTCTTTATGTTTTTTTAATTCTACCAAATTTCATTAAATGCTTATTGAAATATTGTAGATTTGCAACATTAATCAGTATGAATCAGGTGAATAATTTGCACCATATTACTTTATTCTTCCACTTGGAAAAATATATAACATTATATATATAACAACTTAAGATTTTAGAAAGAAAACTATCAGGTATTATAATTAGCAACACTAAAAGTCTTACCTCTGAGTCTCCTAAAAGATAAAACTTTTCTCTGTCAACATACACAATTTAAAAATTGGATTATTAAGCACTTTTTAGGAAAATGCTATTTGAATGAGAGAAATTACTTGTGCATATATTTATATTTTATCTGCTGTCAAAATAAAATGCTGACAGGAGGTAGTGAGAAATAAGAAAATAAAGGTATGGTTTTTTTATGGGCAATCCCTGACCAGTTGGATCATATTTGGCTTAGATCCACTAGGGGGACTGTTTTAGAAATGAATGCTCTGTAATTTTATGGCAAGTTCTTAAAGTATAGAATATGTTCCATATTACTTATTATCATCATGTGCCAAACTAATGAATTAAAAATAGTTAATGTTGAACTTAGAAAAAAATCTTCGCCAAGTTGGAAGAAGTGGACTCAGACATGCCTGAGCAGTAAGGAACACAAACATTTATCATATGCTCTGTCACTTGGTGTGCAGGATTCATGGCAGGATGTATATAAGCCATAATTTACAACAGATGCTAACACAGAAATACATTTTTATTTCAATAAAAATTTCTCATTTTAAGGACATAATATTTTGCTAGTTGTATTATACTAATAATAAGGAAGACTTTTTAAAACATTGGTTACTGCATGAACAAAAGAAATTTCAATAAAATGGATATAAATTACATGTAAGGCCAGGTGTGTTCTTTGGGGAGTCCTGTCTTCACTCACGGCCCTGACAGATCCACTACCACACCTTGCTTCAGGAGCTTCTATTCCTGCTACTTCCCCATAGACCAGATTATGCTATTCACTGCCAGATAGGCAAATATATTTCTTATTTATATTTGTTTATTGGAATAAGATGGATTTTGCTGCATGCAAATAAAGAGACATAATTTATATCAATGGACATTTATATCAATAGCAGTGGATAAAAGTGAAATTAATGTCGTACAAATGTGGGATTAGGAATTTGACAGAATCCAATGACTACATACAACACATACTAAGCCAGAGCTATGTTTTCTTATACATTTTTTCCTAACTATCTTATAAGGATGGCCTCCACTGATTTTGTTTCTTAATTATGTCTTGAATTTACTGCCCAAATAATGCACTCACTGCTATGGTTTGAATATGAAAAGTCTCCACAGGCTCATTATTGAGGTCTTGGTCCCTAGTGGGTGGCTTGATTTTAGGAGATTCCGGAAACTTTAGGAGTTGGAGCCCAACTGGAGGAAGTAGGTGCCCGGGGGCATGTCCTTGTGAGCTGGATCTTGACCCTGGCCCCTCTCTCGACTCCCTCTGCTTCCTGTTTGCTATGAGGCAAGTGGCTTCTATCACATGCTCCTGCCACCATGATGATCTGCTTCATCATGGCATCAGAATCAATGGAGGTAAGGAATATGGACTGAAACCTCTGAAATCACAAGCCTAAATAAGTCCTTTCTCAAGTTGTTTGTCAGGTATTTTGCCACAGTGACACAAAAGTGACTAATGTACTCATAACTGTATTACCAAAAAATACCTTGTGTTATAATTTTATGGTATAATGTAAGAAGGAGTGATTATATGAGGTAAAATAAGGTTTTCCTGCATTCTTCTCCAAGTCCCCAGCTTCTCTCTCCAAATTTTTCTTTCAAAATTACTTCACAAAATTATAAACACAAATTGATTTGTGTAACTCAAATTTATATAGTTTATATAGGTTGTAACATATTCCTACAATATTCTCCAACTTACATATTTCACTAACAATGTAAAGATAGTTCCATGACAGTTATTATAGAACCAATATTTGCTTTAATGATATTATGATAATGAGAATATATAGTATTCTCCCATATATTATATTGGGAGAATATATATATATATATATAATATATTTCATAGATTATATAATGCATATTTCTTATTTCATTTCATTTATTGCATAAGGAATGTCACTTATTAATGAGTATATGTTATATTTACAGCTTTTGGTTTTTATATGTAAACATATTCCAGTGTATATTCTTATTCATGCAATATCAAGCATTTGAATAACAAAACAAATTTTATTCTTTGATTGATGTTATCAGGATGATCTCCAAAGAGGTTGTATCAATTTACCTGCCCATCAAAAATGTATGGGTTTGTCTGTTTCTCTTCCTCTTATTAACACAACATGTCATATTTTTAAAAACTCTGCCAATATGATTGGTCAAAATTACTTCTAGCCTAATTTCTAATTTCTTTATTACAAGTTCTGTTATATATCTTTTCACAAATTTGAAAGTCATTTGTACTTCCTTTTTTGTGAACTATTCATATCATTTAGTCCATTTTTGATTAGAACTTTGGGTTTTATTGTTGATTTTTAGAACCTTTAAAAATAAATTAAAAATTGTCCTTTTTATGTCACAGGTGATTGGCTCTGGGGGGTTGGTTCTTTTAGATTTTATCCCATCTTTTCATAATTTTTATGAAGTCACACTTTTTGATCTTTTGGGACTGTGTCACTCTCTAAGTTTTCTATTCCTGTGCCCAGTACAATGCCTGGTAACGGAAAATACCACGTAAGTATTTGTGTTGAGTTAAAGTGTGGAGATGCTTCATTATCCAAAATCTGTTTCACTTCTTCTGAGTATCTATTAGACTAAAAACTTTTTAAAAAGAGAATTCATTTATTCAAGGTCTTATTACACTTCTTCTCCCTCCCAAAATATAGATGCATATTAAAATGACAATGTGGAAGAGTTGGTAGGGCTGACAATTTGTAATTCTGAAAATTAAATTAAAATTTTAATAATAATACTGTCCATATTTTGTAAACACAAGTCATTTGAATTATTTAAGGTTCCAACCAAAATGTAGTTGAAATTAATTTAGCATCTCTCTAAAGAATTAACTTATAATTTATGATGACAATTCATAAATTGAACGTGATATTAGATTAACTGTTAACAGTTGACTCAAAGCAGATTTATTGTTATTAAATATTTACTTCAAAACATTAGCATGTGTTGAATATCATTTAATATTGTATTATATTCTTAAATAATTTAGGATTTAAAAGGGCATTTATGGTTGTTTAAGCATTATGCCAAATTTTGCTATTTAAAAAAAATCAACAAGGATATCATCATCCAAATGTTTACTTAATGATAGTAATAGTTAATTCTATGTATAAAATGGTTCAAATATTTACAAAACAGCTCAATATTTTCTGCATCTTTAAACCCTAACATTTATTTAGCAATCTTCAAGGACTTTAAAATTAGGAAAATTTGTACCAAGTAATATTATTTCAAGCCAATTTAAACTTTGAAATTTATGGTATTATGTTTAATCCTAGAGTCATATCTTTAAAATCAGCTGAGAGGAGCTCTGGCTTTGTCTTAGGATGTGGGAAGGTTGAGAAGGCATTGTTCCTACCCAAAAATAACAACTTGGATAATTTATAAAAATGACAAATTTCCTTGAAGCTGTCAAGAGTTGAGGAGAGAGAATAATTCAGTAGTCTGTGTGTAAGGAAATGCAGGTGTCTCCAAAGACAGACAAAAACAGACATGCGAATATTGATTCATCTGCAGAAAGGCACGATAGGGAAGGACGTGGGGTGCTAAACAAAGTGTTAAAATATTTAGCTAGATGATTAATGAATTTCATTATGTTCATGTGAGAATATATAATCCTTACAGCCAAAGACATAAGGGCATATATGATCATATATGTATTTCTGTGTATGTTTATTTTATAAATCTAGTTATCCACATATAAGCAAAATCATGTGACCTTTGACCTTCTAAGCTTGGTTTACTTCACTTAATATGATGATCTTCAGTTCCATCTATTTGTCTGCCAACAACATAATTTCATTCTTCTTTATGACTGAATAAAACTCAATTGTATATCTATACCACATGTTCTTAATCCATTCTTCAGTTTTAGTGCATCTGGGCTGTTTCCAACACTTAAATATTATGAATATAATGCTGACATAAACATGGGTGTGCAAAAGATGCTATTGTACCCTGGTTTACATTCTTTCAGGTACATGCCTAGGAGTGGTATCACTGGATCAATGGTAGTTCTATTTTGAGGAACCTCCATATTGCTTTCATAGCAGTTGCACTAATTTACATTCCCACCAACAATCTGTAGGGTTCCTTTTGCAACACATCCTCACCAGTTGTTGTTTGTGTTAATGATCATAGCCATTTGGACTGCAGTGAGGTGAAATCTCAGTGTCATTTCAACTTGCATTTCCCTTATGGTCAAGGATGTTGAGATTTCTTTATGTTTATTAGGCATTTGTACTTCTTTAGAGAATATTTGTTTATTCCACTTGACCATTTATACAATGGGTTGTTGATTTTTTTGCAAGGTTACTTTTTTTAATTCCCTGTATCTGGTTTTTAATATCTTGTCAGACGTACAGCCAACAAAAATTTTTGCCCGTTCAAAATGCTGTCTGTTCAATCTGGTGACTTTTTCCTTTGCTGTGCTTTTTAGTTTGATGGAGTCCCATTTGTCAACCTTTCTCTGCACTGTTGAGCTCTTGGAGTTCTGTTCATAAAGTTACTACCTATGCATATATGTTGGAGCGTATTTGCTCTTCTTTTCTGTAGTACTTTCATGTTTCATATCTTACATTAAGATCCTTGATCCACTTTGAACTGATATTAGTATGGGGTAAAAGACAGGGATTTAGTTTCAGTCTTGAGTAGATGGATATCTAGTTTTTCCAGCACCATTTGTTCAAGAGTCGATCTCTTCGCCAATGATATTTTGGGCTTCTTTGTTAAAAATCAAATGACTATAGCTGCATGGGTTTGTGTCGGAGTCTCCTCTTATGTTTCATTGGTTTTTGTGCATGTTTTTGTGCCAGTACCATGCTGTTTTTATTACTATGGCTCTGTAGTATAGTTGGAAGTCAGGTATTGTGATACTTCCCATGTTGCACTTTTTGCTCAGGATTGCATTGTTTACTTAAGGTCTTTTGTGATTCCATATGCACTTTAGGATGAATGAGGGATATGCAGTGAGGGATGTCATTGGAATTTTGATAGGGATTGCATTGAATATATAGATGCTTTCGGTAGTATAGCTATTTTTAAAATAATGATTCTGCTGATCTATGAACATTGGATACCCTTCCATCTTCTAATGTCTTCATTGATTTCTTTCTTCAGTAATTTATACTTTTCATTGTATATTTCAATTTATTTTACTTTTTCTTTTTGTGACACTTGGATTTGAACTCAGGGCCTACACCTTGAGCCACTCCACCAACTTTTTTTTTGTTTTTTTTTATTTTATTGTTTTATTATTCATATGTGCATACAAGGTTTGGGTCATTTCTCCTCCCTGCCACCACCCCTTCCCTTACCACCCACTCCGCCCCCTCCGTCTCCCCCCCACCCCATCAATACCCAGCATAAAATATCTTGCCCTTATCTCTAATTTTGTTGAAGAGAGAGTATAGGCAATAATAAGAAGGAACAAGTGTTCCTAGTTGAGATAAGGACAGCTATACAGGGAGTTGACTCACATTAATTTCCTGTACGTGTGTGTTACCTTCTATGTTAATTCTTTTTGATCTAACCTTTGTCTCTAGTTCCTGGTCCCCTTTTCCTATTGGCCTCAGTTGCTTTTAAGGTATCTGCTTTAGTTTCTCTGCATTAAGGGCAACAAATGCTAGCTAGTTTTTTAGGTGTCTTACCTATCCTCACACCTCCCTTGTGTGCTCTCGCTTTTATCATGTGCTCAAAGTCCAATCCCCTTGCTGTGTTTGCACTTGATATAGTGTCCACATATGAGAGAGAACATACGATTTTTGGTCTTTTGGGCCAGGCTAACCTCATTCAGAATGATGTTCTCCAATTCCATCCATTTACCAGCAAATGATAACATTTCGTTCTTCTTCATGGCTGCATAAAATTCCATTGTGTATAGATACCACATTTTCTTAATCCATTCATCAGTGGTGGGGCATCTTGGCTGTTTCCATAACTTGGCTATTGTGAATAGTGCCACAATCAACATGGGTGTGCAGGTGCCTCTGGAGTAACCTGTGTCACAGTGTTTTGGGTATATCCCCAAGAGTGGTATTGCTGGATCAAATGGTAGATCAATGTTTAGTGTTTTAAGTAGCCTCCAAATTTTTTTCCAGAGTGGTTGTACTAGTCTACATTCCCACCAACAGTGTAAGAGGGTTCCTTTTTCCCTGCATCCTCGCCAACACCTGTTGTTCGTGGTGTTGCTGATGATGGCTATTCTAACAGGGGTGAGGTGGAATCTTAGCGTGGCTTTAATTTGCATTTCCTTTATTGCTAGAGATGGTGAGCATTTTTTTCATGTGTTTTTTTGGCCATTTGAATTTCTTCTCTTGAGAAAGTTCTGTTTAGTTCACTTGCCCATTTGTTTATTGGTTCATTAGTTTTGGGAGAATTTAGTTTTTTAAGTTCCCTATATAGTCTGGTTATCAGTCCTTTCTCTGATGTACAGCTGGCAAATATTTTCTCCCACTCTGTGGGTGTTCTCTTCAGTTTAGAGACCATTTCTTTTGATGAACAGAAGCTTTTTAGTTTTATGAGGTCCCATTTATCCATGCTATCTCTTAGTTGCTGTGCTGCTGGGGTTTCGTTGTGAAAGTTCTTACCTATACCTACTAACTCCAGAGTATTTCCCACTCTTTCCTGTATCAACTTTAGAGTTTGTGGTCTGATATTAAGATCCTTGATCCATTTTGAGTTAATCTTGGTATAGGGTGATATACATGGATCTAGTTTCAGTTTTTTGCAGACTGCTAACCAGTTTTCCCAGCAGTTTTTGTTGAAGAGGCTGCTATTTCTCCATCGTATGTTTTTAGCTCCTTTGTCAAAGACAAGTTGGTTATAGTTGTGTGGCTTCATATCTGGGTCCTCTATTCTGTTCCACTGTCTTCATGTCTGTTTTTGTGCCAGTACCATGCTGTTTTTATCATTATTGCTTTGTAATATAGTTTGAAGTCAGGTATTGTGATACCTCCAGCCTTGTTCTTTTGACTGAATATTGCCTTGGCTATTCGTGGCCTCTTGTGTTTCCATATAAATTTCATGGTAGATTTAATGAATGCCATTGAAATTTTGATGGGAATTGCATTAAACATGTAGATTACTTTTGGGAGTATAAACATTTTTACTATGTTGATTCTACCAATCCATGAGCATAGGAGATCTCTCCACTTTCTATAGTCTTCCTCAATCTCTTTCTTCAGAAGTTTATAGTTTTCCTTGTAGAGGTCATTCACATCTTTTATTAGGTTTACACCTAGGTATTTGATTTTTTTTGAGGCTATTGTATATGGAATTGTTTTCATGCATTCTTTTTCAGTTTGTTCATTATTAGTATATAGTAATGCTAGTGATTTTTCTATGTTGATTTTATATCCTGCTACCTTGCTGTAGCTATTAATGATGTCTAGAAGCTTCTGAGTAGAGTTTTTTGGATCATGTCATCTGCAAATAGGGATATTTTGACAGTTTCTTTACCTATTTGTATTCCTTTTATTCCTTCTTCTTGTCGAATTGCTCTGGCTAGGAATTCCAGAACTATGTTGAATAGGAGTGGAGATAGTGGGCATCCTTGTCTGGTTCCTTATTTTAGAGGGAATGGTTTCATTTTTCTCCGTTAAGTATAATGCTGGCTGTAGATTTGTCATATATAGCTTTTATAAAGTTGAGGTACTTTCCTTCTATTCCTAGTTTTCTTAGAGCTTTTATCATGAAGTGGTGTTGGATCTTGTCAAAGGCTTTTTCTGCATCTATTGAGATGATCAAGTGGTTTTTGTCTTTCTTCTGTTAATGTGGTTTATTACATTTATTGATTTTTGTATGTTGATCCACCGCTCCATTCCTGGGATGAAGCCTACTTGGTTGTGTTTTATAATCTTTTTGATGTGTTGTTGAATTCAGTTTGCTATTATTTTATTGAGGATTTTTGCATCAATGTTTATTAAGGAGATTGGCCTATAGTTCTCCTTTTTGGAGGTGCCTTTGCCTGGTTTTGGGATAAGTGTAATACTGGCTTCATAAAATGTGTTAGGCAGTTTTCCTTCCCTTTCTATTTTGTGGAACAGTTTAAGGAGGCTTGGTATCAGTTCTTCTTTAAAGGTCTGATAGAATTCAGCAGAGAATCCATCAGATCCTGGACTTTTCTTTTTGGGGAGACTCTTGATTGCTGCTTCAATTTCATTTTGTGTTATAGGTCTATTCAGGTGATTAATTTCCTCTTGGTTCAGTTTTGGATGATCATATGTATCTAGAAATCTGTCCATTTCTTTTAGATTTTCAAATTTATTTGAATATAGGTTCTCAAAGTAGTCTCTGATGATTTCCTGGACTTCCATGGTGTTTGTTGTTATCTCCCCTTTTGCATTCCTGATTCTACTAATTTGGGTTTTTTCTCTCCTCATTTTAGTCAGGTTTGCCAGGGGTCTCTCGATCTTGTTTATTTTTTCAAAGAACCAACTTTTTGTTTCATTAATTCTTTGTATGGTGTTTTTGGTTTCTATTTCATTGATTTCAGCTCTTATTTTTATTATTGCTCTCCTTCTATTTGTTTTGGGATTTGCTTGTTCTTGTTTTTCTAGGTGTTTGAGATGTATCATTAGGTCATTGATTTGGGATCTTTCAGTCTTTTTAATATATGCACTCATGGTTATAAACTTTCCTCTCAGGACTGCCTTAGCTGTGTCCCATAGGTTCTGGTAGGTTGTGTTTTCATTTTCATTGACTTCCAGGAACTTTTTAATTTCCTCTTTTATTTCATCGATGATCCATTGTTCATTAAGTAGTGAGTTATTTAGTTTCCAGCTGTTTGCATGTTTTTTGTCTTTACTTTTGTTGTTGAGTTCTACTTTTACTGCATTGTGATCAGATATATGCACGGTATAATTTCTATGTTCTTATATTTGCTGAGGCTTGCTTTGTGCCCTAGGATATGATCTATTTTGGAGAAGGTTCCGTGGGCTGCTGAGAAGAATGTATATTGTGTAGAAGTTGGATGAAATGTTCTGTAAACATCAGCTTGGTCCATTTGATCTATTGTATATTTTAGATCTAGGATTTCTTTATTGATTTTTTTGTTTGGATGACCTATCTATTGATGATAATGGGGTGTTAAAGTCTCCCACAACCACTGTGTTGGTGTTAATATATGCTTTTAGGTCTTTCAGGGTATGTTTGATGAAATTGGGTGTGTTGACATTGGGTGCATACAGGTTGATGATTATTATTTCCTTTTGGTCTATTTCCCCTTTTATTAGTATGGAATGTCCTTCTTTATCTCGTTTGATCAATGTAGGTTTGAAGTCCACTTTGTCAGAGATAAGTATTGCTACTCCTGCCTGTTTTTGGGGGCCATTGGCTTGGTAAATCTTCTTCCAGCCTTTCATCCTAAGCATATGCTTATTTCTGTCGGTGAGATGGGTCTCCTGTAAGCAACAAATTGTTGGATCTTCCCTTTTAATCCATTTCTTCAAATGGTGTCTTTTGATGGGTGAATTAAGTCTGTTAACATTAAGTGTTAGTACTGATAGGCATGTGGTGATTCCTGTCATTTAGTTGTCTTAGTTGTTTGAAGGCATGATTGTGTGTACCTAAGTTGAGGTTACTCTCTACTATCTTGCTTTTTCTTTTTCTGTGGTTTGGTGCTGCCTGTCTTTTCATGGTTAAGTTGGGTTTCACTTTCTGTGTGCAGAATCCCTTGAAGAATCTTTTGTAGTGGTGGCTTTGTGGTCACATATTGTTTTAGTTTCTGCTTATCATGGAAGACTTTTATTCCTCTATCTATTTTGAATGAAAGTTTTGCTGGGTAGAGTATCCTGGGGTTGAAGTTATTTTCATTCAGTGTCCGGAAGATCTCACCCCACAGTCTTCTTGCTTTTAATGTTTCTGTTGATAAGTCTGCTATGATTTTGATGGGTTTACCTTTGTATGTTACTTCTTTTTTCTCTCTTACAGCCTTCAATATTCTTTCCTTAGTTTCTGAACTTGTTGTTTTAATGATGATATGTCATGGGGTAGTTCTATTTTGATCTTGTCTGTTTGGTGTCCTAGAGGCCTCTTGCATCTGTATGGGAATATCATTCTCTAGATTTGGGAAATTTTCCATTATTATTTTGTCTTGAGTTGTTTAATTAATAGTTCTTTGGTTTTTTCCTTTAATTACCATTTCATCTTCAAGTTCTGAGATTCTGTCTTCTGTTTGTTCTATTCTGCTGGATTGGCCTTCCGTTTTGTTTTGCAGTTCTGTTTCATTCTTTTTTTTGAGGTTTTCCATATCCTGGGTGGTTTCCTCTTTAATGTTGTCTATTTTTGTCCTGAGTTCATTTATATGTTTATTCATCGAGTTCTCTGTTTCACTTTGGTGTTTATATAGTGCTTCTATGGTTTCCTTTATTTCTTCTTTTGCTTTTTCAAAATCTCTATTTTTTTGTCTTGGAATTTCTTGAGTGTCTCCTGTACATTTTGGTTGA
Source organism: Castor canadensis (assembly GCF_047511655.1). Taxonomy (NCBI): domain Eukaryota; kingdom Metazoa; phylum Chordata; class Mammalia; order Rodentia; family Castoridae; genus Castor; species Castor canadensis. The sequence goes on from NC_133389.1 coordinate 140,112,597, forward strand.
CCCTATCTAGTATCATCTCTATAAAATTCTCATTGAGTATCTGTAGTATGTCTTCTTTTAAATTATTCTTGTGGGCTTCATTGGGTCCTTTGGCATAGTTTATCTTCATTTTGTTGGAGTCTGGATCTGAGTATCTGTTTTCTTCATTCCCCTCTGGTTCCTGTACTAATTTTTTGCTGTGGGGAAACTGGTTTCCCTGTTTTTTCTGTCTTCCCATCATTGTCTTTGGTGTTGTTACTGTCCCTGTACTGTGTGCAATTAAGTATTTTCTAGCTTGTAATAATAACAATGGCAATATTTATAATGGAAGGGAGAGCTGGATGGAAAGCAAGAAGTTAAAGAAAAGGGAAAAGCAAATAAACAGACAAGAAGGAGAAAACAGAACAAGGAATCAGACAAGAAAGTTTCAAAGGTATAAACAGAGTGTTAGTGTACTAATTGACAGTAAGCTGAACAGGCATTAGAGAGACAGCGAAATGAAAATAAAAAATAAAAAATAAGAATAAAAATAAAAAATAAGTAAATGAAAGAAATATATATAAAGAAAATAAAATAAAATGAAAAATAGAAAATTTTTCAAAAAACCTCCAAGTTCAAATGCAATGAAATTTCAGTCTTAATAATTTGGGTGTCCCTCTCAGTCTCCAATCCTGGAGATGGTGCCTCAGGTGTTGTTCTGTAGTTGTCTCATCAAAGGGGACGCATAAAGTAGAACAAAACTACACACACATGCACAAAAAAACCCCACCAAGTGTCCCAAGTTCAAATGCAATACAGTTTCAGTAAGTTTTTCAGCATGCAGGTGTAATTTGGTTGTTCTTCAAGATACGGTCTCACAATCTATTTCCTGGGCTGGTTCAAACTGTGATCTTCCTTGTCTTGCCTTGTAAGTACAGCAGTGAGCTACTGGCACCTGGCTTATTTTATTATTTTTTTTTGATGCTGTTGTGAATGGTACTATTTTCCTCATTTCTTTCTCAAACTGTTAATTGTGTATACAAGTGCTACTGATTTTTGCATATGGATTTTCTATCTTGCTACTTCACTGAACATGTTTATGAGATCTAAGAGTTTTTTGGTGCAGTTTTTAGGGTCATTCAGATATAACATCTGCAAATAGGGCTAATTTCAATTCTTTCTTCCTTGTATGAATTTTTTTTATTTTTCTCCTGTCTTATTGCTCTGGCTAGGAATTCTAGTATTATATTGAATAAGAGTAGTGAGAGTGAACAACCTTGTCTTGTTCCTGATTTTAAAGAAAACGGTTTCAGTTTGTCCCTATTTAGTATAGTGTTGTCTAGAGGTTCGTTCATAATGCTGAGGAATGTTCCTTCCATTCCTAGTTTCTTCAGAGCTTTTGTCATTGAACAGTTGTTGAATTTTATTGAAGGATATTTTTGCATCTATTGAGATGATGATATGGTTTTTGTCCTTGATTCAGTTTATGTGTTATATTACATTTATTGATCTGCACATGTACCATCCTTGTATCCCTTGGAGGAAACCTACTTGATCATAGTGTATGATCTTTTCAATGTGTTCTTAGACTCTGTTAGCAAGTATTTTGTTGTGAATTTTGGTATCCATGTTCATCAGGGATACTGTTCTATAACTTTCTTTACTGATGCATCTTGCCAGGTTTTGGTATTAGGATTATACTGGTTTCCTACAGTGAGCTAGGTAGTAGTCCTTCTTTTTGTATTTTACATAATAGTTTGAGGAGCAATGTTATTAGTTCTTCTGTAAAGGTCTGGTAGAATTCAGCAGTGAATTCATTGGAACCCAGGCTTTACTTTGTTAGGAGGTTCTTTATAACGGCCTCAGTCTTGTTACTTGTTATGGATTTGTTTAAGTTGCTTGGTTCAATTTTTGTATATGTGTCATGAAATTTGTCTATTTGTTTTTGATTTTTCCAGTTAGCTGGAATATAGGTTTTCAAAATATTCCTGTGTGATCCTCTGAATTTCAGTGGTGTCTTTTGAAATATCCCCTTTTTCATTTTTGATCTTATTAATTTGGGTGTTCTCCTTTCTTCTTTTGGTTAACTTGGCTAAAAGTTTTTTGATCTTTTTTTATTTTTTCAAAGAATCAACTTTTTTTAAATTGACTCATTGTATCATTCTTTTGGTCTCCAGTTCATTGATTTGTGTCCTGATTTTTATAATTACTTTCCTTCTACTACTTTTAGGATTGGCTTGTTCTTGTTTTTCTAGGAGTTTTTGAGGCAGATGATCAGATCGTTTATTTGAGACCTCTCTAATTTTACGATATAGGCACTCACAGCTATAAACTTTCCTCTCAAGATTGTCTTTACTGTGTCCCAAAGATTATAGTAAGTTGTGTCCTCATTTTCATCTGAATCTAGGAATTTTTTTAATTTCTTCAGTGACCCATTAATCATTCAGAAGTGTGTTGTTCAATCTCCATGAAGTTGAATGATTTTTGTGGTTTTCTTTACCATTGATTTCTAATTTTATTCCATTATAGTCTGTCAGAATATGGAGAATTATTTCAAATTTTTGAATTTGTTGAGATTTGCTTAGTGACATAAAATGTGACCTATTTTGGAGAAAGTTCCATGAGATGCTGATAAAAATGTGTAATCTGTTCCCATAGGATGGAATACTCTATAAATGTATGTTAAGTCCATTTCATCTGTAGTCTTGTTTAGTTCTAGGATGTCATTCTTAATTTCTGTTTGTATGTTCTGTCTATTTATGAAAGTAGGAAATTGAGATCTACTATTAGTGTATCTAGATCTCTCTGTTGCTTTACGTTCAGAAGTGTTTGGTTTATGATCTCAGGGGTACTGATGTTTGGTGCACATGTATTTAGAATTGTTATATCTTCTTGCTCATTTGCTTCTCTTATTTGCATGTATTGAACTTCTTTATCTCTTCTGATTGATTATTGCCTAAAATCTGCTTTGTCTGATACTGCATAGCTACTCCTGCTTGCTTTCAAATTCCACATACCTAGTAAATCTTTTTCCAGCCTTTCACTTTTAATTTATTTGTGTCTTTGGTTGTTACATGTATTTCTTATGGACAAGAGGGCATTAGATTTTGCTTTTTGATCTATTCAGACAAATTGTGTCTTTTGATTGGAAAGTTAAGTCCATTTACATCTAGGGTTATTATTGAGAAGTATTTACTGATTCCTGTCTTTCTATTGCTTTTTTCCCCAGGCCAAGTGTTATGTTTATTGTTCTATATTTTTAGCACTGTTCTTCTTCAAGTTTTGCTGGTTTACTGAACTTCTCATGCTAGCTACTTTCCTAGTTCTTGTAGTTTCATCATTTCCCCCTGAGTTTTATTTTTTCTTGACCTCTCATATTTGTGATTGTTTCTCTTTGTCTTCTGTGTGAATTATTCATTTGAGTATCTTTTTAATGTAAGATTAGTGGACATAAACCACTTTAGCTTATTTTTAGTATTCTTGGTTAGTAGTTATTCTTTCTAGGAGCTTGAATTATATAGTTCCAAACTTTTCTGGCTTTCAGAGTCTCTACTGAGAAGTCTTAGGTGATTCTTATGTGCTTAAACTTTTATATAATACGGTGTTTTTTCTCTCAGATTGCAATAGCATTTCTTCATTTGGTAGTTTTGTTTTTTTAGTTATGATATGGCATGGGGTTTTCTTTTTTGATCATGTTTATTTGGAGATCAAAATGCTTCCTGTAAATTATTGTCTATATCATTACACAGATTTGGAAAATTTCCTACTAAAATTTCATTGAGCAGGTTCCCCATGCCTTTAGTTTGCATTTCAGCAGCTTTGCCTACACTGTGAATTCTTAGGTTTGGTCTTTTGATTGTGTCCCAGAATTCTTGTAGGTTGTGATCATATGTATTCATATTTTTCTTTGCAATTGTGTACAATATCTCCTCAGCATTGCCCTCCATCTCTGATAATCTTTCTTCTGTTTGATTTGCTTGCTAATAATACTATTCACTGTGGTTTTTATTTGATCTGTTGAAATTTTCATTTCTAACATTTCTACTTGGTTATTTTTATGATTTCCATTCCCTTGATAAATTTCTCTTTCATGTTGCTGACTTTCATGTCTAGGTCTTACACTGATTTCCTAACTTTGTTTATCTGTTTAATTTAATTATTTGAAGTCACTGATCATTTTTAACAGTATAATTCTTAATTCTTTCTCAGATATTTCAACCAGTTAATTATCTTTGGATTTAAAAGTTGAGCTGTTGTGGTAGGATTTTGAAGATATCACCTTGTTTTTTCATATTTAAATTTCTATACTGTGATTTGCACATTGGTTAGGCTAAGTTTCTCTTTTGCTTTTTTATATAAACAGAAAATCTACTACAGTAACAAGGTTAGCAATTCAGCAATAAATAAGTATTTGAATGAGTAAAAAACAATTGGAAACCTTATCTGTCTAAGGTTGTTTCCATGGGGTGATCTAAGAGCTTAACACTGGTTGAAAGGTATAAGGATTGGAAATCAAGTAATATAGGAGGTGGGCATGGAGAAGGAAGGGGTGTGGGAAGATAAGAGAGATAGGTATAGAAAGTAATAGTATGAGAGAACTCTATTTGTAATAGAGAAATAAAGAATGATTTGGGAGATAAGAAGAAAAATTAAGGCATATAGAAATAAAAAGATTCCTACAATTACACACCAAATTTTAAAGAGAGAGAGAGAAAGAAAGCAAAAAAGAAAAGAAGGAAAAGAAAGAAACAGCAAAATAAATAATTTGAAGAGAAAAAAGAAAAAAGTTTTTTTTTTTCTTGCTGGAGGGAAGTGATTATTTTCTCTGCATTTTGTCCAAGTTAGTTCTTCTTGCTCTAGCTGTCATGGGAACAGCTTCAGGATGTCAGAGTTGCACCTCTAGCTTAGGGTGTAGGTAGGGGCTGCAGAGTGAAGGCTGTTTGGACTGTGAAGTTGACACACTCCAGGGCAATTATCTTAAAAGATGTTCCTGGTATAGTTGTTTTGGATCTTTATGGCCTCCTTAAATGGAGAGTGAGACTTCCTATTGAAATGCTGAGAGATTTTAGTGGACAGGGTCACTAGTTCTAGAAAGGACAAAGCAGCAGACTGCTGGCTTTTTTGTTGCTTTTCAGATTTCCCTGTCCAAACTGCTTCCTCTCTCTGTCTGCCTTTACTGGCAGTCTTTTATGCAGACATGGTTGGGAAAGCTGGAATTCCTCTTGAGCTGTGACCCTTTAAATCCCTAGAGTTGCTCAGTTTCCAAGCTCCACTTCCTGTTGGCAGTCTATAGGCATGAAGCTCTCTAACTTGAACTCTCAGTCAATAGGGCCTCAGTACTTTGTGTTTTAAGTTGACCTTATTCAAGGAAGTTGATGTGATGGGATTGGGCAGGAACGCCTACCTCTGGGCCTTTTGATGCGTGCTGGGCTCCAACCAGCAAACCAAAAATTGCCCCTGTCCAACCCTTTCCTTCTTTATGTCTGCCTCTGGTGGCAGACTCCCAAGTATACTCTGTGGCTGAGAGTCCTAAAACTCTCTGGGCTGTGAATTTTCTCAAATCTCTTAATTTCTCAGTCTAAAGCTCATCTGCCTATAAGGAGCTTTGGAAATCCCATCTTTCGCCAGTGAAGGCAGAACATTTCCACAGGCAGTTAGGCATAGCCTCCAATACTGTGCTTTCCTCTAACTTCTCAGCTGAATGCATGTCAAAGCCTTTCCTTTTCTATGAGCCTCTTGTGGCTGTGCCCTCTTATTTAGTGCAACCACCTATCTCAAGGCACCTGAAGCAGTGATTGCTCCTTATTTTCAAGACCCCCTGAGTACATCAATCAGGAGGCCCTCTCTCATGATGGTGCCTTGCCACAGCTCTCTGAGGTATGGGGAATGAGGGATTGTCTTGTATGTTGCTGGTCTGTTGTGCTGGGAAATTCACTGTCACATCAAATCCCCACACTGGGGTTATGGTTTGCTGGCTGTGTAGTGTGTGTCCCATACCTAGGTCTACCAGTCTGTCTCAGAGGCCCCCTGGCTTACCTGGATGTAGAGGCTTTGGTTTCCCCTCCCCGTAGGGAAACTGGGGCTGGAATTGCAAACTGCTTCTTGATTTACTCTGTTGTCTTTCTGTTTGGCTGTATATTTCAGCTGTCCTGTCACTCTTTTGTGGTTCTCAGTGCTCTTCCTCTGTTTTACTCTTCTTTGCTATTCAGACTCTCTTTCATGGGATCTGATGAAGAAAGCTTCTCTTCTCTACCATCTTGCCCCAAGATCCAGTGATGCAGTGGAATTATTAAAACCAGTCTCATGTATGACCCAGATATTGCAATGACCAATTTTGTAAAAATCTTATTTACTATTATTATTTGACAATAATAATAACAATGATAATAACAACTCTTATTAAAAAGGTAGATAACATGCATGTACTGTAGCAGAGATATAAAATTATAAGAACAGATTTTAAATTTACTCAGAATGATGAAAATTGTATGAAAGAATCAAATGGAAGTGCTCAAAATAAGAAACACAGTAATGAAGTTAACAAAGGCCTTAAACCAAGGAAAGAATCAGTAAACATGAAGATAGTTCGATAGAAGTCAACCAAGCTAAATGACAAGGGAAAGTAAATGAAAACAAAAGACTAACATGGAAGACTGTAGAGACAATATTAAGTACTCCAACATAGGTGTAGTAAAAATCCTAAGCAAAAATGTGGAAAGAAAATACTGTACATTAAAGTTTGGGAATTTTCCAAAAGTAATGAAAGTTATAAAACTACTGATGAAAGGAATTCATCAATAACTATGCAAAATAAACGCATGAATATATAAATCTCCTAGACAAAGCATATTAGAAGTGTTGAGAGGTAGAGAAAAATTGTTTAAGGCATCCATTCTATGGATCAAATAATAAATATTTGATTTTTTAAACTCAATTTTGAATAACGACCACCACACATTATACTTTCTGTACTTAATATGTAATATGTATGTAATATTAAATACAGAAAATGTATTCTCTACACACATGTGTATGTATGTACATGAATTATACAGACTACCTAATCCTTCATATTAAAAATTGTGGAAGCCAGAAGATCATGGAGTGACAGCTTTAAAATGCTAAAATCAAACTAGAGTGCTGTAACTATTATAAATAATTTTAAAATGAAAGAGAAGACAAAGAAAAATGAGATGATCAACTAATATCCACACAACTAAACAAAGAACACCGGAAACGGTATAAGTGAAAGTACGTACAGTATATATAAAGTTAACTTTGTTTTTATTTTTAATTGTTCTGTTGATTTACCAATACAAGTTACATCATCAGGTTATGGCTCGACTCTATCTCAAATTTGAAATGCTGTTAATCTTTGTGGTAGTTGCTATTCAAACCTCAGTTTTGAAAATCAAGTATTTATTTGATCTGAATAAAACCAATCAGGTGAACTGCACAACAGTTTTCATAATCAATACTGAATGAGGATATTTACCATTGTTAAATTTATTATCTTGCCACTAGCTCTGAAAATAGTTATGAGGAGGATGGTAGAGAAGAGGGAAATGGAGGCTTAAGAAAATTTACCATTCTTCAAAACATATTTAATTAAATTATGGTGATAATTTAAAACATATATATGTTTGAACACATGGAAGCCAAAAATGAGTAAATGAAGGCTTTAGCATGTATAATGCAGAAACTAATAGTGTATTTCTAACAGTATCTGTTATTAGAATTCAAGTACAGATTTGCTACCAAAAGAGGTTAGTAGCAAGGTGAAAATTTGTACTCAGTACTGTCCCCAGATTTCTGCTAATAAAGAGGTAGAGGAAAGAAGGATGAAAATCAATAAATCTATGTCAGCAAAACGCTTGTGGAGATTTCATGACAAATAAGCATCTTTTACTTCCAGTTACACTAAAGGGCTTCGTAATCTCACACCACACAGAAGTTGGTGGGTGGTGCCAGTGTCCAAGGTGTTGTGAGTGAATCATCTCAGCAATGACAATTTCCCACTTGTCATATATTTAGTTGGCCTATTTCACAGGTAAGTTATACTGACAAGTGTATCTGTGGGAGGCAATATTTATGTTTCTTCTTAACCATTGCAGACAGCAATGGTTAATATAAAATATTAAACACTTCACAAAATACTATGATTTCAAAAATCCTGAGCTGTTCAGCCATAGAAGTCTAAGAAATCACATGGGAGCCTTTGAGAAAGCACAGTATCTGCAGTGCAGGGAATGGAATTAAACCAAGAATATGAAATGAAATGTGCTGGTCTGCAATAAAACGACTAAGGCTTTTCACAAAAAAAAAAAAAATCATATTTGGGGCTAGGCATGGTGATACATCCCTGTAGTATCAGGAGATGTAAGTAGGAGGATGTGGTTCAAGGCTAGCTCAGGCAAAGAGTTAGAGACTCCATCTCCAAAAATATGCTGTGCATGGTGGTTAATGTCTGTAATTCCAAGTATATGGGAGTATATACAGGAGGAACACAGCCCAAGGCTGGTCAAGGCAAAAATGAGAGGCCCTATTTAAAAAATAACTAAGAGACCCTATTTAAAAAATAACTAAGCACACCAGGGCTCACAGAGTGGCACAAGTGTTAGAGAGCACTTGCCTCACACACATGAGTCCTTGAGTTCAAACTCTGCTACCAAAATAAATAAATAAGTAAATAAATAAAGTGCTGGTGTGCAATAAAGTGGCTGAGGTTTCTTAGACAAAATGCTCAGATTTGAACCTCAATTGACAAAAATGATTGCCTAACTTCATAACTAAAAGCTCACTTTTCTGGGCTTATGGTTTTGTGTAGTTCAAATTAACTAGACGGTGCAATCTGATGCAATGTTAAAATTTCGGAATAAAAAACAAGCCCTTTTTAAGTTCTTTATGCACAGTGATTTTCCTTATTGCCTCTGCTTGCCATTGAAAGTATGGGAATTTTCTAAATTTTTTCACTCAAGATATTGATGTCCCATGTACCATTTAACTTACTCTTTCTGAAATCTCAGATGTCATTTTAATTTTTAGGTGTAGCACCAAATTGTGACACTTGAGGGGTCCCAGATTACTTAGTGGAACATAAATGGATGTGGTACTTTGTTTTAGCAGGAATTGGTCTTGGCCATCTCTGGGAACTGTTCTTAGCATCTTGTGCACATGCTTTAATAAATACTTTGCTCAAGAACAGCAGGGGAAGAACACAGAAGAAAATAAAAATTTCAAAACATTGGATGCAATCCCTTTGTACACAAAAAGAAAATAATCAGTACTTAAGCTTCTTTAGGAATGGATATTTCTTCATCAGAAATAGAGGCCACAAAAGTGTTGGGGGAAAGTAAATATAGAAAATAAAATAGCAAATATAACATTAAATAGAAAGAAACAGTTAATTAGATGTTCTCATCTCTGCTTAATGGAGAAGCAAAGTCTAATTTTAAAGAAATGGAAAACTTCAGGCAATGCCAAGAGGATTTTTCCATGTATTATTGGTCCTTGGCATAGAGTCTATATGGATTTATCCAGATGTTGAGGGTGGGAATTATGAAATTTAATGGTGACTGTAAGTGTATTTGAAGTAGAGACTCGTAATAAAATGAAAATTGATGACTACTTTTGAAAAACAAATCTCTTCTTAAAGGAATCTGGGATCACACTGTGTTAGAAATGTTAAAGCTTGGAGGCAAAGACAAACACACCATTGCATTTTTTCTAAAATTCATACTTAAATTTCAGGAATGGGGGAAGGGGGATAAAGCAGAATGACAAAGAGGGAATTTCAACTATGACATATTATAAGAACTTTCATAAATGTCACAATGTACCCCCAGAACAACAATAATTTTTAAAATGCCACAGGAGTTAAAAAAGAAAAGAAAATACACACTTGCTTTGTTTAGAGTGTGCCTCCATTTTGGGCCAATTTTCCATCAGTTTTCCATGGGCCTTTACAAAGAATTAGTACTCTGCAGTTGTTGGTGTGTTTTAGTATGAAAGTCTGATCATAATTGCCATTCATAATCATAACTTTATCTTCACAAATCTTTTGTCTGTTCTATCAGTTACTGCAAGAAATAGGTTAAAATATGCCGCTATCATTTTGAATTTGACTCTTTCTCCCTCAAGTTTCTGGCCATGCTGTTTTATATATTCTGAGACTATGTAATTCCATAATATGTGCTTGCTGGTTTATATGTTTTGTATGATTTTCCCTTATGGCCTTTTGAGATATCCTCTTCACCTTCTAGTGTTGTAAAGTCTGTTTTCTCTCTTCCTGTTAGAGCTGTGTGAGCTTTCTTTTGGTTAGTCTGTCTCTATTCCTTTACTTATTTTCTTCCACATCTTTATACTTAATGTGAGTTCTTTTGTAATCAGAATATACTAGTTTTACCTTTCAAACTCAATCTTAAAATATTTACTTTTTAATTAATATAATTTTATCTGATTATTGACATATATAGGCTTAAGTGTGGCTTCTAAATTTTTCTCATATAGCTCTCAGTATAATTATCTTATTGATGTATTTTTCCATCTATCGATCCAACTATAAGTTTATTTTATTTTTTGGGTAATTAAATGAAAGTTGCATATGCCATGAGATTCATCCCTAAATATTTATGCATTTATGTATAATTACTTAAATCTTAGTTTTTATTATTTTATATCTCCTTCTTGAATAATATGTAAAATAAATATATAAACTAAAAACTTGCTAGTTGTACATATTCTATTATTTGGATAATTGTAGCAATTAAATAAAATTTTGGTATTTCAAACAAAATAAAATTCATAGTTAAAATAAGATTAGTGTAAAATAAAATTTCCTAAAAATAATTTTGACATATACCATTTGATGGTCTCTTAAAAGATACTTCTTAATTATAGATGTTTAAAATTTTGTTTATTTATTTCTTGGTACTAGAAATTAAACTCAGGGCTTCACACTTGCTGGGCAAGCGCTCTACCACTGAGCCATGTCCTCATTCCTTTTTGCTCTTTCACACAGGGTCTTGTACTTTTGCCCAGGTTGATCCCAAACTGCAATCCTCCTACTTCTGTCTCCTGTGTATCTGGGATTACAAGCATGAACCAGCACACCGTGCTTGTTCTTTGAGACAGCATCTCATTAATTTTTGTCCTAGCTGTTCTTAAACTTAAATCCTCCTATCTCTGCCTCCTGAGTACTTGGGATTATAGGTATGTTCTGCCATGCCCTGTTAGAAAACATTTTCTGACCATGTTCTGGTTTTTTATATGTGAGATTGTTGATGGAGTGAGATAGGACTATGAGATAGATAAGAAGATGCACTCTGGTTAAAAACCATTTCGATGTGTGGACTCTGTAACCTTCAGCAAGTGACTGACTTTCAGAGCCTCTGTGTCCTTACAGATGATATATTAGTTAGCTTTCCACTAGTATAATAGATACCTGAGTTATATAAATAAAAGGCTTATTTTGGTTCAGAGTTTTGGAAGTTTCGGTCTATGGTGTGCTAGCTCCAGTGTTTTTAGGATTGTGGTAATGTAGTACATCATGGTGGGGAGTACATGGCAAATAAAGCCACTCATCGTATGTCCTGGAAGTGAAAAAGAGAAAGAGGAAGAGATGGGGTTCCCAAAGTCCCCTTCAAGAGTGTGAACTCAATGATCCACACCCTCTCACCAGGCCCCATCTCTTAAAGTCTTTACCACTTCCCAAAAGCACTGTCGTGGGGACTGAGCCATTACTAGAGGGATCTTGGGGGAATATTTAAGATGCATACTTTAGCAGATAATATAAGCCCCTACCTCAAAGAAAACCTGTGAGGAGCATAGTTAATTAGTTCAAATGATTGTGATTATTATAATTAACAAGAAATTTGTCACCCTGTTCACCAGGTTGACTGTGAGTGCTAATGGATTGTGTCTGCATTACACTCTCTTGTCTCGTGGAGGATGTCATTAAGTGCTGCTGCCTCAGGATCACCCTGACACCACTCGTGAACCCTAAGCACTCAGAGGAGCTGCTCTAAACAACTCAATTTCCAGTGAGTTTCAAGAGCTTATTCCCCCAGGCTTTGTGACTCCTCAAATCCCTCATCTCTTTAGTTTCCTTAATCTTCAAAATTGTGGTGAGTGTGTGAAGAATCTGACATCTTCAGACTGAGAAGGAACCCAGGTGCTGGGTTCAGGTAAGTTCTTGCAGATAATGCTAAGGAATTTTTTATTTAAATATAATGACAATTGCATGAAATGAGCCCCATGGTTTCTGGGAGAAGGAGAGAAAATTGCAGTAATATTTATTCAACACACACAATACAATCATAATTGACTGTATAGGCACATTAAAAATTAAAAGAAATGGGGAAAATTTGATCCTGCCCCAAAGGGATTAAAATTGAAAACATTTATTTTATAAAGGAGCTTATAATAAAATTTATCTAATTTTTTTATATTTAAATTTTTGTCAGAGAATATAATTGATTATATTGACTGAGTTAATAACAATTTAATAGTCTTATACTTCCAAGTAATTAATGCTTTAGAACCTATATTTTATTTCTGTTACTTACTACTCACCTTGCTTTAATCATTTGTCAATGGTTGGGTTCCAGAACTTGGTTATAATTCCTAGAAATCAAGCACTGGAGGAGCAATTTAAGATTTCTCTTTCCTCTTCTGAAGAAGTAGAAATTGAGAAAGGAAAATTGCTTCCCTTGTAAAGAGAACAGGATGAACATTAGGTGACCTGGCTTCCATGCCAGTTCCATTGCTATCTAATTTTCAAGGACAGCTGGTTAAAACACTGAAGCTTAAAACATGAGAGAAGGAGGAAGAGAAGGAAGAGGACGGGGAGGGGGAGGGGGAAGAGGGGGAGGGGGAGGGGAGGAGAAGGAGAAGGAGAAGAAGAAGAAGAAGAAGAGGAAATGTTCTAAACTTCTTAAGGCACAAATGAAGTTGTTCATGGAACTTAAGTTTTCTTCTTTCTGCAGAAAAGAAGCTCAGATATTCTCCAGCATTTCCAAAGAATCTCTTCTAGTTCTTATGAATATTCCCAATGGAGTCCATGGTGGACATACTTATTTTGCATAATGTTTTTTCTGAGATTAATGGGAGGGGACATGCCAAGAAGAATGTCTCTAGTGGTCAAAGATGTAATTCCTTAGTATTCAGCAACAATGAGCACAACAAAGAGGAACAAAATCCCTAATTATATCCAATGAAAAAGACTGCAAAGGATGGCTCTGCTTGGCCAGCAGTGTCTCACTACCATAGTGATTCAGGGAAGGTATAAGCAGAAATGAGTGGTAACACACCACACAGAGGAGTGAAGACTACAAGACTTTACTGCAGTGCCACAGTGCAGCAACAGTCAAGAACAAACATTCTGAAATGATTAAGAAAATAATAAAATATCTTCTATTTGGGAAATAGTTCTATAAAAGGTTTACATTTAAAAGGTAGGATTAACTTACCACTTACTTCTTAAGACTGCTGTAAAGTTTAGGTTTTAACTTCTCCTTTAACATGGATGTTGAAAACTTGTATTCAGTTCTATAAGTTTTGGGCTTCTTATGATTTAAAAACTAGATTTTTTTATAGTTGTTATGATATAAATTCACCAAATGAAAACCTATAGCTTGCATTTTGTAAGTCTTCCATAGTTACTTGCTGATTTTATTGTTCATTGATTCAAGTTGATGGGATTTCATTTGGATCTACTTTCTCTTGGGGGAAGGGTGGTACTGGGACTTGAACTCAGGTCCTTGCACTTTCTAGACAGACATTCTACTACTTGAGTCACACCCTCAGCCATATTTTGCTTTAGTTATTTTTTGGATAGCACCATTTTGCCCAGGGTGACCTCAGATCACAATTTTCCTACCTGTGTCTCTCACATTGCTGGAATGACAGGTAGGCCACCACAACCAGCTTGTTGGACAAAGTGGTATCTTACAAACTTTTTGCCCAGACTGGCCTTGAACCACTGTCCTCCTAATCTCCACCTCCTCAGTAGTTCAGATTACAAGCATGAGACACTACACCTTGCCCCTACACATTCCTTCTTTACTAAACTTTACCTCATGGGTTCATATTTTAATTAAATTAAATATTGAATATTTACAGATAGGAATTCCAAAAATGTATTTTAAACATAAAACATATTGCTAACATCTGTTGTACTGTTTAAAAAATGCATAGATCTCTCTTAATGTTTTAAAATTATGGTTATATTTTGCTCCTAAATATTATCATTAACTTAATAAGTGAAATTTACTGATATATTTCCAACTTAAGGAAATGAGTAACAAAATGTCTTATTAGTGTTAAATTTTGTAAGTATATGCCAGTGTCATTCAAAAACTTTCTTTTCTCTTTTGTTTTCTTTCTTTGCTTTTACAACTCTTTCACAGTTTGGTGACTATTGGAACTCCAAATAGATGGCAGTGGCATTAAACACTGTCCTTTTGTTTGCTCTGGTCAGCATGGTACCTTCCTCAGAGAAGACTAATGGGACATCCAGTAAATAATTGAACTAAACATAAATGTGTCATATTTTCCCTCTTGTATTTTCCAAGCTGCCATGCTCAAAATGAACATTCAATATTCTGAAGTTGATATTTATATTCCTGTTACTAAACCAAAATAGAAATTGTCCCATTTTGCATTCATTCTCATTCTGTTCTGTGGGATTATCAAATGTTAAAAATCTGATTTTAGTTAGAAGAAATAGATAATCTTCATAATTAGTGGTCTTGGAAAGGATAAACACAAAACCAAAGCAAACCACATTCTTACATCTTTAGGAGTATGAAAATTTGCCTTTAAGAGTGCTGGCTAACTATGAACCAAATCACTGGGAGAATTTTTACCAATAAGAAAACTAACCCATTTGGGGTTACATTTACTGACTAAACCAGTGATCCTTAAACTACTAAGCTTGCTTTTAATTCTTGGTAGACATTCTTCCTGAATATCCTTTCTTCTGAATATTTATGACTATAAAAAGAAATCAATTAAGATCTTGTTTGTTTTCAGAGGGTTTTATAGAAAGTGTGGTTTGAGATTGCCATGACACTCTTGTAGGTAATTTTGGACATCCTGAGTGGTTGCATAAACAGATTGAGAAGCACTGGTATATATCATCCAACACTGTCAGCAAGGACACATATTGTCCACTTTATAAACATCTGGCTACAATGAAATATGCAACCAAATAAGATGAAATTTTCAGCATCTTTGAGTCAGGATTTAATAATGTCACGAAAAGTGATGTCTGAGAAAAGTTTTAATATGCAATGTCCATTAAGTTTTCATATATGACCTTTTTACATTTCTTACCAGCTGCTAAAACATCTGACATTTCTTACTTGGTAAGTTAAATAATTCAAGCAATGAATTTTTCATCCAATGTTAATTATTTTTGTCTAAACATCATTTTGTTAGAACCAGAATTTATCCTGCATGTTGCTGTTTTGTTCAGTGGACATTTGCATAATGTTAAACATTTGCTGGCTATGCTTTCTGTTCACACCCTTCAAATTCTTTTAGACCTCTGCTCTCTTACTCATCAGTTGGCCTAGCTGGAAAGATTTAGTTCTTTCTTTTCATCTGCTTTAATAAATCAATACCATATTTTTAAAAGAACATTTCTACTCTTTATGTATTCTTCTTTGAATTCCCACCAAATTTTTAGATGCCTTTCTGACACAAATTTACCCTGAGTTATATACTTCATGTGGTTTGAAAAGAAAAATATAGAAACAATAGTTATCCTCAAAAGTAATGGTTTGGGGGTAAAAATGGCTTCTAAAATGTGTTCCATTATCTGTTCACATAATTAAAATAAACTGTTCTCTACTATTTTACAGGATTTGGCAGAGGAGAATTGAACTGTGAACTGAAGAAGAGAAAGGATGGAACTCTGTACAGATAGCTTACAGATGTGTCCACAAAATTTTTGCTTGTATGCACTAAAGTCTGCAGAAAATAACTTGAAAATGTCCTTTGTACTTCACTTTCTGTCTTATGTCAGTATGCTAAAATTTCCATTGGCATAATTCATTTTACATTGAATTACAGCTTTTACTTTTGTGGAAGTCTTTTTAAACAATTGAGTGGAAACTTTAGTACAGGGAAATTCTTGGTGGCCTTAGATGACGTATGTATTCTTGGAGAATCATATTTGATGTGGTAGCCACTAATCTCTTTCCCCCCAATTCAAATTCTACATTTTCGTGGGACAAACAATAACAAAACAAAACAAAGTAAAAAATACAAAGCTGGTGAATGACAAATTTATAATAGAAATTGTTTTTACTATGATTTCTGAAGTTTGAAATACAAAAAAAATAAAGAAAATACTTACTGTACATTATTTGAAAAGTACTGTCAATAAAAGCATATCAGATATGGTTTAACAATATTTAAAAATGATTTAAAACAACAAAATGTGGATTTTATTACCTACAAAGTCCTTTCTAAATTAAAAGAACTAATTAGACACAAATGCATACATGGATATTTACTTTAATATGAAGTTTAAATCCACCCACTTGAGCAAACATCCCTCAAAAACTCTGCCAGACTGCTAACTTTAGTTCCTGTTTTTCAGAACATTTTAACATAAAAATAATTTCTCATAATAATACAACAGAGACAAATCCTTTTATTCAGGACATTCTTAGTAAATTTTGTACTTATTACTTTGACAGAGGTCAAAGAGAGGGCTGTTGATCTTTACCATATTAATAAACTAAGTTTAGAAAACCTGTTGCTAAGAAGAACCATCTATTGATTGCTTAATTCAATAATCATTTATTACAAGTCTTCATTTTACCTGAAATTAAAGTAACTATTGAGAACATGAGGACACAGGGGAATTGAACATCTCACACACACACACGCACGCACGCACGCACACACACATGAATACTGTTTCTATCTTGGAAAAATTTCAGTTTAGTCAGCAATGCAGATTCATGGACATATTAATATTATATTTGAAGAAACCTGTGGAACACATGAAATATATTGGATTGTATTTTAAAGAAAGTGAGATTATAAATATATTTTAGGCAGGGAATTGAAAGGATTAAATTTCAAGTTGGAAAGATAGCTTTGTAGCCATAAGGAGAATATATTGGAATAAGAGAAAGAAGAGACTTTATCTTAATATCTTTATTTTTTCTCTGTTTATCTCAGAAAAAAAGAAAGAGAAACTCTCAGAGCTGAAAGGGAATAAGTCAGCAAACAAACTTTGGGGGTTTAAACTAAGTAGTTTAATGACATAGGAGAGGTAGTAGAAGGAAGTAACAGATGAAGGTCAATGAAGAAGAGCTTGAGCTTGGTGTTCTTGCTGCCTTCCATGTGTTCATAGCCAAAGTAAAGGGACAGTGGACACAACATGCCAACCATCTCTCCATTAAATGTTGATAAAATGTGACCTGAAAAGGTCAAATATATGTTAGCTGCACCTTAGCTTAGGTGTTCCTAACTGGTAAAATAGAAATAGACTTGGCTTCACCCAAAGAAGATAGCATTTTAATAAATTAAAACTAACTAAAACCCTCTGTACATGCATTGAACTTGTCCCACTACCTAATATTGATTATATCTTTATTCAGTATCAGTTTTTAGAGAGACATAATTGTTATCTTTCCTGTTGCATCTAAAAGGTTATGTAGCTGTGGCAGTCCCACCTCTGTCAATCCCTGAGTATATATTTAAATATTTTCTTTTTTCTATAGGAAGGAAGAAGAGAAAAGAAGTTCAGAAAGGAGGAAGCTAGGAAGTGAGAAACATTGACTTTAATTCCAGCACACATAAATGCAAATGCCGCTGATAAATATTGACAATCCAAGAAATGAAATAGATCTAATGGGAAGGAGAGAAGAAATTCAGAATCTCAAAGGTGAGCTCAGAAATTTTGTGCATAAAAATATATTGAAATAATTTTATGAAAGGCACAAGAGATAGTAAGGAAAAATAAAAATACCAGAGTCATCAGCAACTAAGAAATGGACCAGACTATGTGGGCACCTGTGTCAAATGTGCACTATGCAGACACAACTTTTAAAACTATCAGGTTTATAGTTATGCCATTTAATTGTTTATTAGTGAATTTGGATATGAATATTTATTTTCAGTCATGTTTGCCATGCCATATAAATACTTATATTAGTTCCTTTAAACTATTTGATTGCTGATGCATTAAATAGTTGCCTAGAAACCACGACAACTAATGAGCTTGCTCTGAAAATAAATTGTCTGACATTCTACATAAGATGTGAGTCTCATAAGAGTCTCATTTTATCTACAAATCTTTCCCCCACAGTCACTTATAAGAAGCCTCAAATTTACGATTTCCTAAACTTGCTAATTATTCACTTGCACATGGTATACTGCACAACATCCACCAAAATGCCCTGGGCCTCATTAGAAGAAGAAACAGTAAAGAAGATAAAAAAATGACAAAGGAAAACTTAGGAGATGTGTTGGAAAACCAAACTCAAAACTATCCCTGCTTTGCTACTCACATAGCTAGGTATCAGAAACAATGCTGTATCCTGGGAGGAGCTGTAGAGATTTGCACTAGGCAAGACTTTTTGAAATTATTATTATATTGGTTTTGTGCAGGGGGTATATTGTGACATTTATATAAGTTTTTACAATGTATCATAGTTGAATTCACCTCTCTATCATTCTCCTCTATTTTCCCTCCTCCCATTCCTGGAATAGTCTCAGCATGTCCACTCTTCCATTTTCATACATGAGTACATAACATTTCCACCACATTAACCTTCTACACCCTTTCCTTATATCCTCCCCCCTCCCATTGGTACCAACACCCAGAAAGGACGTGTTTTACCTTCCTGTTCTCCATTTTTGGAAAAAATGTATTTTTGTTGTTTAAGAAAGCTATACAGGGAGTTTCATTGTAACATTTCCTGTATATATTTATTATAACCCCAATTAGTTCATGTGTGATAAATGAGGATGCTATGAGATTCTCTATAAAGTAGGTAGCAATGTTACCCTACAAATCCTAGGATTCAGTGGGAAAGCTATGCTTTGACTCACAAAGTTATTTGATTTTTGAAGAGCAAGCTATAGTTAAGTATAATACTTCTTCTCTTGAAAAGGAAATGAACTTAAATTTAACAATAGAAACAAAATTATAATAATCTGTAACATGATTCTAAATGTAGAGAAAATATTTCAGAAAATCGTATTGTAAATGAGGAGGGTAAAGGAACATGAGGTTTCTATATATTAGTTAGTAAACTGTCAGCCATATAATCTGGATATTTGTGTGTGTTATATAATAGCTACAACAACCACTAAAACATTAAACAAAAAGACACACTCAAAAACAACATAAATCTAAATGGATATCTAAAAATGTTAAAGTAGCACATAGAAAAAAAATAGGCCAAAGATATGAAAATCAAAAAGAATAAACAAAATATCAAATAGAAAAGCAGGCAAAAGAGGTAAATATCAATCATTACATTTAATGTAAAAAATTATTAATTAATCCATTAAAAGACAGTGACCAGAGGGTGATAGAAATGTGATCTCAACATAGGCAAGATATTGACCACAAATAAAAAAGATAAAGTCAGAATGAAAAAGTCTTTAACAAAGAAAGTAGGAGGGGCTATGCTAATATTACATAAAGTAAAATTTAAATTAAAGAAAATTACCAGAAAGTCAGACATTCGTGGTTTGCACCTATAATACTAGGTACTCAGGAAATGGAAATCAGAAGAATCACAGTTCCAGGCCATAGTGGGCAAAACATTTGCAAGACTCATCTCCATGGAAAAAGCTGGGCGTGTGACGCATGCCTTCTTTCTAGCCCCAGTGGGAAGCCTAAAATAGGAGGAAAAAAGAAGACCCTATCCTCAAAATAACCAGAGCAAAATGGGATGGAGGCATAGCTCAAGTGGTATGAAGGAAAACTGATACACCAGAAGGAGAGACAAACAAATTCATAATGATTACATTTGGTGATTTCAATATGCCCCACTAAATAAATGATGGAGCATATAGACAGAAAATCAAAACAGATATAATAGAATTCAATAATACCATTGAGAATCAGAATGTAATCCACCTTTATAGAGCACTTCATTCAAAAATAGCAGAGTTCACTTTTTTGTTGTTTTTTGCAGTACTGGTATTTGAATTCAGGGTCTTGCACTTGGTATGCAGGTGCTCTCCCACTTGAGCCATACATCCAGACCTTTTTTTCTCTAGTTTTTCTTTTGCTTTCTGTTTTTGGTGATAGCATCTCTTGTTTTTGCCTAGGACAAGCCTGAAATCTCAATCCTCCTATCTATGCCTTGTGTTTATTTGGTATTACAGAAGTAAGCCAACATGTCCAGCTTGTTTATTGAGATGGGTCTTGTTAACTTTTTTCCTGGATTGGACTTGAACTGCAATCCTCAATCTCCACCTTCCAAATAGTCAGGATTGCAGAAGTGAACCATTATGCCCAGCCAGATACCTTCTTTTGAAATGATCATGAACTAGATACTAAAACAGATCATATCCTGGGCCATGAAACAAACCTCACAAAACATTTGAGATAATAGAATCAAGGAAAAAGTCACCAATGGAAAATAATTTGACTGTGTACTAACATTTGGAAATTAGGCAACATGAAATAACCCATGTTAAAAGAGGAAATTTCAAGAGAAAACAAGGAACGCATTAAACTGAATAAAAGTGAAAATGCATACATGAAAATTTTGTGCTGAAATGCCAGAAGGAAAATTTATTTCAGTAAAAAGATTATAGTAGAAAAGAAGAAAATTTGCAAATCAAGAATTTAAGCAAAAAAAGAAAAAGAGCAGTATAAAACCAAAGAAAGTAGAAGGAAAGGTAGGATAAAGACAAAAGGAGGCATTAATTAAATTGAAAACCAGACAGAACAATGAAACTAGCCCTCTGCTAGTTACTCAGACATTAAAAAATTTGCACACCTGCAGCAAAACTGATAAGGAAATAAGAAAAGGCACAAGTTAATAATACCAGGAAAGAGAGATGGCATATCATTGTGGACAGAATCCCATGAACACCAGTAAGGTAACATGTGACAACTCTAAACCAACCTTGACTTGTCCTCATCGGCTACTCCCAATATTCTTGTCATGTCTTGTGCAATAGCTTTGTGGTGTGTGTCAGCTGTAGATATGTACATGGGTTCAATCTGAAGTATTCATTTTCTACCAATGTATATAACCTTACATTGTCTCCATATTTAAAGTTTACTTTTAAATCAAGCAGGTTTAAATCAATCATGCCACTGATCTTAAATGGCTATTTTATACCTATCTATAGTCCATTGAGTACCTATGGAGCTATAATTGATCGTAATTCCTTATTGAACTAAGGAAGGTAAGAAGTGTATATATTTTTATATATCATTTAATTAAAATTTTATTGATATATATAATTTTACTGATATGTATGATTTATCCATTTAAAGTGTGCAATCAATGTATTAGTTTTTAGTATATTCACAGGGCTATCACCTCATAAAGAAACTCCTTCCCATTAGCAGTCACACCCCCACATCCCTCCCTCTAGCCTAGGTAGACACTTATATGCTTTCTGATTATTGGATTGCCTTGTAGGATATGTCACAGATGCGAACTGTGGTCCTCTGAGAGTGGCTCTTTCAGTTAACATGTCTCCAAGTTTCATGTCTTGGTGGATGATTGTCCCACCCCAAAAGAAAACATGTCCTAATCACCGAAACCTGTGAATATGTTAGGTTACTTGGCAAAAGGAAATAAATGTGCAGGTGGAGTTAGAGTTGATGAGCGACTACCTTAGAATGAGGAAATGGTTTTGGATTATTGGGTAAGAGCAGTGTAATCGCAAGAATTCTTAAAGTGGAAGATGGAGTAGAAGAGGAGGTCAGAGCAATCTGAGAGAGACTGCACTCTCCGCTGCTGGCATTGAAGGGAAGAGAGAGAGTCCAGAGCCATGGATTGTGGCCTCCTGTTATGTCTGGAAAAAGCAGGGAAAGAGTAAATGACAATTAAGGCACTCAGGACCGGACAAACAATAAAAGCAGTGACAAGTTTAAAATACATTTCTTCATCTTCTTCAGCAGAAAGAGTATCAGTTTAGTTTATAGGCATCATTTTTACCAGAATCTGAAAATAATTTTAGAATTGATATGCCCTTTGTGACTTTAAATGACAACCAAACCTAGTCTTTTTTTTTTTTTTTTTTTTGATAACTTGAGTAGCATTACAGGAAAAAGAAACACAGTCAGAGCTTTTGAAGTCTTAAGCAATGAAAAGATTATGGTTTCTCTACTTTGGTTTGAAATCAAAAAAGAAAACAAAGCTAAATTATGAAGTAATTGTAAAAGCTTATAAAATGTTCTGATCTTTTCCATGAAAACTACTTAAATAATTTTTAGTATTCCAAAAATAAGATTATTTAAAAAATGTATTTGGTGCCTTGCACTTCTCCTGCCTGTACTTGGCTTTCCTGTGGGTGAAACTAATTGTCATAGTAAGAGACATTTTTGTCATCATCTGAAATTTCTGAAGTCACACACACTACTTTATTTCATTAAGAGGATGGGCACACTGTGGTTATGAAAGTGGGATCAAGGGGTAACCAAGAGAAAAAATTACAACCTTGTAAACTTCCCTTTGCTATTGCTATTATAGTTTTATGAAAAACCACTACATGTTACTGATCCAAGTGCAAACTAGCCAATGAATCGACTTAGTCACATGTTAGGTTGGTACAAGCCCTCTCTTTAAAGTTCTTACAAAGCTAGAAATCTATAAAAGATGTCACTTATAATAATAAACTTTTTTCAAATATGCTTACAAACATGGGTAATATAATTTAAAAACCTTTGGTCACTAGATAGTCAACTCCAAATTCATTTGTTCTCTACATATTTTAGTAGCACATTGTATCGTGAAAGAATAATTACTTTGTTGGACTGAATTTGGTCAGTATTACATTTCTAATGATTTTTCTTTACTGTATTTTGTCTTAAATTTCTTTTTCTGTCTGTCAAATTAGACACTACTGAAATTTTATTCATAAACCTAACATTTTTCCCACTGAGTTAGAGAAAAAGATTAGCTCACTTTTTAAAAACATGAAGACAATTTTCCATAGACAAATATGTGAGATTTAAATTCTCCTTAATATATCTTCATGCATTTTCAACATCAAGTTCCATTTGGCTAACAATATGAAAATTTGCTATTTTTCTTAAATAATTTATCTGTTCAGGAATGCACTCTCAGTGTCATGTAGTTGAAGACATGTGAGATCTGGTTCAGAAAATCTGAATTTCTGTCCTCTTTTGCCACATGTACTTGCATGATTCAGGGTAAAAATACTTTTTCTTGCCCAGTTTCCTTTTCTATAAGAAGTTAGCAAATGTGAAATGACAACAAAGTGATAATGAATTAAAGTGACAAATTATACTAAATCACTCTAAAACATTTTAGTATTCTTAATTTGGAAGAGTTGAAAAAATAGATTTAATGGTAAGAACAGTAGGCTAAAATTAAGAGATAATATTGTTGTGTATAAAGCTAAGAACTGGGAAAGGGAATAAAGGAAAATGGTGGAGGGGGTAAATTCAAGTATGATATACTTGGTGTATTGTAAGAACCTTTGAAAATGCCACAGTGTACCCCTATTTGGAACATTAGTAATAATAATTTAAAAAGAAACATTTTCAACAGAAAAAAAAAGAAGGCTAAGACTTGTTTCACTATTAGTGAACCATTTGACATAGTTAATTACAAAATCATCAGGTTGCATTTTTAGTTACTTCAAGAACAACAAATGTCGCTATCTCAAAGACTTAGGTGTCGCTAGAGTTACTGTAGCTTAAAACCATCCCATGGTTCCCTATTGCTTCAGGCAAAAGTATATTAATAAGCCTCAAACTTATTATCATGAATTCACATCCCCTTGGGATGGGTCCCCGTTAAATCTCTGCCTCATCTATATGTATTCCTTTTGTCTTCTTGGCTTAGACACCAGTCATGACAAACTATCTTGTCACATCAGAAGTTTGAGTTCTTCATACTTTTATCACAGTGCATCCTTTGCCAGGATTTGCCCTCATCATTTCTGCTCTTGTGCTCACTCTTTACTCAATGTACTTGCTGTAATCTTCATTTTCTTTTAAAATGTAGTTTAACCACTGTCTTCTTACTTTATGATAATCAACAAATCCTATCTTTCAATATGCCCTATCCTGCTATCTTTAATACTTAGATTTTTTTTTCTAGCTACCAGTTTAGAAAGCACTTGTAGCATATTTAATGCTAGAGATTAAATATGGATTTTGGTCCTCAAGGACGCACTGTTATTAAAGTCTTGGGCCTCAAGTGATGGGAACTTTGGAAAGTGATGGGAACTTTGGAAGGTGATGGGAACTTTGGAAAGTGATGGGATCTTTGGAAAGTGACGGGAACTTTGGAAGGTGATGGGAACTTTGGAAAGTGTTGGGAACTTTGGAAAGTGATGGGAACTTTGGAAGGTGGGACCTAGTGGAACAACATAGATCATTGGTGGCATGCTAATAGAAGGAAGTTCTCCTGAGGGGATTGTTATATAAGGATAAAACCTATGCCCACCTGTCCTTTTCTCTGCTGCCATTCAAGATGTAACCACTTTCTCCTACACGTGCTCCTGCCATGATGTGCAGCTCCCTAACATACTCATCAGAAGCCAAATCAATAGGGATGCCTGATCTTGGACTCCCAAACTGTAAACTAAGTGAACATTTTCCCTTTAGAAATTAACTACCTTGGGTGGGTACTTCATTATAGTAATTCAAAGCTGCCTAATACCCTTCTCATTTCTCCCATTCTTAGCACCCAGCTCATTCTCAACCACATACGTGGAGCTAGATAAGTAATCTTCATCTGTGCCCTTTTTAAGATAAATGAGTGGATAAATCAACCCTATATAGAACCAGTAGGAAGAAACACAGAGTATAAATTGGGCCAAGCAGATTGTAGAGTAAATTTTCAACAATGAAAGAATTTAATTTAAAAAAAAAGGATAGTCATCAATTAAACTGTAGACTATATTGCCTCATTAAATCAAATGCTATCTAAATACTGACAGTAATAAAAATAATATAATAGCAATAATGTTTTATTCTTATATTAACTCTTCCAACAATTGAGTGCTGATTATGGACTGGGCACTTTATTGCATGTTTTACAGAAATTATCTCATTTGCCAGCTAAAAAATGGAGGGAAAGGAGGCTTGGATATGTAAATTTATTTGCCCTTGATGCAGCAGGATCAAATGACAAGAATTTCAAACTTAATTTGATCTGATCCCTGAGCTTTTGCTATTTCATGTACTTTGCTACATATACTTCCCTGTGTCCTGTATATTTGTGGTGGCTGAGAAGCAGACCCCTGTCATCTGAGTGTCTCATCTTATGACTGCATGGCCCAAATTGAGAAAGCAAGGGCATCAACCCAGGCCAAGGTCAAGTGAACTAGAAAATTAAGAGCACAACTTGAAAATAAGATCAGTCTCTGGAATCCTGGGTGTTTTTTTGTGGAGGGAGCAGAAACTGAGATTCAGGTTAGTGAAAGATAGCAAAGGTCTTTACTTTCTACTTTTTGGTGAAGTTGTGTTGTGGTTTGAATATGAAATGCCCCCACAGGTTCATATATTAAAACTTGGTCCCCAGGTGGTGGTGATATTTTGGGAAGTGGTGGAAATTTTAGGAAGTTATACTTGGTCCCCAGTCCTTTCCTTGCTCCCTGTTTCATTTTACCATGAGGGAAGCAGCTTCATTCTCCACATGATTCCACAACCGTGATGTTCTGCCTCATGATAGGCCCAAAATGAATGGATCCAAGGATTATGGACTGAACTCTCTGAAACCATGAGCGAAAATAAATCCTTCCTGCCTTAAGTTGCTTTTCTCTGGTATTTGATCACAATGATGTAAAGCTAACTAATCTGATTGTGCAACCTTCAACCAAATTAAGAAGAGGTAGCAGTCTTGCTTATAGATGTTTTTCATCAAAGAGCTTTCTTTCATCTCTTTCATCACTTTAACAACTCCTCCAAATTTTACTCATTCTACCCACACTCTTCTTACCTAAATTTCTTTTAACTAGAAAGAAATCTTTCCAGTTTACAATAAAGATTAAAGGATAGGGAGTTACAAATTTGTCCCAGAGTAACTTGTAAATTTTTACACTGTTAGTATCTGAAATGCTTTTATTTATAGAAAGCAAAATGATTCCCAGACTACACTATATCATTTCCTGGATATGTATATAATATACTTGTTTTTCTAACTCTAGCTTTGTCTAGAGCATAAACAGAAGGAATTTGAGCTTGAGGCCAAACTTTGGAAATGGTAAGAAAGGAGTCCACTAAATTCTTTACTCACAGACCATTAGACCTAATGAAAATGCATTTTCCAGATGTCATTATTGCCACTCCAAGTGAAGTGGAGAAAACTATGCCTTGGGGATGACAAAGGCCATGTAATTCAGCAAACCTCCAACACAGTTCTGATCATACAACCCCACTGCAGAAATTCCATTCCTTCTGTCCCCTTGATCATGTTCTTTTTTAAGTGTACACTACTTACATCATGATTCACTTTTGCTACTCCCTTCTCTCCTTTGTTATACCTATACTTATACTCACTTACCATAATGGATTTTCTGTATCAGTGCAAGGTTGTTTTAGAACCTTGTTCTTAGTTCACTTCTTATCACAAAAACTTCATTCAACTTTTTTATATTCCAAATTATATTGGTTATAATTAAAACTTGATTCTGATTCATTCTGAGGTGAATGAGAGAAGGAAAATATGACTATTGTTTTCTACCTCACAATGGCTTGTAAATCTTTTAAGATGCTAATCTCTCACTTTTTGTCAAAGAACTTTTTCATTAACAAAGTATAACTCACCAGATATTCCTTTAAAATATTTGTGCCAGATTCCCTGGAAAATTATATTGTGGTTTTTTTTCAATATAAACCCCTGGTGTCAAAAGCTTTATTTATTATTTTGGCAAAGAATATGCTTTTATTGAGTGTGTGGGTGGGTGGGTGGGTGTTTCAGAGATACTGATCAATAGGAAAGATGACATTTACTTGAGGACTGGTTTGTGGTGGATGTAAGAAATCATTTTTGGAAGCCTAAAGTATAGAGGACGGAGAAAAACATTTAGACATATCTGAAATATAGTAAAGTTCTCATAGGAATATGGATGAAACTGCACATCTGATACAAGGGAATTCAGTTTGGTCTGACTTTGGTCTTTAGGTCATATAACATTGTTCAGGAATCTCAGTCCAAAAGTCAACATTTTACATTCCTGTTCTACTTTTCATGGCTCACAATTCCAGCTAAGACAATAAAAAGATTTCCTTTGTGGATGCAAAGAGACCTAAGTAGTGATATTAATTTCTTTAAGGAACTCTCCAACACTAAATTAAAGGTACTGTTTTTTTCCCTGACAATGTAATATCTGTCTCTGCCAAACTTGAAATATTCTGTCTGACCCAGTAATGTTACAAGAAGATAGGAAGCTCCACTTACTTAGGAGGCATGTTGGTACACTAATAGCAGCCTTAATGTACACATTGGTTTATGGAAAATTAAACACTTATTTTAGGTTTGTAGATATGATATGCTCCCTCCCCTTCAAGTATTGGCAAGAATACCTGACAAGAAAATGGAGCCTCACTGACTAAAGTTCTGTTTATGGAGAATTTCACTGTTTTGGGAAGAAAAATTATTAGGAGGTAAAAGTCAAGTGTAAAAATATTATTTGACACCTTTGAGTAACCCCCAATTTACTAAAGATAGTGATGCTGTAAATGCTTCAAAGGACCCACAATGTAAATATGTTCCTGAGGGTTTATATTATTTGTACTAATCAATTAAATTGTATTTTATAGGTATTTTATATTTTAATGGTTCTAAATAACTCAAATAACATTCTGTTTGAACTACTTTATGTGATAAACTTATTCAATTACCTATTAAACAGTAGATATTATAAGGTGTTAAGAAAATAAATACACTGCCACCCTCAAGGAACTTAAGAGTCTATCCAAACCAACTACATAAAATCATATTGAAATAATTACTCATTTGAACAAGAGAGACTATGTCATTTTAGATTCTTTGTAACAGATAAAGCTTCATAATGTTTGGTTACTGATTCTTCCTTTTCTTTAAAGTTAAAAGATTCAGGTTTATATCATTTAACCAGTCTTAAAGTATGTTTATTCATGAAGGTAACAGATGTGGAAATTAACTTCAAATATGTATTCTTTTAATTACACTCTTGAGGACAGCTCTGACTCTTTACTCTTAGATGACTAACCATGTGCCTGAAGAACAGAAACTGACATAAACTAGCTCTAATTTTTTCTCCTAGCAGCATGATCATCTGTACCACAACTACCTCAGAAGGGTAAAGGGACACCTTACCTCTTTGAATACCTTTTCTCTTCTTTCATCCTCTGGGCCTTCTCAGATGAAAATTACTTGCTTTTTAGACCACTGGAAGTATATTACTTTAGCAATAAATGTATAGATATTTAGAAGTTCTAATTTTATTTGACCAACACCCTGATATAGCTTTATTTGTCTAGATAAACCAAAAATCTCCACATTATCTGCCTTTAATCTTTGTAACTGTATTAAGTCCAAAAACTTCAACCATAACCCAGTGATTATGGGGCCACATATGATTTCTTTTAGCTACTCACCTCTCATTCTGAACCCCTGGCTTCCCTTAAATCATCATCACTTTATTGTTTACTCTTCATGCTTGGTACTGTCCTTTCTCTATATCACTTGGTCCCAAGTACAGACATAAATCACCTCCTAAGAACCCAGAAGCAACCATTGTTGTATATATCATGCTGTAATGAAGCTTTGAAGATGATGGAAGGGAATCACAATATCAAACATGCAATAATGTACAAGTGGATACAAGCACCATATTTTTGAATATTTTTCTGCCATTTCCACAAAAGGGGACTCTTACAAGTCTGCCCCTCTCTTTAGGTACTGGTTTGTTCTGATGACTCTGGAGCCTGGACCTCTTAAAGTGAAAGATGCTGACTACTCACCATCCCTCTTCTTCACTCCCCCAACCAATCAATTATAGAATAAATCCACATAATTTAAGACCTGCAATAAACCAAATAAACAAAAACAGCATTATCTCTCTAAGGTTAACTCCCTTTACTTCATTGCAAAAGGAATTTGTACATTTTCTTACTTCTCCACATAGATGTTATACTTATAACAACTAATAGTCCTATTAAAAAGGTTCCATAAGAGAGAATAAGATGGCAGATAGCTGATAGAACTCTGCTATGACAGAACTCTCATAAGTTTGAAAGAAAACTTCAGTTCAAGGTTTCAAGAGTCGGGAAATCTGATTTCTCCTCCAAGTAAGGTACCACCAACACATAGGCAAACCAATGGACAATGACTAACCTTTAAATTAGCTTTTTATACATAAAACAGATACAGAATTCTGGGTACAGTGACTGATGGCTGTCATGCTGGACTGTTCCTCTCTATTTTTCTTCTTTTTACTTCTTTCTTTTTTTTCTCTCTCTCTCTCTCCAAAGAGCAAAAACTCAATGCAGAGAACTGCAGAACACTTCTGAAAGCATCTGGGTTGTCCTGGACCCACCAAAGTTCATGGACACAGAACCTCTGACTGCCATCTGCTTATTACCTAGGCTGCCGACCCCCAATACCACAAAAAGAAACAACAACCCTTCCAAGTGAGCACTCCACATCATCTGCTCTGGAAGAAACCACAGTCCAACACAGCTTGCAGGCAGATTGCATCCCTCCTGGACAAACTGCTGTTTTAACAAATGGAGGGAAAATTCTTGGTGGGGGGAGGGGTAGCTTAGCCCAAGACTGTAAAGTGCTGGACTGATGAAGCCTGTGTTGCGGAGGGTCAGCTCAGCCTGTGCAGCCTGGGGAAAACAACAACCCCCACTTGACCACCTTGGAGTAACTGATAGCAAGCTGAAACTAATAGCCTTTCCAAAAAAGAACATTTGACCAAACAGCCCAACTCTAGGTCCCAGGTTTGCCTGTTGGGCAGGGGGGCTGGCCATTACCCATACATAAACAATTCTGGTACCACTTCAGAGAGCTCACTTACTTAAACAAGCTGACCTGGTCTGCCCCCTCCCTCACCCACCAAATGGAGGCTGGACTTAAACATCTTGAGTAGAATCCCCCCAAACCTTTCCAGTAGAGAAGGACAGCACTGATTGCCACACAACCCAGCATATCAACCCTAAGGAGGAATAAGGACACAGAGAAAGCTCTTGTCAGAAGGGACAGCATCTGAATTAGAAATCAGAGGGAAGTGCCCAGTGCACTCATTGAACTCAGAGGAAACCTACTCCTCTCCATAACAAGGAAGAAATGTTACAACAA
The DNA here is from genome assembly GCF_047511655.1 of Castor canadensis. Classification (NCBI taxonomy): domain Eukaryota; kingdom Metazoa; phylum Chordata; class Mammalia; order Rodentia; family Castoridae; genus Castor; species Castor canadensis. The sequence goes on from NC_133389.1 coordinate 140,143,046, forward strand.
CTTAACTAACAACTAAACTAGCCAGAATATAGAAATTATGTTAAGGAAAAGATAACAGGTGATTAAACCCCCAACCAACTAATCAACAACATATGAACAAACCTCAAAATAGAAACATGAGGAATAAAACAAGGCAGGGGAATATGACTCTTCCAAAGGTTAACAATCATACAATAGAGGATTTGGTGGACAAAGAAGGAGATGAAATCTCAGTTGCTGAAATCAAAATAATGATAACTGTAATGTTTAAGGAGCTTAAAGAGGACATACAAAAATAACTCAATGAATCCCAATAGGACACAGATTTAAAAAAAAAAAACCTCAAAGTCACAGAAATAACTAAATGAACTCAGAGAGGATATCAACAAACATCATAATGAAACCAAAGAAATTATAAAAAAGGGATAAATGAAATAAAGAAGGTAGTACAAGATGTGAAAGAGGAACTTAACAATGATATGGAAGTCGCAAAAAAAGAATCAGACAGAAACCCTAGAAAAAGAAAATTCTTTAAGTCAAATAAAAAGTACTGTTGAAAGTTATTCCAGCACACTAAAATAAGCAGAAAACAGAATTTCAGGTTGTGCTTTCATTTTCATTTAATTCCAGGAACTTTTTGATTTCATCTCTTCTTTCTTCAGTGACCCATTGATTATGGAGCAAAATGTTGTTCAGTCTCTAGGTGTTGGAGTATTTTCTGTTGTTTCTTTTGTTGAGTACTAGTTTTATTCTGTTGTGGTCAGACAGTATGTAGGGGGTTATTGCAAGGTCTTATATTCGTTAAGACTTTCTTTGTGACCTAAAATATTATCTACTTTAGAGAAAGTTTTATGGGCTGCTGAGAAGAAAGTATATTGTGCTTTATATATATATAAATATATATAAATAGGACTATCGTTGGTGGAAATGTAAATTAGTACAACCATTAAAGAAAGCTGTTAAAAAACTAAAAATAGAAGTGCCATATAATCCAGTGATATCACTCCTGGGCATCTACCCAAAGGACTGTAAGTCAAGATACAATGGAGATACTTGCACACTGGTTTATTACAGTACTATTCACAATTGTCAAGCTATGGAAACAACCCAGATGCCCTACAACTGATGGGTGGATTAAGAAAATTTGATATAAATACAATGGAGTTTTTCTCAGCCTATAGGGAAGAATGAAACTATGTGGTTTAAAGGTGAATGGATTGAATTGGAGGACATGATGTTAAGTGAAAGAAGCCAGGTTCAGAAAGACAAAGGCCATGTATTTTCTCTCCTATATGGCAGATGTATACAAAAAATAAATATATATACAAAACCAAACATGACTATACACATGTTCATATGTAGAACATGTTTGTAATAGTAGAACTACAATATGGTACTCATGGGAGGAAGGAAAGGAAAAGAGATTGATAGAGTTAACAATATCAAAATGTACTACATCTGTGCAGGTAGAGGACATAAGGATATGTACTGAAAGCTGTTGAATAATGGGAGTGGGAGGGAAAGGGCAAGGCAGAGTAACAGAGGAGGCTGAACTGAACAAAGTAAAGCACATTCACAGCTGAGATACTTTGAGAAACTCCTTTGAACATTGACCAGAATTAAAAATGTAAGACAGCACTCTAAAACCTGTATGGTGCGGGGAGGGGTACTTGTGGGAGGGAGGAGGGTGAATGGAGAAGATGAAAGTGAGGGAATATTGTTGATGGGCTTCATATACATACGTGAAATAGAACAATGAAACCTCTTACAATTGCTTTAAGTAGGGTGGGGAGGGAGTTGTGGGAGGATATGATGGGGATGATCTAACCATATACAATGTAAGGATATTAGGAATTGGCACAGTGAATTCTCCTTGTAAAGTGAATATATGCTAATAAAAATGAAAAAAAAGTTTCTATAAGTAAAAGCAGCTTTCTCACAGAAGTTAATTTTGTCATCAAGTGGACAGAAGAAATTATACAGTGATTATGCATTTTTTTCAAGGACTTTCCTCTTTTCAAATGACTTTGCTTTTCTTTGTTTAATTTTTATCTTTCTACACAGAAGAAACAATAGTACCTCCAAATGATATTTCAAAGAAATGATAATCCTATTCTCTGGGAAAGGACCATAGCAAGAAAGTCATCTGAAATAAAAGTGAGTCATTTAGAAGAGACAAACTTGTCTGGCTAGAAAAAGGTAGTAAAATATGACACAAGGAAAACTTAAATTTTATGTTGGACTGAGAACTTTGGACATTTGTGTCTTTACTAACTAGGCTAAAAAATAAATGAACATGTCTACTGTACAGGTCCTAATCTGTCTCTGAGTCAAATGTTGAAATTAAGTCCTTGGCAGTGATGTACTTGTTTCCATCTTTGTGTGCCAATCTCACCTTCCAGAGTTCCTAAGCCAAAGTTACCTCCCAAAGCAAAAGATGGTACCTCCTACACCAGATCAGAGAAATACAGCCACAGAAAGATACTTCTTCCTCAGAATTCTGTCCTTTTTCTCCATATCTTCCCAGAGTTGCTCTTTGTCTCTTGCCTTTTCTCCCACAATAGCTGTGTTCTTTCTGTTTTGCAATGCATGCTCTTAAATTTGAGGTAAAGTAGGACAAAAAAGAAGGCTTCAATGCCCATTTTTCTTTTCTTTCTTCATACGGATATTTATTCTACACTTTATAAGATTTTCCCAGCTCTAATAAGTCCAGTGTTTGCATGACAACTTTGCAAAACTGCATTCCTAAGGTAATTCATCACTGTTTTTTTTAGTGTATGCACTTGAAACTTTCCAGAACCTTTACTGGGGAAGGCCTCAGTAAGTAGAGTTAGCATTTGAACCCTGTAAAGAGTCAGAGTGAAAAAAAAAATAATAATCACATGGACAATTATATTTATACAACACTTAACTGCATGAGCCCACAAGAAAAGAACAGGCATTTTTACTGTTCATAACATGGGCCAGAAAACTGGGCTCCTAGCAAGATATTTGGTTGATGCTGCTTGCAGGAACATTGCCTTATTAAAGAACTCTATATTAGCTTAATCTTAGTGACATAAAAAGTATGCGTCATGTAAGTACAATGATCTCTCATAGCTATCTCATGTCCCCATCCTTCACAATTCAAATCTATGGAGACTTGTCTACATTATGAAAAGCAGAATTACCTCTCTTTTTTAAAAAAAAGAAGTTAATAAAGTAATCAAAGTAAGAGAGTAAATATAGTCTGTAGTTTGGAGAATATTGTAAAGATAAGAAATTTCTTGAGCTTTTAGTATGTGGGATTTATGTTGTTATAACTTTTCTGAAAGATCTGGAAAGAGTTTTTCTTCTCTTCTTCCCTAGAAGCTACGTGGCATGTATTCAGCCTCAAGTTCACTTTTGCCCTTGGACTCTTACTTACCCTTCTCCTCCTTAGGGAAAGAAGTGAGGGGGGTGGAGAGTATGGTTTCAGCCAACTGGCTTTACTGAAGTTTTCTCATCTATGAGGCATGAGAATATGTTTGTGAATCTGCTTCCCTTCTGATTGGCAATGGGAAGTACAATTGTTCTTTAATTAGAACCTTCTGGGTTCCACTAATATTATTTAACCCATGTGTTTAAATTGCCTCCAATCCAAGTGCAAGTTGGTGATGTGGATCACCAGACAATGTAGGACTAGCTAAACATCAGCCACACTTGATACACTGAATTTTTTTATTGATAATAGAGCAAGGATGAAGGGAATAATGGAGAAATGTACTAAAAGTCACAGAAGACAAGGTCATGTGACAGAATACTAGTCTAGATACTGACAAAATTATCTGTATGGGGCTGACTAAGTCTCTTAAAATTATTGGAGCTGGATTTTTCTTACTTGTAAAAATTAGTAGTCACATTTTCAAAATATTTCACTCTATAATTTATAAGATTCCCTCCAGGCCTCAGATTCTGTAGTTCTAATCAACATACAAAAAGAGATTAATGAACAGAAATACATACTCATATGCTATCAAGGCTGTTACTACAAGATTTTATGGATTTCAGAAAACCATATTCACTTCATACTTTATCATTTTTTATTTGCTTTCTTGACATTTTAGTGAAAATCTTTGCTAACATTGTCAAGGAATTTCCTATCTAAAAGATTATCAAGAGATACCTCAGAGGACAATATCTCCTCTTATCCCAATTCCATCTCTTTGATCTCTTACGAGTAACCAAAAATATCAATGCCATGTGTCAAAAGAATTATGTTTAACTAGGATTCACTGCAAAGCACAGAATTACCTCCTAATGTCTGGCTGTAAGCAAAATCCAAAAGCAATATCTTTTATTTTTCTTTGTGTTAGTTCCTGTTCGTGTGTGGAGAACACGGGGAGTGACTCACAGTACTGGACAACAGCCAGCACAGCTGGGTAGGCACAGAATGCATTTCATAATAAAAGTGACAGAGAAAGAAAAAGTCTGCTTATTTGATGGTTTATTTAAAAAGTTTTCCATCTTACCTCTATATAAGCAAGACGCAAGCTTTCCAAAGGAAACAGCTTAAAGGAAAGACAAGTTTGGGGTAACTAATTAAAATTACTTTAATAACTATTGCTAGAAAAGTATTACTTCAAGACAGCTATTCTATTATCTCTGGAAACCTCTGTCTCTCTTACCAAAAACAAGGTCAATTTATGAATATTGCCAGAATGAAACCCTAATGATAACTTAAGTGCATAACTGGGCTGGGATGTAGCTCAGTGGTACAGCGCTTACAAAAATAATAGGAAAAAGAACATATCTAAGAAACAAAGAGATACTGTGTACCATCTTTAGAAATCTGGTAAATGGATGAACTCAGAAATACCTGTGCTCTAGCTTGAAAAGAGTAAGTCAGCTGATAAACAGAAATAAACTCAACAAAGATGGTGAAAGACCTCTACAATGAAAACTATAAATAATTGAAAAAAGAAACACATTTTTACAGAAGAACTTTCAATGGATAAAATGATATCTCCCGGTACACTAAGTGTACATGACACCACACTTGTGCATTATCTACCCTCTGTGTCTTTTGTCTATATTGAGCTGAATTAAGTTGTTGCTTAGATAAATGAGCTAAGAGAAAAGATTTTTAGGATATGAGAGAGCTTATGGCCTGTCTATCATCACTAGTAAGAAAAAGCCCATCATGTAAGAGGAAAGACTGTGCTAATAGAGTAGGCTTCCCTGTCTTAAATGACTTATGATCAAGGTATGAGACCTTATAAAACCTGTCATTTAGACAGAGATCAAATGAACTTTTTATTCTGGTGGTAAGAAATCAACACTTTGACTGAATCCACTCCAGTCATCACTGTGCCCATGGTGAGAAATTCAGTAGGCAGTGATGTGTTCATGGTGAGGTGGTATGTTATCTTAACAACTAATACAAAATTTTCTTATGTGTTTTCTTTGTGGGGACATCTTGGAAGATATTTATAAATGGAAAATAAGACCTGGAGGACAAGAGAAAATCTCCATAAGACAAGATACATAAACTGTTTTCTTATTAAAACATGAACAGGAAATTGGGTATGAAATAGCAAAATAAGTATCACAGAAAAAAATTAGTTTAGGTTATCATCAGAATCTGGAGCCAAAGATTTGGAAAAGTGGAAGTACCTTTAAGAGCCTCCATATGTAACATTGCATTTTAAATGTTGAGTATTTCAGTTGTATAAACTATTATATCCCTATCATTCAGTACTTGACATACATGAAGGGACTACATGTAGTTTAATATAAAAAAGAAAAAGTGTGATGATCCACAGCAAAATGCAAGCTGGGTGTGGTGGTTTATACCTGTGATCCTGACATTCCAGAAGCTGAAGCAAAAAGATCCCAAGTTTGAGGTTAGCCTAGGGACCATACCAAGAGTCTATCTCAAAAGAGGAACAATACCGTACATGATTGAAGTGCTATATTCCTATATACTAAATACTTTTGGAAAAAGGGTGGAGGACAGAGGGAAGTTCGTGGAATATAATACAGAATGTCTACATTGATGGCAACATCACAATGAAAGTCCTTTGTACAAATAATGGACACTGTTATAAGAAAAATGATGATAGAGAGATAGATAGGTAGATAGACAGACAAATAGACAGATAAATACCAGAATGAAATACATGGCAGTAATATACAGTGGACATTTAATGATCCCCAAGATAATATTCAGTAAACAAGAATTTAAAGCCAAAGGCAATAACAAACACTGACAAAACCCTAACACTCTTGAAACACAGATTGTGTCTAAGACATAGACATGATTCTTTGACACAAAAGAAATTGCAGTGAAAGATGCAGTTGAAGTTGTGTTTACATAATCCTCTTCTTTTCCTCTGGATTTGCTTAAATCCAAACCTTGGCAAGATCTGAAACATTAATATTTTATGTTGCAAAGAGATTTACTCAATCATTTTTATATTTTATGATAATAGAAAATGTTTTATAGCTAAAAATTATTTTCTTTTTAAAAAAATTATTCATTTATTCACATGTGTATACATTGTTTGGGTCATTTCTCCCCCCTATCCCCACAATCTCCCCCCTCCTCCCTCACTTCCAGGAAGATCCTGTTCTGCCCTTATCTCTAATTTTGTTGAAGAAAAGACAGAAGCATAATAAGAAATACAAAGCGTTTTTGCTAGCTGAATTAAGAATAACTATACAGAGAGATTCCTAACATTGCTTTTGTGTACCCACGTGTTGTGACCCATGTTGATTCATCTCTAACTGATCTTTATACTTGTTCCTGATCCACTTCTCATGTTAACCTCTGTCACTTTAAGGTTTCTGTATTAGTTCCTCTGGAGTGGGGACATCAAAAGCTTTCATGGTTTGGGTTTTCTACTTATTCCTGTATCTCCCACATGTGCTCTCCTCTTGTCATGTGATCCAAGTCCAACCACATTGCTGTATTTGCCCTAAATCTAAAGTCCACCTATGAGGGAGAACATATGATGTTTGGTCTTCTGAGCCTGGCTAATCTTGCTCAGAATGATGTTCTTCAGTTCCATCCATGTACCTGAAAATGATAAGATCTCATTCTTTTTCATGGCTGATAAAATTCCATTGTGTATAAGTACCACATTTTCTTGATCTATTCATCAGTAGTGGGGCATCTTGGTTGTTTCCATAACTTGGCTATTGTGAATAGCACTGCAATAAACATGGGTGTGCATGTGCCTCTGGAGTAACCTGAGTATCATTCCTTTTGGGTATATCCCCAGGAGTGGGATTGCTGGATCATATGGCAGATCTATGCTTAGATTTTTAAGAAGCCTCCAAATTTTTTTCCAGAGAGGTTGCACTAGTTTGCATTCCCACCAGCAGTGTATGAAGCTTCCTTTTTCCCCACATCCTTGCCAACACCTGTTGGTGGTGTTTTTGATGATGGCTATTCTAACAGGGGTGAGGTGAAATCTTAGTGTGGTTTTGATTTGCATTTCCTTTATGGCTAGAGATGGTGAGCATTTTTTCATGTGTTTTTTGGCCATTTGAATTTCTTCTTTTGAGAAAGTTCTGTTTAGTTCCTTATTTGCAGGCAATATGATCCTATACCTTAAAAACTCAAAAAACTCTACCCAAAAACTCTTAGACACCATAAAGAGCTACAGCAAGGTGGCATGATACAAAATCAACTTACAAAAATCATTAGCTTTTCTATACACCAACAACGAACAAACTGAGAAGAAATATATAGAAACAACTCCATTCACAATAGCCTCAAAAAAATCAAATACCTAGGAGTAAATTTAACAAAGGATGTGAATGACCTCTACAAGGAGAATTACAAACTCCTGAAGAAAGAGGAGACTACAGAAGATCGAAATATCTCCCGTACTCATGGATTGGTAGAATCAACATAGTAAAAATGGCTGTACTACCAAAAGCAATCTACGTGTTTGATGCAATTCCCATCAAAATCCCAATGACATTCATCACAGAGATTGAAAAATCTACCCTAAAGTTCATTTGGAAACACAAGAGAACATGAATAGCCAAGGCAATACTCAGCAAAAAGAGCAATGCTGGAGGTAAAAATTATTTTTTTAAACCATGCAATAGCACTAACTGGATTAGAAAAGTTCTCTAGCACTTAACAATATCAATGCAGCATAAGTTTCCTCTGACTTTTAAAATTTTTCACAGAAATATTAACAATTGTACATATGCATAGTGTGCAGTGTTTTTGATACATGTATACATTATGTAATGTTTGAATCAAGGTTAGCATATCTGTTTCCTCAAATATTTATCATTTCTTTGGGGTTAAAACATTCTCATCTTTTCTTCTAGCCTCTTAAATAGGAGTACATAATTATTGTCTGTTGCCACTCTACAATGCAATAGAAAACCAGAGCTTATTTTTCTTATCTAACTATGGTGTAGGTCCCTGATTTTCCTCCCAGACAGTTCAGAGAGAGGAAATACAATGGGTTTTGAACAAGTGAACACATGTTCAACATTAGCAGTGATAAAATAGATATAAAGCAAAACTACACTGAGGGACAATTCCTACTATCAGACTGTCAACACCCAGCACATCAACAGAACTTTGTGTGGCCTGGCATGTGGTGGGGGGAGAACACTTGCATCAGTTGCTGGTAGGCATGGCACCTCTTGTAACCACCAGCCTCTGGTGACCACCACTGTGCTCCAACTTCTATGAGATTAACTTTAGATTCCACATGAGTGGCTTCTGTTCCTGGCTTATTTCACTTCACATAATGTCCTCTAGTTCCACCCATGCTGTCAAAGATGTCAGATTTCATCATTTTTATGACCGAGTAGTATTTCATCATGCATATGTACCACATTTTCTTTATCCATTCATCAGTTGATGGATAGAGTTGTTTCTATTCCTTGACTATTGCGAATAGTGCTGCAATGAACATAGGAGTGTGGATACCTTCTCAACATGATGATTTCATTCCCTTTGGCTATTAACTCAGAAATAGGATAGACGGGTCATAAGGCAGTTCCATTTTAAATTTTGTGATGTAGTTCCATATTATTTCTATAATGACTATACTAATTTATATTCTCACCAACAGTGTACAGAGGATCCTTTTTCTCCACATCCTTACCAGCATTTGTTATCTTTTGTCTTTTTGTCAATAGCCATTCTTACTGGAGTGAGGTGACAGTTTTCTCGATAATTAGTGAAGTTGAGTGCATTTTCAAACATCCATTGACTGTGTTCTATTGAGAGGTATCTATTTAGAACTAATGCTCATTTTAATAAGATTATTTTACACTTGCTATTGAATTTTTTTAGCTCCTTGTATATTCTGGATATTAGCCTCTTGTCAAATATATAATTTGCAAATATCTTCCCTCTATATGGTATCTCTTCACTCTGAAGATTGCTTCCCTATATGTATGTTTCCCTTTTGGTTGATGTAATTTCATTTGTCTGTTGCTGCTTTTGCTTCCTTTTGAGGCCTTATCCAAAAAATCCTTACCCATTCCAATGTTGTGAATCCTTCCTACTATGTTTTCTTCTAATAGTTTCATCATTCCAAGGCCTACATTTAGCTCTCTAATTCACTTTGAGTTGACTTTTGTACATGGCAAGAGATGCAGTTCCGATATTAGAACTGTTCTGCATGTGACTATGCAATTTTTCCACCACCGTTTGTTGAAGAGACTGTCTTTTCCCCAATGCATGCTCTTAGCACTTTTTGTTGAAGGTCAGTTGATTTGCAGACACATGGGTTTACTTCTAGGTCCTCTATTCTGCTCCATTTGTTCTTGTGTCTTTTTATATAAATGTCATGCATGAAAAACTTCAGTTTTTAAAGAAAACATATTGTTAAGAATAAATGAGCTGGGCACTGGTGGCTCATGTCTCTGATCTTAGGTACTTGGGAGGCTGAGAGTAGAAGGATTGTGTTTAGAGACTTGAGCAAATAATTTGTGAGACCCCATTCACAAGATAACCACAGCAACATGGACTGGAAGTGTGATTCAAGCAAGTAGAATACTTGCTTTGCAAGCAGAAAGCCCTGAGTTCAAACCCAAGACACAACAAAAAAAAAATAAGAAAAAATTAGGCGTAGTGGGTGGTCAAGAAATAGAGTGGCTGTTTAGATTGCATAAGGCCCCGAGTTCAAATCCCAGTACTGGCAATAAAAGAATAAATTAAAATATTTAGAGGAGTTTCTGTATCTCTAAAATTTTTGTCTTTTGGCAAATTGATTCTCAAGCTGAAAACCAGTGACATACTAAAACAAATATTACTTTGGACTGTAACTTTTAGCTTACACATTTATAATTAAAGACAAGAGCTATTTTCAAAGTGTGGTTAATGTCAATCTTGTAGATAATGAATTGGGAAATATTCTTTGGTGAGCATGGATGAGTCGGTGATGATAGATTTTAAAGAGAATTACAGAAATGCAGACAAAAATGATTTAAAACTCCAACTATAGCATTGGTGGCTGCAATTCCCATACTTAAGCATGCATTAGAATAAGCCATGTAAGCAAGAGTAGGCATTTCATGAAAGAAAGATTGCTGGAGTTAGACAAGTTTTCACTCATCCAAATCCTTATAACAGGATTATATATTACATGTTATAAAATATAAAAAGTAATATCTATTTTAACATGTAGCACTAATTAAAAATAATGTATAGAGTGTGTGACAAAAAGAAAAGTGTTATTTGGAGTGGCTATTACATATTATTTTCATTATATTATTACTCGGATTTTAGTAGCTCAACTATAATTTAAAGAAAAGAGAAAATGACACAGATTGAAGTATTTAAATCTCAATGATACAACTTTCTCATTTTTTCCTGTTATATTTGCCTAAAATATAGGACTGGTCGTTTTGCTTGTGTGGAATAATTGTGCATCAAATTTACAATTTGAAGTAAAATACTACAGAGATAAAAGGAAGAATAGATCAACTGTTATTATTAAATAAGTACTACCTCTAAAATTGAAAGAATAATTTTTTCTTCTTGATTTTTATTTATTTTGTTTTTTATTATCACATAATTGTACTGGAAGTACATTGTGACATTTACAAAAAGTCTTGCAATATATTGCAATATATCATAGTTGAATTCATCCCTCCATTATTCTCCTTTATCCCTTTCTGCCCCCATTTCTGGAATAGTTTCAGGAAGTCTCAATTTTCTACTTTCATAACGAGTGCATAATATTTCCACTGTATTTACCCTCCTATATGCTTTCCTTAAAATTAATAAGATTATACAATATTTTAATAATGCAATAAATCTGGTCTAGTTGAAATATATAGAACTCTTCCAAATAATCACAAAATAAACACCTTTTAAAATAAATAAGAAGCACTCACAAACTTATGCTTTAATCCATAAGACAAGTCTCAAGAAGTTTCAAGGACAGAAAACATAATGTATTCTTTGATTAAAAAACAACAGTGAAAGAAAACAAAACCCTCAATTATTTGCAAAATAAGCAATAAACTTGTACTCAACCCATAGGTCAAAGAAATCAATTGCAAGGGAAGCTAGAAACTACTTTGAACTGGGTAAAGAAGACAACACAACATATCAAAACTTGTACAACATAGCTGGAAGAGTTTTATTATCTATTTTTGTATTGTTACCATAAAAGTTAGTCATTAAAATAACAACTATCTTCTTTGTTCTTGATTCCATGGCCCAATTATTACGACTGGGGAGGGGTTGTCACCTGAGCAATTTTTCTGTTGATTTCTTATGCAGGCAGTTTATCTGGGTGAGAGATGGTTAATCTCTACCCTACATGGTCTCATCACAAGTAAACAAGCCCAGCGGTCTTTATGTGGCAATTGTGTAAGGTATTTTAAGTGAGATTTTAAAAACTTAATATAACCAACTATTTTGTGCTAATATAGAGAAATAAAGTTGATTAAGTATCATTTTATCCTGAAATCTTGTTAAACTCATTTTTATTAATTTCCTTTTAGTAAATAGATTCCTCAAGACTTCCTATGTAAACAATCATGTCATTCATGAAAAACAAATTGTCTTACTCATTTCTAGTTTCACTTCGTTACACCAGGTAGGATATCTAACACAATGTTGAGTAATAGAGACATGTTATTGATTTATGACCTCTCAGTTCCAAATCCACACTTCTTATTTTCTTACAGCTAGACTATTAAGCGTGTCATTCACCAGCTAGCATAATGTGTTTTTGTGCTGTCAAAATATAACACTGCCCATAAAAAGGGGGCTCCTCTTCTTGATGTTATTGTGACTGTTCTTTTTATTTCTGTAGTACACAGTGGTAAGTGTTATGCAGAATATTCAGTTGCATTTAGGCACCAATTAGTTTCTCCAGAACTCAAGAGATTCTTTGCTATGCAGTGGAACCACGATCCCACCCTCTCTACCTCTGAGTATCAGCATAGAGGATTTCTCCCTTGTTATTTCACCCTGTCTATTCTCTCTCATTTCCATAAGTAGTGACTTGTATTTACTTCTGTTATCTACATACTTACAGCATTCTCTTTATACTTCAGTGATTAATCTTATATTTCATTGATAAAATTTTTGTGTTCAAATTACTGATGTTTCTATCTCTTCACTGGACCCTAATTAATATATTTGAAAGCAAAATTCTTTGCCTTATTTCCATTCTTAGGGAAAAGGTTTTAGTCTTACACAACAAGTAGAATATTAGCATTTGACATTTTAGATGTTCTTAGTGATTTTCATAAATTGTCTTGCTACTCTTAGTTGAGAAGTTTTTAAACAATAAATTGGAGTTGAAATACGAAAAAGCTATTTTAAAATTTTGATATGGTGATAAATTTTTACTTTGTTAACTTAATAAATTTGTTAATTTAATGAAATAAATTATATGATATTCAAATGAGCCAAACTACTGTCCTGAGGTACAAACTATTTGGCTATAAAGTTTTAAATATTCAAGTAGTTTCAAATATATATGGTACACTTACACAGCAAACATTGCAAATGTTTGTGCAAAAATTATAAAGAACATGTTAATATAGAGGTCTGCCATGATTTTAAAAGTCTGATGATGTTAAGATATAAAAACACCTTAAATTGCTCTACATATTCAAAGTTCTCCTAATCAGAATTTGATCACAGATTTATTTACTGGAATTTGAAAAGCTAATTATAAATGTCTAATGTAAAATCAAAGGAAGAATTAATAACATAACAACCTTGAAAAATTAGAACAAATATATTTGGCTTATATTCTCAACTGAGAAAAAATGTATTCAACAAATGATGCTGCAACTATTGTAAGATCCACATTAAAACTCAATGAATAGTAAACCCTACAATACATAGATGATTCTGAACATGTAGTAGAAGTAAACATGAACCTAGAAACCTAAGAAAAACATGATGAAATTTCTTGGTTTTAGATAAGAAAAGTATCTTATGGAAGATTCAATAAAAGAGAGCAGTAAAAGCACATTAGTAAATTTAAGTGCATATTTAAATATATGTATTAATCAAAAACATTTTAAGAAGATGAAAAAGGAGGCCAGACAATAGGAGAAAATATTTTCTGTGCATATATTGGGTAAAGGACTTATATCCAGAAAATATAAACAAGAAACTTGAAAGGCTCTATAATAAATATACATTAAAAATGGTAAAGCACTTAAACACGTTAGAATAGCAGATATAGGGATTGCCAATCTTTATCAATCACTATCATTAGTTGTGAAAGAATTGAAAATGGATAAACTTTAGATGATTGATTCTATCAAAAGCTTTTGAGGAACTGGAAAAAGTGACTTTCATACATTTCTGGTAGAAGTGTAAAGTGACACAACAGTTTTAAAAATCAGTGGAGAGTTTCTTATGAAAGTAAATATATTTATGTGGAAAATGTCATAATGAAACTGTCTGTATGGATATCTTAAATAAACAAACTTTTTTTTAAATGGAGGATAGGAAGGTAAAATGAGTCATGTCTGGGGGTTGGTACCAGTGGAAGGGAGAAGGATATAAGGAAAGAATATAGGAAAGTGAATACATCCTATTCATGTATTTCCTATATGGAAATATCATGTACTCATATATGAAAATGGCAAATTGAGACCTATTGAAACTATTCTAAGAATGGGGACAGAGGGGAAGAAAGAGAATGATGGAGGGGCTGAATTTAACTAAGTTGTATTGTAAGTACTTTTGTAAATGTCACAGTGTACTCCTAGTACAACAATAATATGATAATAATTAAAAAAAAGAAAAGAAAGATACTGACCTAATTGCCAGCAATTTCAGTTAGGCAATTATCAATGAGTACAAGTTCTCTTTTGTTTATTTATTTCCTGTTTTTCAGATGACTAAAGCAGGGCTCATAGAGATTATCAGTAAAATTCTTTGGTTCATTCTGTACTTGGTGCTTTTTCCATTACATCTCATTATTTGGCTAAAGTTCACATTAATATTTGAGGAAGTTTACTGACAAATTTTAAAAGTCTGAACATCCAATGTATAGAAATTTAATAAGTTACTAATCACATTAATAGATAATTGTCTAGGTGGTTATTTAAAATTACTTACTCCTATGGCTTATTGACAAATACCTTTTACCCATTTTATAATTTTTAATTAAGAGAAGCATGTCTTTGGGAAAGTTTTTATTTTAAGTGTTTAATAATTTGAATATTTGATTTAGAGAGTTAAAAAAGAAATTATGACTATTTTTAAAGAATTTGCAGTGTTGGAAGCCTTTCTCAAGTGGTAGAGTATATGCTTAGCAAGCACAAAGCCCTGAGTTCGAACCCTAGTGATGTAAAAAGAATTCTCAGAAAAACATGAAATCCTTGCTTTTGCAAACATGCCTAAAGTTGGAAACATTTGGTCAATGTAAATAAACCTTAAACAGAAGTTTCTTCCTTTGCCTTTTGCTTTACCCATTAGTCAACTGTCATTATTCCAAACTGCCCTAGAAGACTTTCTCCCACCTCTCAGTGGACTTTGTTTGGGTACGTGCTGCGCTAAGAATTTCTATACATCCTGAGGCAAGTGCACATTTGATTAAATGAGTAGGTTATGGGGATATATTGTTTACTTTTGGACAGTTTTCTCAACAGTTTTTCATTTACTTTTGTTTATACTTAATATATGGGATTTCTGTGAGGATTGAGTGAGCCAATAATGACTGAAATAAATTTACAGTAGCTCTTTTGCCTAAGTAAGCATTCTGTATGTACAGGTTAAGTACAGAATAATATCATATTAACTGTACTTTCCTATTTCTCTGATTGCCTCAATGGGCCAAAGAATACAATCTATTCTTTTTCTTTTAAGGACACGGAGTAAGGCTTTTGGAAGTAAAAAGAAGACAGGCAACTTGGTGTAACTGCATTATAGCTAAAGCTAGTTCAATTACTTCAGTAATTGTTATTTTCATTATATAAAGAGACCAAAAACTAAACTAAAGTTTTCCACCTTTTAAAATGATAATTGTTTAATACAATACTATATTTTTGCATAAATTACCTTTCTTATAAATGTTAATGAGAAATGATAAGACATACCTAAAAGTGGATAAAATTCCATAAAAACAAAACGACCAGCCCTATATTTTAGGCAGATATAATAGGAAATAGTAAGAAATTTCTATCTTTGAGATTTAAATACTTCAATCTGTATCATTTTCTCTTTTCTTTAAATTATGGTTGAGCTACTAAAATCCAAGTAATAATATAATGAAAATAATATATAATAGCCACTCCAAATAACACTTTTCTTTTTGTCACACACTCTATACATTATTTTTAATTAGTGCTACATGTTAAAATATTATATATTATATAATACCTTCAATTTTTAAAAACATTTCTCAACAAACTAGTCATTATGTGCATATCTAATGATAATTATCTTGGATATGTCAATTGTTAAATGCTTATGGTTGTGTATCTTTGGTTTTTTGGGGGCTTGGTAGTGGGGTTTGAACTTAGAGCCTTGTGCTTGCTAGGCAGATGTTCTACCACTTGATCCACACCACCAGCCCATTTTGCTTTAGCTATTTTTTGCCCAGGACCTCAGTCCTTCTACTTCTGTCTTCTGCATATTTGCGATTACAGTGTGAACCATCACACCCAGGTTTTTTGTTGCAATGGGATCTTGCTAACTTTTTGCCTGGCCTGACCTTAAACTGTGATCCTCCTTACCTCCACTTCCCAAGTAGCTAGGATTACAATAGATGAGTCACATGCTCAGCCCTCTTATTTTTAGGATACTAGTAATACTTAAACTTTGCATAAAATCCCAAAAGAAAACAAAACAGAAGTCAAACATGTCATTTTAATCTACTTGTCATACTTTAAGGCAAAAAGTTTATACTTCCTAATCCTGTTCTTATCATTAAATTCTAATCTGCTTGTGTTAGATTAATGTTCATTGGTATTTGCCATAAATTGGTTTCAAAGAGTAGGCAGAAATGTAGCTCATCAGAATCTTAAAAGTCATGTAGTATCTGCTAGCCTACCTCTTGTTTTGATTTCCTCTACATCATTCACAGTTCAAGAGGAAAAGGGACATCATTTCATTTTGACTTTCTAATCTCTCTCCTGCTTTCTACATGGTTTTTGTCTGGCTTCTCCATGTTGTTCAGTACTGTACAGTATTTCTGAATATTCTGAAGAAATTTCTTCAAATGTACCAACATTTAATTTTAATCATTTTGTTAAGAATTATACTCTGCTATCAAGACTTCTCATATTCATATTATTGTCTTAATAAAACTTTATTATAAAAATTTATTTCTGTTGATTAAACATGACTAAGAATCTCATTCTCTGTATTTTATAAAAAGATAGAAATGCTACACTGAATCTTGTAATTTGAGTAAAGAGATACTAGTTTAATACACTGGGTGCTCATAATATGTTAAGTGTTATTCTTCAATTCATCAGCTTAAAAATTAGGTAATTAATTATACATCAGGTACACCTGGAAATTTTTCATTACCAGTTTGGCTAGAGACAGTCTAGCTCTTTTTCATGTAAAATATAGTTCCACAACTAAAACCCAAAGAAAAACATGACAATCACACCTAATTATAAGAACACAGTAGACTGAAAATCATTTTCTAGCAGATGAAAATTTGTACTTAGGCCTAAATGTTTCCATCATATGAATGTAAAATCTGCAGTATGTAAAAATCTGACAAAGGAAAAGGTGAAGCTCAATCACTGAGCTGTCCATATGGTTAATGAATGTGAATAACTGAAACTTGCATGCCCTTCCACTACCTATACGATAAACAAGAGCATGTGAAATGGGTAAACAAAGGGTGAAGTCAGCCTAGCACAGAATTCATGAAGGGACACATTAATTTTTTTCTAGCACATTAATTTTTACACCATGAAGGAACAGTGCTTAAAAACAAAGTGTACTAGAAGAGTTAGGTGCATCAGACCACAGAGGGGAAACATACCACCCATAAGCCCACCCATCCATCATTCTTTTGGAATTACATATATTGTATCAGACTTGAAACATCTTTATTGTATAATATTGCAAAAACTGCCAGTAAGCAAATACAGTGCAAACTTTTCTGTGACTTCTCGGTAGTGCCAAAAATATTAGTCAAGTAATATTATCAATTTGGATACTAACCAACTTTTAAATAAAATACTTTCCAATAAAAAGTAATGAGGAAGCAGAGGTATTTTTTAAAATTATTTGCATCAAAATTAGGGAAACATTAATGGGAAACTTCCTATAACATTCTTCTACATAAATAAAAAATGACTGCTGACATTGGGAATAAAACTGTAAGGTTTAAAAAATAATAAAATTCTACATTCACTAGAGCTAGACATGAATGTACATTGAGACGTTAGAATGGTCTCTACCATGATGTGTGCAAAATTATTTGAATAATCATTCTTAGGCCAAACATTGTTAGATAAGATGAATCGTGGCAGAGGTGACAGCATATTAAGGAAAAGACTTTTTCCTCAGTGTAGGTATTTATTTATTTATTGTTTAAGCTTCTATCTACTTATCTGTCTACCTCCGTTCTCACGTTCTCTCACACATGACCTAAAATATTGTCGTACATGTTTCATTTTACTATTTACTTCTGACTCCTAAGAGCCTGACTCATAGCAGGCGGTAAGTTCAGACTTGTTGACTCCGTGGAAGGAGAAGTACATATCCTTCCTCCCTCCAGTTGACTTTTTACCTTTTGGGAAATTCACCATATTTTAAGTTTCTTAGGACAAGACTGACACCTGTCTTAATCATTATCCCACTCTGAGTGTTTAGGATATAACAGATTTTCTATGAGCATATGATAAGCAAATTAATTAAGACATTACCTGCTATATAAATCTCAAGAAAGTTGATTTTCAATTCTTAAGACCAGTTCCTGTGCTTTACTATAAGATTCTTAGGCTTTGTCTCTGTTCTTTGCTCATAAGGCAAGGAGCATTCATCTATTTCCAAATTCTTCCTCATAGTAGGTTTGCCCAGTAAACTGTTATGAAAGTTTGCATTATTAGCGCTCTAAAAGGCACTATTACTAACTTTCAATAATTTGTCATTAGTGCCCTTGAAGACAGCTGTAGCATATTGGCTAGAGAGACCGATAATGGAACCATACTATCTAGATTTGAATTTAACATTTATTTCTTGTTAATTGGACAAAATACTCAGATCTTTTCCCTATCTATTAAAATGGAATTAAAATGTCATACTTATCCAATAGGATTTTATGAGAAAAATGAGTTAGTACATAAAAGCTGTGTAAAATCAAACCTACTACACACTAAGGGATAAGTAAATATTAGCTATGACCGTTACTGTTCCAAACATCACTTTTTAGGTTCCTGAAGCCATTTCTCCTGAGTCTAAGGTATTTCTTGGATACCACTTTCACCACCATTTCTTAATCTCAAACACTTATACACATAATCCATGTAAATTGCTAATAAAAATAAACATGTTAGCTAACAATGCAATATGTAACTGATCCCACATCTGATTTAAAACTTAGTTCCTAAAGACACAGTCCTCCAGCTATTCCAAGGTTCACTTACAATCAAGAAATGCATAAAAGAAGAGAGTGTATTGCAGCCTCTGAAAAAGATGTTTGTTTCCTGCAAATTTTTAATGTTAAGCCCTACCTCTTTTAGTCACATTCAGAAGAATTTGCTCTTCTCCCACATTTTATTTAAATATTGCATCTCTTCTTAATTTTAATTATTCTTCATGCATGTGGTGACCCACATTTGCCACTGTTAAAAAATTATGAATAAACAGTGAGTCAGGATATAGCAGCTCCTTGGTTAGTTGTTTCATCCATGTGTTTGCAATGTGCTAGGTCGTGCCACTTGCAGGATGTTTGTATATTCACTGGAGAGCCATGAACAATGGAACTGTTGGAAATATCTGGCTTAGTGATGTACTATAGAAAATGAAAAATTCTAAGGACAGCTGTGTAATATAAGCAGCAGCTGGAATAACTATTACCTAGAAAAATGAGTGCCTTAGCCTTCTGTGTTATCAACCAATAAGGATAAATATAATGCCCTTCCCTACTTGGATATTTAAAAATCATTCTTGTAAGATTTAGGATAAACTCAGAAATGCAATACGTGCATGATAATCTAGCAATACATTCTGTTTCCTATAGACAAATCCACAACAGATTTCCATTTACTTCTGTTATCTTTCCACATCCATCTTACTTGTTGCGGGGGGTGGGATGTGCATGTGTAAAATGCTGCAAAGGAATGCTAACTTCCTTATGGTGTTTTCTAAATTCCATTTTTCTAATACTAAAACTCCAGAGTATTTGTAAAAGAGATTGATTACAGATCTGAGGAAGAAAATGTGGAAAGTTGAAATCCATCCATTGATGGATTAAAAAATACATTAAAATTCTATAAACTCATACTGATAATTAATAAAGGTGGACAAAAAGTAGATTTTAAGTGTTCTCACTCCAAAGAAATAATAAGTACTTTAGATGACAGGTAAGATTATTAGCCTTATTTGATCATTCCACATAGTATAAATGTTAAAACATCGTATTGTATTCATAAATATACGCAGTTGTTATTTTCCAATTAGAGATAAAATAAAACTTAAAAAATTAAAAAGTAAATAAGGCCATTTCTAGAGGGCACTAATGAATCCAAATCATTGCTTTGAATATTAATAAAGGAAAAGACTCAAATATTGACCTTATCTTTCCTTGGTGGACTATTACATTTCAGACTAGCTAGATAGTTAATGTAGAGAAATTTTTAAGTAGCAGAATCACAGTTAATCAAAGCAGAATAAATTATAGAATTAAAATTTTATCACTTAAATGTACCAAAGCAAATGCTGAACCATGAGACAATTTGATGGACAACTCTATAAAAAGTTAGGT
Source organism: Castor canadensis (assembly GCF_047511655.1). Classification (NCBI taxonomy): domain Eukaryota; kingdom Metazoa; phylum Chordata; class Mammalia; order Rodentia; family Castoridae; genus Castor; species Castor canadensis. The sequence continues at coordinate 140,163,412 of NC_133389.1, forward strand.
TGACACTACTTGAACCCACTGAGATATCTTAACATGACTAAAAAAAGATGAAAATGCATATTTACTACTTTCTTATATGAAGCAATAAGAAATAAACAATATCCTGTGGAAAGCATTATTGCTAAAAAAATATCCACCTGGATATAATTATGCCTCTGACAGAAGTTTCCAGGAAATAGGGGGAGAGAGATCATGATAAATAACTCCATAGAGATACAATTATCCCAATCAAGAATTAGAAGTTCTTTTCACTCAGGACTGCCTTGGCTATTCTTGGTCTTTTGTGTTTCCATATAAACTATAGGATTGTTTTTCTATCTCTGTAAGGAATGACACTGGAATTTTGATGTGAATTGAATTAAGACTACAGAGCACTTTTGGGAAATAGTAATTTTCACTATTCATTCCCTATATAAATTTCACTATAAATGAATATGAGAGGTCTTTCCAACTTCCACCGTCTTCTTCAATTTCTTTCTTCAGGTCTTAATAGTCTTATTAAGACTTCCATATTTAGAGGTTTCTTCCTGAGTATTTTTTAAGCTATTGTCAATGGAATTTTTTTTCAGCATGTACATCATTTGGTATATAAAAAAGCTACTGATTTTTCTGCAATGATTTTGTATCCTGCTACTTTGGTGAAAATGTTTTTCAGATGTTCTAGGTCTTTAAGGTATTTTAAGTAAAAGACTACCTGCAAGAAGGGATAATTTGATTTCTTCCTTTTCTATTTGTATCCCTTTTATTTCTTTCCCTTTGGCTAAGAGTTCAAGCACAATATTGAACAGAGGAGAGAGTAGACAACCTCACATCAATACTGATTTTAGAGGAAATGTTTTCAGCTTTCCCCTGTTTAGTATGATGTTGGCTATAGGTTTGTCAGATATAGCCCTTATTATGTTGAAGTATGTTCTTTCTATTCCTAATTTCTTCAGGGATTTTATCATGAAGGGTATAGAATTTTATCAAATGATTTTTCTGTATTTAATGAGATGACTATTATTTTTGTCCCTGATATTGTGTGCTATATTATGTCTGTTGGTTTTCATGTTGAACCATTTTTGCATTCCTGAAATAAAAACTTGATAATGGTGCATAATTGCTTCTTTTTTAATTTATGAAAGTTTATATTAATATATAACAGTAGTACAGAGGGAGTTTGTTATGACATTTCCATGTATGTGTAAAATATACCCAGGATTGGTTCATTCCTCCACTATTCTCCCTTTTCCCACTTCTTAAAATGACTTTGAAGGTTTCAGTGTTCCATATTCATACATGTATAGAAAAAACTTAAAACATATTCATCCTCCTTTACCCTCTTCATTTACCTTCCTCTCCTATAATTCCCCTCCCCTTAACTTGACCTGTTTTACATTCCTGTCCTTCATTGTTTGTTCATTGTTCAGTGGGGTTTTGCCTTGGTATTTTACCTGTAAATATATTGTACTTTAATAAGTTTAACCCTCTCTAATACTCTTCCTTTTACTTTTCCTCTGTCCTTTATTGTTCAACAGCTTCCAGTGTATTTTGTTGTATTTTGCTCCTACACAGTTGTGATATATTTCAATATTATTCACTCCATATCTTTGCCAACATTTATTGTTTGTGTTCTTGATGATAGCCATTCTAACAGGAGTAAGGTAAAATATTAATGCAGTTTTGATTTGCATTTCCTTTATGGACAGGGATGTGGGTTTTGACTATTTGTACTTCTTCCCTTGAAAAATTTCTGTTCAGTTCATTTTCCTATTTCTTCATTGAGTCATTGATTTATTGGGAGTCTAGTTTTTGAGCTCCCTGTAAATTCTGGTAATTAATAGTCTTTCTCCCATGGCAAAGATTTTCTCCCATGCTGTGGATTGTCTCTGTAGCCTGGTGACCATTTCCTTTGCTATGCAGAAGCTTTATAGTTTCACATAATTCCATTTGTCAATTCTTTCTCTTAATTGCTGAGCTATTGGAGTTCTATTTAGGAACTCATTGCCTATGCTTATTAGTTCCGGTGTTTTCCCTCTTCCTTACTGTAGTATTTTCAAAGTTTTAGGCTTTACATTAAGGTTCTTTGATCCACTTTGAACTGATATTAGTACAGGATGAAAGCCAGGGATCTAGCTTTAGTCTTCTATGTGTAGGTATCCAGTTTTTCCAGTACCATTTGTTGATGTGACGGTGTTTTCTCCATAATATGTTTTGGACTCCTTTGTCAAAAATCAGATGATTGTAGCTGTGTGGATATGTGTCTGAGTCCTCTATTCTGTTCCATTGGTCTCCATGTCTGTTGCATGATTGTTTCAATGTGTTTTTTTTAATTTTATTAGTTTATTTAAATTGTACAAATGGGTTTCATTGTGACATATTTATACTTCATAAAATGTGCTTTGATCAAATTTTTCCCTCTATTAGCATTTCTTATCACCCTTTTTTCTTTTTTCTTCTTTTTACAATTTTACAGGGTAAATTATTTTATGTTCATGCTTGCACATAGTGCTTCAATCATATTCATCCCCCTATTGACTCTACTTTCACCTTACCCCTTCTGCTCCCTTCCCTTCCCCACATACTTCCCCTTTTATAGTGAAGTATAGTTTTTGGTCTAGATTTTGCATATGAGAGAGAATATATGCATTTCATCTTTCTGAGTCTAACTTCTTTTACTTAACATGATGATCTTCAGTTCTATCCATTTTCCTGCAAATAAAATAATATCACTCTATTTTATGGCAGAATAATATTTCATTATATACATATCACATATTCTTTATCTGTTCTTCAGTTGATGGCTACCTAGGCTGATTCCATAGCTTGGCTATTGTGACTAGTACTGATAAATATGGGTATCCAAGTATCTTGAGCACACACTGACTTACATTTCAGCAGTTATATGTCCAGGAATGGTAGAGCAGGATCATATGGTACTTCTACTTTTAGTTTTTTGAGGAACCTCCACACCAATTTCCATAGTGGCTGCACTAACTTACTTTCTACCTACACGGTATAGGGTTTCTTTTTTCCCAACATCCTCACAAGCATTTGTTGTTTGTTTTCTTGATGAGAGCCATTCTGACTAGGATGAGATGAAATTTCAATTTCATTTTGACTTGCATTTCCTTTATTGCTAAGTACATTGAACATTTCTTCATGTATTTACTTGTCATTTATACCTCTTTTGAGAACTGCCTGTTCAATTCATTTGTTCATTTATTAATTATGTTGTTTCCTTTTAAAATTTTTTGGGGGCACTTTATATGTTCTATATATATCCTTTGCTAGATGAATAGCTGACTAAGAACTTTTCTCATTCTGCAGGATGTCTTTTTATTCTGTTAATTGTTTCCTTTGCTATGTAGAAGCTTTTAGTTTTTTTTATTTGTTTATTCATATGCACATACATTGTTTGGGCCATTTCTCCTCTCTACCCTCTGCTCCCCTCCCTCTCCCCTGCAGCCTCCCTGACTTCCAGGCAGAATCTGTTCTGCCCTTATCTCCAATTTAGTTGAAGAGAAAGTATAAGCAATAGTAAGAAAGACAAAGCATTTTTGCTAGTTGAGATAAGGATAGCTATACAGAGAGAATCCTAGCATTGCTTTCATGTACAAATGTGTTACATCCCATGTTGATTCATCTCTAACTGATCTTTGCACTGGTCCCTGATTCCCTTCTCATATTGACCTCTGTCACTTTAAGGTTTCTGTATTAGTTCCTCTGCAGTGGGGACAGCAAATGCTATATCATGTTTTTGGGTTTCTTACCTATCCCCATACCTCCCGTGTGTGCTCTCCCCTTATCATATGACCCAAGTTCAACCACATTGCTGTATTTGCCCTAGATCTAAAGTCCGCATATGAGGGAGAACATATGATGTTTGGTCTTCTGAGCCTGGCTAACCTCACTCAGAATGATGTTCTCCAGTTCCATCCATTTACTTGTGAATGATAAGATTTCACTCCTCTTCATGGCTGAGTAAAATTCCATTGTACCGCATTTTCTTAATCCATTCGTCAGTAGTGGAGCATCTTGGTTGTTTCCTTAACTTGGCTATTGTGAATAGTGCTGCAATAAACATGGGTGTGCAAGTGCCTCTGGAGTAACCTGAGTCGCATTCCTTTGAGTATATCCCCAGGAGTGGGATTGCTGGATCATATGGCAGATCTATGTTTAGATTTTTAAGAAGTCTCCAAATTTTTTTCCAGAGAGGTTGCACTAGTTTGCATTCCCACCAACCGTGTATGAGGATTCCTTTTTCCCCACATCCTTGCCAACACCTGTTCTTGGTGGTGTTTTTGATGATGGCTATTCTAACGGGGGTGAGGTGGAATCTTAGTGTGGTTTTGATTTGCATTTCCTTTATGGCTAGAGATGGTGAACATTTTTCCATGTGTTTTTTTGCCATTTGAATTTCTTCTTTTGAGAAAGTTCTGTTTAGTTCAGTTGCCCATTTCTTTACTGGTTCATTGATTTTGGGAGAATTTAGTTTTTTAAGTTCCCTGTATATTCTGGTTATCAGTCCTTTGTCTGATGTATAGCTGGCAAATATTTTCTCCCACTCTGTGGGTGGTCTCTTCAGTTTAGAGACTATTTCTTTTCTTGTGCAGAAGCTTACTAAGATGCTTTTATATTTGATTCAATCTCACTTGTCAATTCTTGTTCTTACTTCCTCAGCAATTAGAGTTCTGTTCAGAAAGTCTTTGTCTATTGTTATATCTTAAAATATTTTCTCTATGCTTTCCTATAGTAGTTTCAAAGAGTCAAGTCTTACATTAAAGTCTTTTATCCATTTTGAATTAACTGTGCAGAATAAAAGATAGGATCCAGTTTCAGTCCTTGTGGATATCCAATTTTCCCAACACCATTTGTTGAGGAGGCTGCCATTTCTGTACTATGTTTTTGGCATTTTTGACAAAATCAGATGATTTTAGCTGTGTGTTTATTTCTATGTCTTCTATTTTATCCTATTGGTCTTGGTCTACATGTCTGTTTTGTGCCAATAATATGCTCTGTTTTTTACTATGGCTCAACAGTACAATTGGAAGTCATATAGTATGATACCTTGAGCATTGCTGCTTTTGATCTAGATTGTTTTGACTATTTAGGGTCTTTTTTGCTTCCATATATATTCCTAGATTTATTTCTCTATTTCTGTGAAATATGAAATTGGAGTTTTTATGGGCATTGCAATGAAACTGTAGCTTGCTTTCTGTACTTTTCAAATCTCATCAAAATCTATTTCTGCACTTATTGAGATGATCCTGGGATTCTTGTCCTTTATTCTGTTCATGTACTGTATTATATTTTATTGATTTGCATATGTTGAACCATCCTTGCATCTCTGGAATGACACCAAGTTGATCATGATATATAATATTTTGAGTGCATTCATCAAGGAAAGTGTTCTATAATTTTCTTCTTTGTTGTGCTCTTACAAAGTTTTGGCATCAGAGTAATAATGGCTTCATAGAATGAGTCTGGAAGAATTCCTTCCTTTTCTGTTTGATGGAATAATTTGAGAAACATTGGTTTTAGTTCTTCTTTGAAGGTCTGGTAGAAATCAGCAATCCATCCAGTCCTGGGTTTTACTTTGTTAAGAGACTTTACTACTGCTTAAATGTTATTGTTTGTTATAGATTTGTTTAGGTTATTTACATCCTTTCTGTTCAAATTTGGCAGGTCTTATGTGTCTAAAATTTCATTCATTTCTTCTAGGTTTCCAACATAATAGAAAGTAAATTTTCAAAATATTCCTCAGTGATCAACTGAATTTCATTAATATCTGTCTTACTGATCGTCTTTTCATCTCTAATTTTTATTAATTTGGGTCTCTTCCTTCTTGATTTTTGTTATTTTGTCCCTTTGTTGTTTTTATAGTACTTGATTCTTGCCTAATCACTTGCTTATCTACTCTCTTACCAAGATTTATTCTTTCCTACATTTTCATAATCATTTTATCTTTCTTTTCTGTGTCTAGGATTCTTTTATCTATCTTTTGCAGTGCTGGATTAGTTGTCATGAATTACTTTAGTTTTTTTTTATCATGAAAGTTTTTATATTTCCTTCAATTATTAATAATAATTTTCCTGGATATTATAATCTTGGTTGGCAGATATTTTCTTTTGGTGATTGAAATACTTCACTCCATGCCCTCCTTGACTTTGGAGTTTCTGTTGAGAAAGTTGTCATTATTCTCATGGGTTTGCCTTTTATATTACTTGGCACTCTATCTTGTATATTTAAGTATTCTTCCTTTTTCTGTATACTTAATATTTTAACTATAATATTCCATGGAGAGGTTCTTTTCTGACCTTATCTGTCTGGTGTCCTAAAAGCCCCCTGTATCTGGATGACCATCTCATTTTCAAAATTTAGGAAATGTTCTGCTATTACTTTGCTGAATATGATTTTTATGTCTTCACACTTCTCCTTATTCTACACCCATGATTCATGAGTTTGGTCTTTCAGTGGTTTCACAGAGGTCTTTGATGTTCTGTTCATACTTTGTTATGGCTTTTTATCTTCACTTGCATGCTCTAATTAATTTACCTTGTGGTTTAGCCCTGATATCCAATCTTCAACGTGATCCAATCTAATAATGAGGCTTTCAGCTGAATTTTTTTCTTACTGAGCTTTTTATTTCTAGGATTTTAATTTGATTCAATTGTATTCTCATGGAGTCATTCATATGGTTATTCATGTCCTCTTTAATTTCATTCACCATTTTTTATAATCTTTCTTTTGAATTCTTTGGGATTTTGCCCACATCACTGTCATTAGTGTCCATTATTATGGAGTTGTTGAATAATGGTGGAGTAATATTACCTTGCTTTTTCATATTGCCCTTGTTTCTGTGTTATGATTTTCATATCTGTTAAGTTGGACACCTTTCACTGACATTCTAAGGACAGGAAGTAGAAAGTGGTAACAAAATCAATTAAATACAGAGATTTAAATGTAGTTTAAAAGTTTAAACATTGACCACTCCTCTAATAACTATATAAAGGAATGGAGCTAGAATGCTTATAGATAATCTAGGAGTTAAAAAAGTTAAAGGCATTCAGTAATAAAAAACAAGAGTCAAAATATGGATATTGTGAATTATTAGAAATAATTTTGAGAGAGAACACAGTGGATTGTGTACAGAAAAATATAAGGAAATTAGAAAAGAAGACATAAAATAATAATAACCTCAAAAATATGAAAAAAATGAAAACAAACAAAAACATGAGAAACAAAAGCTGAATAAATATTTCCTTATTGTTGGGAAGAGGGGTGGCTTCCTCTTCCTCACTCCCAGAAGCAATTTCTGTTTTTTAAATATGAATAGGCTAGACCAGAGGGGTTTTCTACTTTGGGGACATGGAGAACACAATCTGACCAAGAGATTAATATCCAAAATATATAAAAAGCTAAAAAAATTAACAACAAAAGAAAAATAATCTAATCAAGAAATGGGCAAATGAATTGAACACTTCTCAAATGAAGTACAAATTGACTACAGATACAAGTGGAAAAGTTCAACATCGTTAGCCATAAAATAAATGCAAACCAAAACTACATTGAGATACCATCTCACCCCAGTCAGAATGGCCATCATCAAGAAAACAAACAATAATAAATGATGCAAGGATGCAGGAAAAAGGAATCCTTAAAAACTTATTGGTGAGGATGAAAATTAGTGGAGCTACTATGGAAATCACTACAGAGTTCTTTAAAAAACTGAAAATAGAACTTCCATATGATCCTGTTATATCACTCCTGGTTACATGCCCAAAGGAATCAAAGTCACATGGTAGAGATATCTTCAGACCCTTGTTTATTACAACATTATTCACAATTGCAAGTCTTTGGTCAGCCTAGATAAAAGGATAAAGAAAATGTGACATGAAAGGATAGCAGGATATGAGTGGAAATTTGTAATAACCAATGATGATATATAGCCTAAATATTCAAAAATAAGAAAAGGAAATATGAAGATAATAGATACATAGATAGAGAAATACACACAAATGCTTATTCATTAAAAAGATAAATGAATAAAAACACATTAATAAAAGTAGTAGTGAGGAAAATAATCCTACAGAAAGATGAAGAAAAAATAAAATATAAACTTACTATTTCTGGGCTTTATTTTATAATTTTGACATGGGAACAATAAGAATGTGTTACATAATTATAAAGAAATAATATCTCAAAAATTTTTTAAAATTTTAATGAGAAAAATATAAATAAAGAATTATTTCTATTGATTTTAAAATGAGGGAATTAGACTCTAGATTATAATCTAAAGATGGAAAGTTCTGAACTGTGTCCTGAAAATATGCTTGCTGTATAAGCATTATCTTAAAACAAATATGTATATATATGTGCTATATAATATGCATATATATGTTCATTCACATACCCCATAATATATACAAAAAAATAAGTGAATTACTGTAGGAATCAATGCTTTCAAAATAAGAATAAATAAATTATAAAATCAAAAAAACTCAAGCAGATGCTGTTAATGAACTTTTAGAGTATTTTTCTCTTCCAGAGAAATGTATTTCATAATTAGACCCCTCAAAAAGTCTAAAATTTCAGAAGTAGTGCTTAGCACACCAACTCATGGTTTGGCTCCCATGTGAAAAACCCTAAGGTGATCCTCAATGAGTCATGTCTTTCTTTTTTTTCTCGTTTTATTATTGTTGTACTGGGTGGGGGTACACTGTGGCATTTACGGAAATTCTTACAATATATCAAATACATCATACTTGAATTCACCCCCTCTACCATTCTCATTTATTCCCCCTTGCCCCCACTCCTGGAATAGTTTCATCAGGTGTCATTTTTCCATTTATATACATGTGTACAGTGTTTATACTATAGTCACCTTCCCACAGCCCTCTCCTACTATTACTAACCTCCCAGACAGGACCTGTTCAGCCCTCCTTTTCTCCAATTTTATAAAATAAAAAAATGATGTTTTTGTTTGTTTAAGATAGCTACATAGGGAGTTACCTTGTGACATTTCCATGTATGTATGTATTATAATCAGAATTGGTTCATCTCCTCTATTTTTCTTCTTTCTACCTTAGTCATGTGCTTCTATTACTCCTTCCCACTAGAATGCAAGCAGACACTGTAACTTGTTTTTAGACATTAGAATGTACAATAATTACAAGAAAACACCCTTATAACATTTCATTCCATAAAACTCCATATCAGTAGACTTAGTAGGAAAGGTTTTCCTGGTTGTTTGAGTGAGTGAGCTACTGAGATATTAGCTACCTATGGAAATGACATATAGCAGAGAACTGGAAAATGATCTATAGTGAGAACCAGTAATAAGCTGAGCACTTAGTCTTACAGACAAAAAAAATTAATTCTGGCAACAACCTAGATGAATTTGGATGCAAATATTCCCTAGTCACCCTACAGATAAGCAAGCAGTTCCGCTCCATTCTTAAGTTCAGCCGTGGGATAGGTGTGCACAGGACTCATCTAAATTTCATGTCCAAATTTCTGATGGACAGAAATGGTAAGATTTTGTGTTTGTGTTTGTGTTTGTATGTAGATAGATGATAGGTAGATAGATACATACATACATGCATACATACATACATAATACACTTTAAATATAAGATTTTGTAGTAATTTGTAAACTAACATAGATTGATCCTATGTATACTTTCTTACTAAGAAGAACTGGGAATCCTTGAAGTAATAACCAGCTTCAAGTCTGGGTCAGGAGTTGCACTAGATAAATCTAGAGCATTTTGCCTTTGCAGGAAGCAGAGAAGCATTAAAGACTATGGTGGTTTTGTTAAAAAGTAATAGGACTCAAGGAGAAGGAGCTTCCACTGGCTAGGTGTGACTAAATTTAATACCAAGAAAAATAATGACTGAAATACATTTGAAATGCTACATTCTAACTAGAAAAGTTATGAGAATAATGCAAAGATTTCCTATATACTGCACCTTTCATCCAGCTTCTGAAATTCAGTTTATCTTCCTTTTCTTTTCCTTCCTTCCTCCCTTTCTTCTCTCTCTATGCACCCATACAAATATGTATGTATATATATCTGAATATTTTTCTGAGCTTTTCAAGTAATATGAAACCTTTGCCCTAAATACTTCAGAGTGTGTTTTCTAAAAACATACTCTAAATACCTATAGTACAATGATCAAAACTATCAAAAAATCTATTCTATATTACAAAATCATATAAACTATCCACAGGCCTTATAGAGTTTTGTCAATTATTCCAATAATGTCCTCTAGATCAAATAAGATCTATCATTATTTTAGTTGCTTTTAGTTTTCATGTCTCTTTAACATCATGTAGTATGTAACATTTTTCATTGACATTACTAACATTTCTTCAAAAGTATGGGTGAGTTATATTTTTCTTTTTGTAGAATATTATTAAATATGGGTACTTTTCATTATTTGGGAAACATTTAAAAACACTACTACATGGGAAATTCTCCAAATCCAGAATGTAAGAAATATCTCAGGACAAAAGATTTGGTTTCTTCAACACATTAATAACAACAGAAGAGAAGTGGTAATTATTATGGATTAAAAGAACTAGAAAATATATACAAGAGCAATGTATAGGACTTGTTCAGATTCTGAGTTTAAGAAACCAACTTAAAATACATGTGTGTATCAATGGGAAAATGTGAAACTGAATGGATATAAAAATTATTGTGGCACCAATGGCTTATGCCTGTAATCTTAGCTACTCAGTAGGTAGAAATCAGGAGATTCATACTCTGAAGGCAGCTTAGGCAAATAGTTATGGAGACCCTATCTTGAAAAATCCATCACATTAAAAGGGCTGGTAGGGTTGCTCAAGTGTAACATGAGGCTCTGAGATCAAACCCCAGTGCCACAAAAAAAATTATTGTTAAGTTTTGATATGATAATGGTATTATTACTATTGAAAAAACTTCAAATCTTTTAGAGATATATGATTAGCTATTTTAAGCTAAAATAATAACATGTCTGATATTTGTTTTAAAAAGTCAAGTCATTGGTGAATGTGGTAGACATAAACAAGACTGTCTTTATGTTGATATTTAACAAATAGCTTAGGCTATAAGTACTCAGGAATTTGTTATACCATATGTGTATAAGAGTGTGTGTGTACATATATATACATATATATGCACAAATTTCCATGTTAAAATTTCAAAACAAAGGAGAGGTTAATACATTAGAGAGAGGGGATTTTTAGGGTAAAGTAATCTGTATGCTATAATAGAGATATGTAATTATATATTTGTCAAAACCCATAGAATGAACCACTTTCAGACTAAATCCTAATGTAAACTATGGACTTTGGGTGATTAAAATGTATCCAAAAGGTTGATATACTATAATAACTATCCCATCCTGGTAAGGAGATTATGTATGTGTAGGGGCTGATTGTATATGGAATTCTCTGTACCTTCCTCTAAATTTTGTTTGTGAACCTAAAAGTGCCAAAAAAAGAAAGATTTTAAAAATAAACAAACTCAAGAATTAAATGCAATGTAAAGATCAGTTAGAGTTGAATCAACAAGGGGTGGAACACATGGGTACATGAAAGCAATAGTAGGAATCTCTCTGTATAGATATCCTTAACCCAACTATCAAAAATGCTTTGTCTTCCTTATTATGCTTATGTCATTTCTTCAACAAAATCGATGATAATGGCAGAACAGGACCTGCCTGGAACTGAGATGGGGAGGGAGGAAGGGGTGGGGAAGAGGAGCAAGGTGGAGAAATGACCCAAACAATGTATGCACATGTGAATAAATGAAAATAAATAAATAAGAATTAAATGGCTAACCATAAAGCTATTATGTGGGAGATCTAGCTATATGGTTAAATAAAATCAGTCACTACCACCATGAGCACCAGGATCTAGGACTGAAGAGAGAAAAGGAGGAGTGATCAACATGCACATAGCAGTTCTTCTTTTCCATCTGATATTATGAAACTCTTCCAGGGTTTTCATACTTTAAGCCTTCTTTGAAAGACCTATGAACTTCACCAGCTTCTTCTCATGTGTCTTTTAATTTTGTTTCTGACCATCCACAAATATCATTAACAGATGTAAATGAATTCATGAAAATCTTAACTTCAGTTTATCTCAGGCAGCAAAGGATGTGATAATCCAAATTTATCCAATGAGAATGTTTTCTGGTTAGATTATTTTTGGAACTCACATTAGGCAATCAGTAAAGCCTCCAGCAACAGCTGGCTGACAGCAGCAGGCAGGTGAGGCACAGCCTCAGATAGACATTCACAAAATTGTCTCCAGACTCTTTTTTTTTCTTTTTTTCTCTTCCTTTGATGAGACAACAACAGAACTAAAATTGGAAGCTGAAGGATTCAAATTCCACTTGAATTTGGGATTTTTGTTTTGTTTTGTTTTTGTTTTTTATTTTTTCTGTTAGCCTGTTTGTTTTGTTTTTTGTGGGTTTTTTTCCCCTTTGATGAGACAATGACCAAACTACTTCTAAGACACTATCTCCAGGATTGGGGGCTGAGGGACTAACACCAAAATTATTAAGACTGAAACTTTATTGCATTAGAATGTGGGGATTTTTTTTTTATTAATCCTCTCTCTGTCTCTCTAATGCCTGTTTACCTTACCATTGATTAGTACACTATCTCTTCCTGTTTATTTCTTTGGCACTGTTTTTTTTTTGTTATTGTTTGTTTGTTTTTTCAATTGTTTGTTTGTTTTCCCCTTTTTCTTTACCTTCTTTACTTTCCCTCTCCTCTCACCTTTCCATTCTAAATATCACCATTATTATTATTACAAGCTAGACAATGCTGAATTACACACAGTACAGGGACAATAACAATAGCAAGGGCAATGATGGGAAGACAGAAAAAAGAGGGAAACCAGTGTCCCCTAGTAATAAATTAGTACAGGAACCAGAAGGAAATGAAGAAAACAGATACTCAGATCCAGACTCCAACAAAATGAAGATAAACTATGCAAAGAACCCAATGAAGCCCACAAGAACACTCTAAAAGAAGAAATCCTGCAAGTAATCAATAAGAATTTTATAGACATGATACTGGATATGGTCAACCAAAATGTACAGGAGACACTCAAGAAATTCCAAGACAACAAAAAGAGAGAATTTGAGAAAACACAAGAACAAATTAAAGAAACTATAGAAGCACTGTGTAAACACCAAAGTGAAACAGAGAACAAGATAAATAAAGAGATAAAGGAACTCAGGACAAAAATAAACAATGTTAAAGAGGAAGAGACTCAGGATATGGAAAACCTCAGAAAAAAGAATGAAACAGAAATGCAAAACAAAATGGAAGGCCAATCCAGCAAAATAGAACAAGCAGAAGACAGAATTTCAGAACTTGAAGTTGAAAAGATAATTAAAGGAAAAACCAAAGAACTATTAGCACAACTCAAGACCTGTGAAAAGAAAATGCAAGAACTTACTGACTCCATTAAAAAGCCAAACCTGAGAATCATGGGCATTGAAGAAGGAGAAGAGGTGCAAGCAAAGGGAATGCATAATATATTCAAAAAAATAATTACAGAAAATTTCCCAAATCTAGAGAAATCTATGGCCATTATGTGCAAGAAGTTTTCAGAACACCAAACACACCTGACCAAAATAAAACTATCCCATGGCATATTATCATTAAAACAACAAGTGCAGAGACCCAAGAAAGAATATTGAAGGCTGTAAGAGAGAAAAAACAAATAACATACAAAGTAAACCCATCAAAATCACAGCAGACTTCTCAACAGAAACATTAAAAGCAAGAAGAGCTTGGGGTGAGGTCTTCCAGGCACTGAATGAAAATAACTTCAACCCTAGGATACTCTACCCAGCAAAACTATCATTCAAAACAGATGGAGCAATACAAGTCTTCCATGATAAGCAGAAACTAAAACAATATATGACCACAAAGCCACCACTACAAAAGATTCTTCAAGGGATTCTGCACACAGAAAGTGAAATGCAACGTAACCATGAAAGGGCAGGCAGTACCAAACTGGAGGAAAAGAAAAAGCAGGAAAGTAGAGAGTAACATCAATTTAGGTACACACAATCAAACCTTCAAACAACTAAGACAACTAAATGACAGGAATCACCACATACCTATCAGTACTAACACTTAATGTTAATGAACTTAATTCACCCATCAAAAGGCACCATTTGACGAACTGGATTAAAAAGGAAGACCCAGAGAGGGAGGAAGCAGAAAGCAAGCCTCCTATAGTGAAATCTTGGAGAGACGCTGGAGACACACTTTGCAGGCATAATCACTGAGAAGATGCATAACTTTGACCCCTCCACACCTCCAACCAGGACAGAGAATCTCCACTATACGTTAAATGGAGAAACCAGGAGGGCCCCCAGGCCACCAGTCGCTGGTGCCCAGATGGCTTGGGAAGATGTGGACCAGGTGAGCTTTGCAGTACCATGGTACTCCCACAGACAAGCCTGGGCCAGAGCAGCATATCCCCCTGGACAGACTGACCCCCACCTGGGGAAAAAAGAGAAACTGAGTAATAAGCAATAAGAGCAATAAAGACATGCAGAAAAGAGGGTGGAGCGCACTGAGTGCCAAAGATTGGGGGAAGGGAATCCTTCCCGGGACTGTAAATAAACAAGCCGGTCGGGCTGGAGAGCCTCTGGTGGGAGCAGGGGCACGCGCCCAGCAACCAGGAGCGGGAAAGCTTGTGAGAGTGGTGGAGGGAGGAAAACTCCACAGGAGAGGAGGGAAGACCCACTTCCCACATGAACTGTAAATAAACACACAGGCCTGAGAACGCGGGTGCAGTGTCCCAGTGCTTGGAAAGGGGAAAGCTTGTAGCAGAGGCTCACGCACAGGAGAAATCTGAGCAAACAAAGCCTGCAGAGCCAGGTGAGTGCTAAGCTCACCCCAGAGATGTGCATAAATAATGCCTCCAGCAACAGCAGGCTGACAGCAGTGTGCAGGCAAGCCACAGCCGCAGATACCTCTCAGAACTGTCTCCAGACTCCTTTTTTTTTTTCCTTTGTCTCCCTACCTTTGATGAGAGAACATCCGAATTACACTGGCAAGCTGAAAAACTTACTGAAACTGTATTGCATTTGAACTTGGGACACTTGGTGGGTTTTTTTTTTTTTTGTGCGTGTGTGTGAAGTTTTGTTCTACTTTATGCATCCCCTTTGATAAGACAACTACAGAACAACATCTGAGGCACCATCTCCAGGATTGGAGACTGAGACAGACATCCAAATTATTAAGACTGAAACTTCATTGCATTTGAACATGGAGGTTTTTTTGGTTTTTTGCTTTTTTTTAATTTTCTATTTTTTCATTTTATTTTAATACATTTTTATATATAGATTTTTCTTTCATTTACTTATTTTTTATTTTTATTCTTACCTTTTTTTTTTTACTTTTGATTTTCAATCCTCTCTCTGTCTCTCTAACGTCTGTTCAGCTTACTGTTGATTAGTACACTGAAGCTCCTTGTTTAAACATTTGAAATCTTCTTGTCTGATACATTGTTCTGTTTTCTCCCTCCAGTCTGTGTATTTGTTTTTCCCATTTCTTTAACTTCTTGCTTTCCATCTCAGCTCACCCTTCCATTCTAAATATTACCATTGTTATTATTACAAGCTAGAAAATACTTAATTGCACACAGTACAGGGACAGTAACAACACCAAAGACAATGACGGGAAGACAGAAAAAACAGGGAAATCAGTTTCCCCACAACAAAAAATTAGTACAGGAACCAGAGGGGAATGAAGAAAACAGGTACTCAGATCCAGACTCCAACAAAATGAAGATAAACTATGCCAAAGGACCCAATGAAGCCCACAAGAATAATTTAAAAGAAGACATACTACAGGTACTCAATGAGAATTTCATAGAGATGATACTGGATAGGGTCAACCAAAATGTACAGGAGACACTCAAGAAATTACAAGATAACAAAAATAGAGAATTTGAAAAAGCCAAAGAAGAAATAAAGGAAACCATAGAAGCACTGTATAAACACCAAAGTGAAAGAGAGAACACAATGAATAAACAGATAAATGAACTCAGGACAAAAATAGACAACATTAAAGAGGAAACCACCCAGGATATGGAAAACCTCAGAAAAAAGAACGAAACAGAATTGCAAAACAAAACGGAAGGCCAATCCAGCAGAATAGAACAAACAGAAGACAGAATCTCAGAACTTGAAGATGAAATGGTAACTAAAGGAAAAACTGAAGAACTATTAATTAAACAACTCAAGACCTGTGAAAAGAAAATGCAAGAACTCACTGACTCCATCAAAAGACAAAACTTGAGAATCACAGGCATCGAAGAAGGAGAAGAGGTGCAAGCGAAGGGAATGCATAATATATTTAACAAAATAATAATGGAAAACTTCCCAAATCTAGAGAAAGGTATATCCATACAGATGCAAGAGGCCTCCAGGACACCAAACAGACAAGATCAAAATAGAACTACCCCACGACATATCATCATTAAAACAAGTTCAGAAACTAAGGAAAGAATATTGAAGGCTGTAAGAGAAAAAACAAGTAACATACAAAGGTAAACCCAACAAAATCACAGCAGACTTCTCAACAGAAACATTAAAAGCAAGAAGACTGTGGGATGAGATCTTCTGGGCACTGAATGAAAATAACTTCAACCCCAGGATACTCTACCCAGCAGAACTATCATTCAAAATAGATGGAGCAATAAAAGTCTTCCATGATAAGCAGAAACTAAAACAATATGTGACCACAAAGCCACAACTACAAAGGATTCTTCAAGGGATTCTGCACACAGAAAGTGAAACCCAACTTAACCATGAAAAGACAGGCAGCACCAAACCACAGGAAAAGAAAAAGCAAGACAGAAGAGACTAATCTCAATTTAGGTACACACAATCAAACCTTCCAACAACTAAGTCAACTAAATGACAGGAATCACCACATACCTATCAGTACTAACGCTTAATGTTAATGGACTTAATTCACCCATCAAAAGGCATCACTTGACGAAATGGATTAAAAAGGAAGATCCAACAATTTGTTGCTTACAGGAGACCCATCTCACTGACAGAAATAAGCATAGGCTAAGGATGAAAGTCTGGAAGAAGATGTACCAAGCCAATGACCCCCGAAACAGGTGGTAGTAGCAATACTTATCTCTGACAAAGTAGACTTCAAACCTACATTTATCAAACGAGATAAAGAAGGACATTCCATACTAATAAAAGGGGAAATAGACCAAAAGGAAATAATAATTATCAACCTGTATGCACCCAATGTCAACACACCCAATTTCATCAAACATACCCTGAAAGACCTAAAAGCATATATTAACACCAACACAGTGGTTGTGGGAGACTTTAACACCCCATTATCATCAATAGATAGGTCATCCAAACAAAAACTCAATAAAGAAATCCAAGATCTAAAATATGCAATAGATCAAATGGACCTAGTTGATGTCTACAGAACATTTCATCGAACTTCTACACAATATACATTCTTCTCAGCAGCCCATGGAACCTTCTCCAAAATAGATCATATCCTAGGGCACAAAGTAAGTCTCAGCAAATATAAGAAAATAGAAATTATACCATGCATACTAACTGATCACAATACAGTAAAAGCAGAATTCAACAACAAAAGCAAAGACAAAAAATATGCAAACAGCTGGAAACTAAATAACACATTACTTAATGAAGAATGGATCATTGATGAAATAAAAGAGGAAATTAAAAAGTTCCTGGAAGTCAACGAAAATGAAAACCCAACCTACTGGAACCCATGGGACACAGCTAAGGCAGTCCTGAGAGGAAAGTTTATAGCCATGAGTGCATATATTAAAAAGACTGAAAGATCCCAAATCAATGACCTAATGATACATCTCAAACTCCTAGAAAAACAAGAATAAGAGCTGAAATCAACGAAATAGAAACCAAAAAACTATACAAAGAATTAATGAAACAAAAATTTGGTTCTTTGAAAAAATAAACAAGATCGATAGACCCCTGGCAAACCTGACTAAAATGAGGAGAGAAAAATCCCAAATTAGTAGAATCAGGAATGCAAAAGGGGAGATAACAACAAACACCATGGAAGTCCAGGAAATCATCAGAGACTACTTTAAGAACCTATATTCAAATAAATTTGAAAATCTTAAAGAAATGGACAGATTTCTAGATACACATGACCATCCAAAACTGAACCAAGGGGAAATTAATCTCCTGAAGGATGAGACTAAGTATACTGGGAAAAGAAAATATGTACATAAATGGCCTTTGACAGAATCAATTAGCTTTCAGGAAATGGACAAAAATCCACATGAATGAAACAGAGACTAAGGCAGATAGTGGCATAATGAAGACTGAGAAGTGGTCAGGCCATGCCAGAACCTCCTAGTTTGAGGATTTTTGTCCTCAAATGCCACCAAAACCTACCATGAAATTTATATGGAAACACAAGAGGCCACGAATAGCCAAGGCAATACTCAGTCAAAAGAACAAGGCTGGAGGTATCACAATACCTGACTTCAAACTATATTACAAAGCAATAACAATAAAAACAGCATGGTATGGGCACAAAAACAGACATGAAGACCAGTGGAACAGAATAGAGGACCCAGATATGAAGCCACAAAACTATAACCAATTTGTCTTTGACAAAGGAGCTAAAAATATATGATGGAGAAATAGCAGCCTCTTCAACAAAAACTGCTGGGAAAACTGGTTAGCAGTCTGCAAAAAACTGAAACTAGATCCATGTATATCACCCTATACCAAGATTAACTCAAAATGGATCAAGGATCTTAATATCAGACCACAAACTCTAAAGTTGATACAGGAAAGAGTAAGAAATACTCTGGAATTAGTAGGTATAGGTAAGAACTTTCTCAATGGAACCCCAGCAGCACAGCAACTAAGAGATAGCATAGATAAATGGGACCTCATGAAACTAAAAAGCTTCCGTTCATCAAAAGAAATGGTCTCTAAACTGAAGAGAACACCCACAGAGTGGGAGAAAATATTTGCCAACTATACGTCAGACAAAGGACTGATAACCAGAATATACAGGGAACTTAAAAAACTAAATTCTCCCAAAACTAATGAACCAATAAAGAAATGGGCAAGTGAACTAAACAGAACTTTCTCAAAAGAAGAAATTCAAATGGCCAGAAAACACATGAAAAAATGCTCACCATCTCTAGTAATAAAGGAAATGCAAATTAAAACCATGCTAAGATTCCACCTCACCCCTGTTAGAATAGCCATCATCAGCAACACCACCAACAACAGGTGTTGGCGAGGATGTAGGGAAAAAGGAACCCTCTTACACTGTTGGTGGGAATGTAGACTAGTACAACCACTCTGGAAAAAAATTTGGAGGCTACTTAAAAAGCTAGACATTGATCTACCATTTGATCCAGCAATACCACTCTTGGGGATATACCCAAAAGACTGTGACACAGGTTACTCCAGAAGCACCTGCACACCCATGTTTATTGCGGCACTATTCACAATAGCCAAGTTATAGAAACAGCCAAGATGCCCCACCACTGACGAATGGGTTAAGAAAATGTGGTCTCTATACACAATGGAATTTTATGCAGCCATGAAGAAGAATGAAATGTTATAATTTGCAGGTAAATGGATGGAATTGGAGAACATCATTCTGAGTGAGGTTAGCCTGGCCCAAAAGACCAAAAATCGTATGTACTCCCTCATATATGGACATTAGATCAAGGGCAAACACAACAATGGGATTGGACTTTGAGCACATGATAAAAGCTTTAGCATACAACGGAGGGGTGAGGATAGGTAAGACACCTAAAAAACTAGCTAGCATTTGTTGCCCTAAACACAGAGAAACTAAAGCAGATACCTTAAAAGCAACTGAGGCCAATAGGAAAAGGGGACCAGGAACTAGAGAAAAGGTTAGATCAAAAAGAATTAACCTAGAAGGTAACACACACGCACAGGAAATCAATGTGAGTCAATGCCCTGTATAGTTATCCTTATCTCAACCAGCAAAAACCCTTGTTCCTTCCTATTATTGCTTATATTCTCTCTACAACAAAATTAGAAATAAGGGCAAAATAGTTTCTGCTGGGTATTGAGGGGGTAGGGGGGAGAGGGAGGGGGTGGAGTGGGTGGTAAGGGAGGGGGTGGAGTGGGTGGTAAGGGAGGGGGTGGGGGCAGGGGGGGAGAAATGACCCAAGCCTTGTATGCACATATGAATAATAAAATTAAAAAAAATAAAGGATTGATAACCAGAATATATAGGGAACTCAAAAAACTAAATTCTCCCAAAATTAATGAACCAATAAAGAAATGAGCAAGTGACTAAACAGAACTTTTTCAAAAGAAGAAATTCAAATGACCAAAACACACATGAAAAAATGCTCACCATCTCTAGCAATAAAGGAAATGCAAATTAAAACCACTCTAAGATTCCACCTCAACCCTGTTAGAATAGCCATCATTAGCAACACCACTAACAACAGGTGTTGGCAAGGTCACTGGGAAAAAGGAACCCTCTTACACTGTTGGTGGGAATGTAAACTAGTACAACCACTCTGGAAAAAAATTTGGAGGCTCCTTAAAAATGTAAACATAGATCTACCATATGATCCAGCAATACCACTCTTGGGGATATACCCAAAAGACTGTGACACAGGTTACTCCAGAGGCACCTGCACACCCATGTTTATTATGGCACTATTCACAATAGCCAAGTTATGGAAACAGCCAAGATGCCCCACTACTGACAAATGGATTAAGAAAATGTGGTATTTATACACAGTGGAATTTTATGCAGCCATGAAGAAGAATGAAATGTTATCATTCGCAGGTAAATGGATGGAACTGGAGAACATCATTCTGAGTGAGGTTAGCCTGGCCCAAAACACCAAAAATCATATGTTCTCCCTCATATGCGGACATTAGATCAAGGGCAAACATAACAAGGGGATTGGACTTTGATCACATGATAAAGCGAGAGCACACAAGGGAGGTATGGGGATAGTCTAGACACCCAAAAAACTAGATAGCATTTGTTGCCCTCAACACAGAGAAGGTAATGCAGATACTTTAAAGTGACAGAGGCCAACTTGAGAAGAGGACCAGGAACTAGAGAAAAGGTTAGTTTGAGAAGAATTAATTTAGAATGTAACACACATGCACAGGAAAGCAATGCAAGTCAACTCCCTGTATATCTATCCTTATCTCAACTAGCAAGAACTGTTGGTTCTTCCTATTATTGCTTATACTCTCTCTTCAACAAAACTAGACATAAGGGCAAAATAGTTTCTGCCTGGAAGCGAGGGGCTAGTGGGGGAGCAAGAGGGGGCAGGGGGGTAAAGGAAGTAGCGGGGGGAAGGGGGAAAATGACCCAAACATTGTATGTACATATGAATAAAAAAAAACCCAAGAACATAAAAAAATAATAAAATAAAATTTTGCCTGCTTAAAAAAATAGCAAGGATATTTCAATTATATTAGAAACTTTAATAACAGACCGGTTACTTCTGCCTCCAATTGGCATTGCTTTAAATAGAGGTTATTAACCTGGAAAGGTGGCTGATCCTAATATTCAAGAGATTTCTGCTAAAAACAGTAACAGGCCAAAGAATGAATGGAACTTAGGGTGTTCCCCATAAGATTTCCTAAGTTAGTTCTATATCATGATAAAAATAGGAAGACTACTGTAATGTTATGCATATAAGACAGCTAAGTCCCCTGCTGCCTCCTGGGTAAAGTCCCACATTCGGCTTAGATGCTCCCTGTTTGAAGGCAAAGGAATTATGAGATGAAGTAAAAGAAAAAGGTCATAAACACCAACTTTGACCTCATAACCTGTAGAAGAAGCAGAACTACAAAGTCTTTTTTCCTGCAGCATACAGATATTTATGCCTTGTAATTAAGTTTCATGTTCTTCTTTTCCTTTCCCTTCCTCCATCATTTTACATGAGCCCATGAGAGTGGTATAATACACTGCAGCTGATTTTGCAATTTATATATAAATTAAATCACACCAAGAGTAAATAATTACCAAACAAGATTAAAAGTAGATTTCAGTTAGCAATCTTTAGCTTTTAATTAGAAACAGTAACCGAAGAATATTTGTATTGTTACATATGAGACAGGCAAGAATGCCTCATGTTGCACATGACAAAGGGTACATGTTGATATTTTTTAGTCAACAATAAAAACTATAGTAGACACTTAACATTTTTTTTTTCATTTATTCATATGTGCATACAATGTTTGGGTCATTTCCGCCCCCTACCCCCAACCTGCTCCCCTCTCTTTCCCCCCAGTCCCCACCCTCTTCCCCCCTTATCCCCTTGCTTCCAGGTAGAAACTGTTCTGCCGTTATCTCTAATTTTGTTGAAAAGAGAGTATAAACAATAATAAGAAGGAAAAATGTTTTGCTAGTTGAGATAAGGATAGCTATACAGGGAGATTCCTAGCATTGCTTCCATGTACATATGTGTATTTGGAAAGAAAAGCTGGTTGATCGCTTAACTTTCCTTCATGTTTTTAAGAAATTCTCACTGGCAAGTAGAATGTTCTCATCAAAAATCTAAAAATGCTTCCTTGCTTTCCTAGTCTCCTTTAGGCTTCAAGGGTAAACATATCATCTGAGGTCACTAGTAAGACGTAGACACCTCAGATTCTGAATCAAAAATTAATAGTGCTAGAACTAGAACAAAGAGGAAACCATGATGATAACAGCCAGCAGTTAGCACTAGTAGAGAGTCTAGTGGTAGCAGTCAGTGTCTTACACATTCAGAGTGGGTTTATGCAAAAATTAAATGAACATTTATGGGTAACTGTATTGCCAAATGCCCTAACTGGTTGTACTCTCAACAGCTCATTCTTGCCACAGAGATAGGGATATGGATATCACATTCATAATAATTGTGGTTCTTTTTCAGGCCACCCAAATCCTGTCTGTTTCTCTCACTTGGTCCTGTTCCCCCATATCTAGTTTCTCTAATTCTGCCTTTTCTTGATTGATGATTTGGTTAGAAGGAATGTCTAGACTTGGTTTTGCCTTTGAATCACCCTTAATTCCATTCTTTGTCATTTGATTGAAAGTCATTCTTATTTCCTTATTTAGCTTCACTCTCTAAACACATTAACCCAGCCCAAGTATACACTGGTTCACATTTATCTATAATAGGGAATCTAACATTGAAAACAAGGTAATATAAAATCAATCTGATAAGCTTATTTTTCTATTAACTTTATGTATTCACTTCATCTTATTCCAGGTATTTTAAAGTAATTTATCACAAATACTTAAAATTTGGTTCTGATATCTTTCTGTTTTAGTGAAAGTAATAATTTTTAAATGTATGTACTGCTTTATTAAAATTGTTATAAATTTTGTTACCAAAGGAAGAACATATAGCAGATAATATAAAGATAAATTCTACCTCTTTTTTGCTTGCTTGTTTTTTGGTGATACTGGGGTTTGAACTCAGGACCTCACACTTGCTAAGCTTGCTAGGCAGGCACTCTACCACTTGAGCCACTCCACCAGTCCCAAAGATAAATTCTAGAATACCAGAAGATAAAAATTTTTACTTATGGGATATTCAAATCAGTGTTTAATGTGATTAGAAAAGTAATGCACCCTTAGTGTAAACACTCGTCATATTGAAATATATTCAAACGACCAAACGATAACTGTTCTACATAACTAGCCTTAGAACCATTTAGATTGAGATTGCAGAATGGAAACAGGGATAACACTGGAATACTGATGAAGAAGAAGGACTGTTCCTGAAGATCAAAATAGTATGGATGGTAAGAAAAACAAGTGACACTACATTGAAACCATCTTTCTAACTGCTATTTATCTTACCTGATCATAGACAAAGGGTATATTATAAAGACTATTTAGTATTGGGTGGCTTTTTGCTTTAGCAGATTAGCAGAGTTTTCTTGGTGAACTGTGTAAAGCAGGACAAGATTTATTATTATTTTATAGACTTGGTGATTTCATTCAATGAAGCAAAGCAAATTAAAGTGAGTAAACAAAAGACTTTACCTTAAAAAAAACTTTATTGCCACAGAAGTAGAGGTAAAAATTACTGCAGTTTTTCCTTTCCTAATTACTGAAATCCACCTATCATGAAAGGGGCAGGGTAGAGAGTAATGTAGTTCTTTTCTAATGGCAACAATTTCCCCACTGATTCTTAAGGAATCCCTTGATAGCCTGTGATAGTGAATCATAATTGTCATCCTGCTTGGATTGAGAGACTTGTAGAAGATTAATAAGGCACACCTCTGTGGTTGTTTGTGATGGCATTTCCGGAGATGCTTAGATTGCAATGAATTAAGCTCTTGATGAATACATAATACAATAACATTATTTTGAGGTGGCAAAAGGAAAACTGCATGGACCAAGCTGGAGGAAGTAGGTCACTGGGGAATGTCCTATGGGGCAACTTCCTGCCCTGGCCCCTTCCTGCATTCCCCTTCTCTGCTTTCTCTTTTCTGTGAGGTCAACCCCTCCTCCACACACACCCTCTACTGTGACCTTCTGCCTCCTCACAAGCCCAGAATCAATAAAACCAAGGATTATGGACTGAAATCTCTGATACCATAGCCCAGACAAAATTTTAACCTCCTTTACAAGTTGTTTATGTCAGGTGTTTTGTCCCAGCCGACAAGAAAAGTACACAGCCCTTATACTCAGGTTGCAAAGAAATCCTCATGAGAGAGCTGGTACTAACCCAAAGCCATGCTGAGGGTCTGCTGGATAAGAGGACATTTAGTCCATAGACGAAGAGGGTCTCTGTCACCTTGCTTTAAAACAAGAGTCCTTCAACATTTCCTTCTCACCAAGCATAGATTATGGGAGCAAGTAGGGATGTGATACAGTCCTATTTCTCTCTCTTTGCTCTACAACAGGAAATTATATTAGTAAGACATTAAACTAATGCTTAATAAAGAAGTAATTGTGTATTTTTCTTTTTAAGGCACTTTTCTTAGGACAGTACAGAATTCTTACTTAATGCTATTGGGAGTTATGTTGGCTTTCATGGGAAGAAAATGGAAAACCATATGTTTAAAGAAATATTGCTGTTACTAGACAATTTTAAACCACATTGATCTGTCATTTGTAGGAAAATATTTTGATGACTAACTGTGGTCATTTTAAATAAGCATCACTTACTCATTTTCTATCTTGTTCCTTGGCAGTTATTAAATTGACTCTGAGATCCTTCTTGCCATGGCCAGTAAGTGGCTTTTCTAAAACTTTTCTAAAACTCTGTGCACAGTCGTAATTTTCTGTGGAGGAGTCTTCTGAATGTCGAAATGCCCTTCCTGGTTCCCAATGACTAAGCTCCAATTTGGCTTGAATTTTTATAACAGGACTGAAAAACCATACTTCTCAGAGAACGATTTCAGTCTTAACTAATGTATTTTGCAAAACTACGTAAAGCATAGATTTCTGGAAACTGAATGCCCCCTGCATTTAGACTATTTGTCTGTGTAACTCAGGCCTTGATGACAGAGTACTTGTGTCTCACTCCCAGCAGTAAATTTCAAATTGATTGAACAACCCAGACTCCTTCAGCATTTTAAAACCACGGAATCAGGCTAGGAATGTGTCGGTGAGATGAAGTTTAGTACTGGCCAGAGTCTGGAAATAGTCAGAGTAACACTGTGAGCGTCTGGGGCCAGGCCCAGCACTGACTTAAGACAGGAAATGTGTGCTGCCTGGCTCTCTGTCAGACCTAGTTGGGCCTAAGATGTGCAGAAATCACAAAACCGTATTTGGGGCTTTAGAACTCCAACTGGTAAATTTAACATTAAGCCTCCCTTTCCTGCTTTCTGACCTAATAAGAATTCTCTTCTTAGTTGTGTTTAAATCTGACCCAGTGTATTTTGGCTCTGGGTAATTAGAAAAGCAGAAGTGTACAACATGTGCCATGTCTCTGGATTTGAGCTGCAGTGATACCATAACCAAGAGAAGCCCCATTAATCACATGGGACAGGCTAGAAAAATCAGAGAAAGAGACTTTTTTGTATAATAAAATCCAAGCTGAAATTGAAATGGTAAGGAGGAAATTCTGAAAGAAATAAGAGAGGAAAGAAAGAAAAAGACACCGACTGCTATGCTTTAAGACATGAAAAAAAAAAATAAAGCTGAGCTGTTTTACTTTCTCCTTCTTATTGGTGTATATTAATCATATAAAGGGTTCCATACATGTGTTCAATGTACTTTGATCAATGTTACCCTCTCTATTGATCTTTTTTATCCTTTGTTCCCTCTTTTTGAAACAACTTAAAGATTTTATTATTCTATTTTCACACGTGCATATGAAGCACATGATAATTTTCATTTCCATTTACCCTTTCCTTTCACCCTCCCCCTGCTTCCAGTCCCCATACAGTCCCCCACTTTACACTGTGACATTCTACATTTTTAGGTCTGAATTCAGCATATTGATACTGGATTGTTGATCCTGAGTTCGTGTCCTGGAGAAATCCCTGATTGAAGACACTGGACAAGGAGTTAAGAGTAAAACAAGCAGTTTATTGAAAGGATAACAAAGCTCCTTGCATGGGAGGGGCTTAGTGAAAAACGCCAAGCCATAGTAAAATTTTAGTCTAGGAGCGATATAGGTCACTACCTGGCTTAGGTCCAACTAGTCTTCCTTGAAACTATTCGTGATTGGTTGGTGCCTAGTCACCTTCTCACTGAACCTGGCCACTTGCTCGGTCCTACCCTTATGGAACAGAACACTCTGGGTAGGGCTGGTTAGCTCACCTTGGGGCCCACATCTTGCCGTTGCATTTTGTGATTTTGGTGACAGGCTTGCTGTTTTTCTAAGAAACATGTTTCCCATGCCCCATTTGGTGTCTGCTTCTAGTGTTTCCCTCATCCAAAATGGAGTCACTCTGTCATTTCTCCCTTTATTGTATGAGAAAGCATATGCCTTATGTGTCTTTCTGACTTATTTTGCTTATCATGACTTATTTCACTAATTGTGATGATTTCCAGTTCCATCTATTTTTCTGCAAACAACATAATTTCATTCTTCTTTATGACTGAATAATACTCCATTGTGTATATATTATATAGCACATTTTCTTTATCCATTCAGCAGTTGATGGGGCTACTAGGCTTATTCCTTAGCTTGGCTATTGTGAACAGTGCTGTTGTAAACATGTGCAGGTTTCTCTATTTGAGAACTGTGTGTTCAATTCATTTGTTTATTTTTTATTAGACTGTTTTTTTGTCATTGAATTTTTTAGCTCTTTGTATATTCTGGATATTAATCCATTATCTGATGAGTAGCTGGCAGATTTTCTCCCATCTGAACATTATCTCAATATTCTGGTAATTGTTTCCTTTACTGTGCAGAAGCTTTTTAATTTGATTCAATCCCATTAGTCAATAATTGCTCTTATTTTCTGAACAGTTGGAGTCATATTCAGAATGATCCTACTTCTATCAGTTTGAATTAATTTCTGAATAGAGAGACAGGGTTCTAACTTCTGTCTTTTGCATGTGGATATACAGTTTTCCCAACACCATCTGTTGAAAAGGTCTTCTTTTTTCTAAGCAAAACTATTTAAAATTTACCCAATACATAATTTGTGGCATACATAAGTAATATATACACATGCATAATGCATACATATAATATATATATAAATGTCAAATATAATAGACATATTATGAATTTTTATAATTTAATACCTACTACATAGATTTAAAAAGCTATATATCAATCTAATTAATATATAAATATAAAAAACATGTTTAGGAAAATGTATTTTGTTTTAAATAATGCTTATTTAAATAATACAGTTACCATGAGAGGTATTTTTAAAATAGTCAATGTTCTCCCTTTTATTTCTTGCTGAACTTCAGGTTGAAACAGATACCACATTAAAGTAATTATGTAGTCAGTGACACTGATAAAAGTTGAAAATAAACTTGCTTTGATGGCAAATCCCATCTCTAATAGAAAGCCTTATAAAAAATCATTAAGGTTTGTTCTCTCTGTAATCTATGATAATGACTTAAGAAGTAATAAAATAGAAAAGCTCACACATGTTCATAAACACATTTAACTGGAAAAGAAATACTACATTTTATCAATGAGATTAAAAACCCAAAAAACATTTTACGAGTAGTAAAGTGTATCATATATAGATGGTACTTATAATTGAACTTTACATCTCTGATGGTTAGAATTAATCTATGATTCAATCTACAATGGCTAGACTCACAACATTTTTACTTACAAAGGTACAAGTATGTGATTCATTAAATCAAAAGTGTACTCTGAATTTTGAACATCTTCCCCAAGGGTAGTAAACTATAGTAGCCTCTTGCTGGGCAAAGGGAGAAAGCTTTAGTCCCATCCACCACACACTCACAATGGTAAATTCTGTTGATAATGTCCTATGTACTATGTCACTATAACACTTTGTAGGTAATTTGTATTAAATCTATTTCACCCCACAATAAACTTATCAGGACTTAGCACCATCAATAGTTGAGGAGTCTTTGTAATTATTAAAATATTTAGATGCTAACAAAGTCTTTGAGTTTAAATCAGAAGAGAGAAATGAGTTAAAAACAAAGCTAAGGTCTGGGGTCCTGGTTCAAGTGGTAGAGTGCCAGTTTAGCAAGTGAAAAGTTCTGAGTTCAAAACTGGATGCCAAAAAAAAAAGGACACAAAATGAAGAGATAACCATCTAGTCAAACTACAAAGGAGTAATGTACTACAATATGAAATTATTTTGTTTCCCACACCAATTTGTTTATGTCGCAGGCTTCACTTAATGTTCATTTCCAGGAAAAGTTTCAGGATTATTGCTTCCTTAAATATTTAAAATTTCTTGCAAAGACCATTGTTCTATGGCTCTTACTTACATCTGACAAATTTGGTTCAGTATTTTCAATTGTGTTTAGGAATTCAAGGAAGCCAGAACATAATGAAAACAAAGTCAGCCATGTTGCACTATAAATTTTCTGTCTTGTAAGTTAATTAAAAGAAAAGTGACCATGGTTTAATATCTTATTTGATGAAATTAGCTAATATTGTTTTGAAGTGTTCATAAAATGGAGTACATTTTAATACATTTTAAATGCACTTAACCATGCATCCATTTATTTAGCAAGGCTCTTCTAGGTCTTTGTGAGAAATCTGGATACAATAAACAAGACTATGTTTCATAAAATCACAAATATTTTGTCTTGAATGGATAAAAGACAAATGAGATAAATCACTAGTATTTTACCTTCATTTGTTTCCTTAGGGGAGACAAGATGTGACACAAGGATGAGGATGGGAAGGAAGGTAGAAGGTAAAAGGGTGAAGAGAAATTGGAAGAAAGGGATCAAAACATGAAGGAACTCAGAGATGGAAGGCAGTAAACATCACTACATCTTCTCTTTAATGACTTGGGTTTGTGTATGTTTGTGTGTCACTGGAGTTTGAGCTCAGGGCTTCACACTTGCTAGGCGGGCACTCTTACCACTTAAACCACTCCACCAGTCCGATAACTTGTTTTCACTTTAGATCTATGAAAACTCATTTGGGAGCTTATATTTCATTTATCATGAATGTGGTTTTACTTTATATACCTTCTAAAATTGAAAATTGTTAACCAAATACTTGTGCACATATATTCACAATGACTAAGAGATGAAAACAGTTTTAATATTTATCAGCAAATGAATGGGTAAGCTAACTGTGGTATATACATACAATAGACTACTGTACTTCCATGAGAAGGAATGAAATACTGATGTGTATTTCATATAGATTAATAAATGAAAATGTGATAATTATTCATTAAATAACATGAGGTCATATTTTTGTGGGTAACTACAAAAGTAGGTAATCAGAGAACCATTGATTGCAACATGCAGTTCCTTTTAAGATTATTTTAATTAGCATATATTAATAGTATATAGTGAGGGACTTCATTGGGAAATTTCTATGTATGCATATAAAATACTTTGACCATATTCACCCCCTCTAATTACTCTTTCTTATTCCTCCTCCCCCAATGCTACTCCTCCTTTTTAATTTTCTGGCAATTTTTAAATGAGTTTCATTATGACTATTTCCTTTGTACATATGTGTGCTTCAGTCATATTCTTTCCCCTCACCCTCTCTTTTTCCCTCTCACCTCCCACTGGTTTCCCCTGCAAGTAGTCCCCATTTTCTCATGTACTTTTTTCATATCTAGATCCCATATATGAGAGAAAACAAGCAAATAAGTATTTGTCTTTCTTAATCTGGCTTATTTCGCTTAGCAGGATGGTATCCAGTTCCTTACATTTTCCTGAAAATGATATAGTTTCATTCTTCTTTATAGCTGAATTAATACCCTATAGTACATACATGTAATACACCTGTACACACATATGTATTCTACTTTACAGTCCTTCAGGTGTATGCCCAGAGGAGTGGTATTATATTGTAGTCCTATTTTCATTCTTTTTTGAGGAACCTTCATACTGATTTCCATAATGGCTGGACTAACTTACATTCCCACAAACAATGCTCTTCACACCTTCCCCAATCCTTGCTAATATTTAATGTCGTTGGTTTTCTTGATGATAGGTATTCTGACTGCGGTAAGGTGGAATCTCAATGTGGTTTTGATTTGCATTGCCTTTACGGCTGAGATGTTCAACATTTCTTCAGGTGTTTACTGTCCACTTGTATGTCTTTTGTGAGCTGTAGGTTCATTTGGATTATGTTATATTCATGTTTATTGAGCTATTCATGTATTCTGGATATTAATCCCTTGTCAGATGAATAGCTGACAAATAATTTCTCCCATTCTGTAGGCTGTTTCTTTATTCTGGAAATTGTTTCCCTTGCAGTGCAGAAGCTTTTTAATTTGATAAAATCCCATTTGTCAATTCTTGCTCTTATTTTCATAGCTATTTGACTCCTATTTGAAAAGTCTGCAACAAATACTTCTTGATGATGGACTTTGAAGACATCAGGGACTTAAAAGTTACCCCAAGCACTAATGTTGAATCCTTATGACATATATCTCTCTCGTATTCTACATAACTATTTGTGTAACTGAGTTATCTCTCTGGATGTAGACAAATCAGTTTGTGATTTTGTAGCCATTTATAATTTCTGCTTACTTTGCTTTCTAAGAAAAGTAAATTCTAAGTCACAGGGTAGGAAAAACAAAGTTGTCTAAACTTTAGAGGAGTGACCTTTAATGATTTTTGCATTGTCAAATTGTGTTAAGCTCATCTCTCTTGACTATGCCAAGAAGATAATATGATACAAACTCATCGGCTTTCTAGTCCTGATAGGATTCAGTGGTAGGACTAAGATTTAAATAATAGAAATTTTGTTGTGTAATAAATGGATGACAATTTGGTGTGGAGAAAGGAGCTTTTTTTCTTTTGTTCCAACTAAATTCAGATGGAGTTGTCTGAATTGACTTTTCAGAGATAGATATCATAGAATTATTCTATTTAATAAATATTTGCCAAACACCAGGTGCATAATGGGGTATTATTTGGTTCTGGGATTTAAATGAGGCTCCGTTCCAGACTTGAAGACAGATACTATTTACTTTAAGAATCAAGCAAAAGAATAATGACTATCCTGTGCTACTTTTATTTATTATTTTTTAATCCTTAGCTATATTTCCAGCCCTAGGCTATAAACTAAGGATAGACATATTAAGAACATTAGTCATGTAACTGAGAATTTATTGTATATGGGAAGTGAAAGACAGGCAGCCACACAATTAAAATATCTTGTATTATCATTATTATTATTTGTTATTGTGGCAGTTAAACCTAGATCTTGAAAAATGAAAATGGGGTTGAACAAGTTGAGATGGGGAGAAAGAACTTGCCAATAAAAGTTTATACATATAAGCAAAGAAAACAGGTATGAAAGGTGCTTTGTTCAAGCAACCATGGGCAATCTTATGTACCTGCATATCCTCTCTGATGAATCCCCCAAGGATGTATTTTGTTGTAAAAGTGCTGTGTCTTCATCTTGTTGAATAAAGGGCAATAGGTAATGTCTAAAACTTACAAATTATCTTCTAGAGAACAAGATGAGACAATATCTAAAACTTAAAAAATGAAACATAATCAGTGGACTTTGCCTCCAAACCCTCAGAAATCATATACTCAATGAGGAAGGAAAATAAAAATACACACAACTGATTCAAGGTATTTTCTCAGTTATAAAAATTTGTTCAGGAGCTATTTAATTCTATCTAGAATGTATTGGTACTGTGATTCAGTTTCATATTTGTTTTTTGAAGGGAACATAGTCTTACCTTGAGAGATTCCTGCTAGATTTGCTCTTTTTTACAAAATTTCTTTGAAAAGCAGAGTTAGAGGCAGAGACTTTACTTACCTTATTTCCCATTTGCTTTTGCTGGAGAACCATTTTCTCCCCTTTTCTCTCTCTGCATGATACATCATTAAGGCACTTACACACCACTTCTTCTTGTACTATGAATCATCTCCAAAACCCATAGTTCTCTGAAATTATAACCTATGTCCTCACTTACTGTTAAGCCCTTTCCCCAAACTATCAAGTCTCAAAGAGTACATAGTGTGTTGGCAATTAGTTTTAGACTTTTCTTTATGATGATCAGTTTGTATGTCTGCATCATTGACTCTTTTTCAGTGAGTCTTTTAAGCCTGACATCTCTTGTGTTTATACTCATTGGCTTGCAACAGTAGGTTTTGGGAGTTCTGTTGGCATTTGGCTCATCACTTGGAGGTAATTTAAAGTATGCAGATTCCTGTGCCCCTTAGAAATTCTAGAGACATGAGCCATGTTTGTTACAGAGGGCATTTAGGATGATTCAACTTAGGGAAAAAAAAGGAAGAGATGCTATCCCTGGGTCCAATCTTAAAGGTGCCACGGTTGAGTATGCCAATTTGCCAACTAGCAACCTCCATTCATCTGCTCTCCACACCCCCACACAACTTTATACTTCTAATTTAAGGTAACACCCAAATATCATTGTATTAACATGGAGATATTGAAACAGGTATAATTTAACAGCTACTCAATTTTATATCCCAATGAGAATACAAATAATATTTATTTATGACTCTGGGAAAAAACAAAAATTTCCTTTAACAATTCTTTTTTGCACTGTTCAAAACATTTAATACAACCTCAAGCTACATTCCTTTGTCACAAAATAACTTGACAATTACTTTGGATTTCCAATATTGTTAGTTTCCCATGCCGTTAAGAAGATATTTGTTTAGTACATATTAACAATATACTTTTCCTTACTATTATAAAGAACACATATGATTTATTTGCTTTAGTCACTCTTAATAAATATAATTAATGTAAAAGCATTTCTGTGTTCACTGCAGTGGCTGTGCAGCCATTGTTCTCTACCATTAGTTTCTGTTCATTCTCCCAGAGCTCCAACCAAAGGCGAAGGGGGATAAGTAAAGAGGTCTCTCTACCATGGCTGGGACAAAGCCAACTGCCCTTAATCAGCTGTGGTGGTACATTACCAGTAAGGAAATAGCTGCCAAACTTGTTGCAAGGGTAGGCTCTACTGAGGGGGTGAAAAAAACCTCATCGTCACAGGCCTGATGAGCGGCACTCACTTCATACAATTACACATATCGTAAATCCACTGAACTTCTGAATGGAAAACTCCTCTTCCAGTGTCTGGTGGAAAAATTTGCTCAGGGCTTCAAAACAGATGTATATCTTCAGAGTGCTGCTATTAGTGTTTTGCAGGAGGCAAGTAAGGCCTGTCTGGTTGGTCTTTTTGAATAGTGGTGCTCTATGTGCCAAATATGTAAAAATTATGTCAAAAGACATCCAGCTAGAATGCCTCATATGAGGAGAATGTGCTTAAGCCTCTACCAGGATGAGAAACACTTCAACATTTCATGCCAAAAAAGGAAAAAAGATCTTTCCTTCCTGTTAATTTTCCCCATAGGTTTAAAGGTACCTGAGTATATGGTTATAAGTGAAAATAAAAGGTAGAGAAATCAGGTATCAGCAATTATTCCACTTTCATTTCTGTGCAAATATTTTTAATATAAACTCGACAATGCAAAGCATTAATGCAAGAGCAAATGTTCCAGAAAACAAGTTTCAGCATTTCAACTTTATAACAATTACAAATAAATCTGTTAAATTTTTTGAACAATGTCAGAATTTGTAGTTTGTTCAACACAAGCAAATTTATTATTGACACAACTTAATGGTGTTCATTGCATTTTTTTAATCATACAGTAGATTCCACCTATTCACTCTATGTTTCTGAAATGTGCTACGTGCAAGCATGTGGTTTTAATTGGCCTGTCTTCTGTGTTGTGATGGGAAAATACATTAAATACATTAAACTATATTAACCTGAAAGCTTAATACAACACCAAATAGTAAACTGAAAAGGATTTTCAAAGTGCAAATCTCAAGAAAATGTAAGCATGATATTAATTAAAACCAGAATCAAGAGAGAGGTATTTCAGGACTCCTTATTCTGAGAACAATGTTTCTCCCTACAGTTATGTAAGCTTATTTTAGAATGTTAGTATTCTATTTGTGGAGGACCATTATAATATTTTGTTGCTATTAAAATTATGATCATAGATAGGTATTTACTATGTAGAACTTTGAAAGTTGAAAAAACTATTTTTCACATATTTATTTCTGGGAATCCTAGGATAATATAACAAGGAGTCAATGGGTCAGTAAAAATCAGCTGTCTAGTGTGCCAATGGTTTGTTGGACCCTAAGCAGGTAATTTAATCCCACCAAGTCTCACTATTCCCATCTGTAAATCTGATGATTGTAAGGATTAAGTGAGATTAATGCACAGTAGTATACACAGAAGGTACTTTACATTTATTTGCTGATCTCTCTGTTCTGTCCAATGCAAATTATCAAGTACTTTAAGTTCAATATACTAAAATACATGCTTTCAAAAATACACGAGGCAGCTTACAATAGCATCCTTTTTCATCAAACAAGCAAAAGGTATTATGGCTAATATTTAAATGGATAATAAAGATAATGCATAATCTATATTATTTTCTACCTGGAAAGCTTCTTATGAATAGAGATTTTGTGGTCTTTTTATTAACTAATCTATCCCCCACACAGAAATCACAGTTAAGTACATGTTCAATAAATATTTTTGAATGAATATTGAGCACATTCAGAAGGTGATAATTCCCAATATAATCAAGGACCTGGACTGAAATGTAAGAACAATTTTGAGGGATTGGTGTAGTTTGAATAAGCAGTAGAAGATGTGGATCCTCTCAGTGGAAGGAATGGCTTAGATATTATTGAACATTTTTACTTTTTATATATTGAGAGCTGACATAATATACAAACTAATGGGAAAGAGAGGCACTAGCTATGACAAATGCTGCCAAGAGTCTAAGCATGAAAGAAGACTGGCCAACAGGATTTAGCAATAGGATTCCTTGTAACTTCAAGTTTACTTTAAGTGGAATGCTGGAAGAGAAAGCCAGATTGCATTATCAGTTATGAAAGTGGGTAAAGTGGAGGCAATGAGGCTTTCCAAGTTTGTTAATGAAAAAATAATATGTCAGCAGTTAACCCAAAGAAAGTGTTTTATTTTAAACATTATGTTTAAAATAGGCAAAGCTTGACCATATTCAAATGGTGAAAGAAAGATGGGTTGGAGATATAAAGTGAATTATGAATAATAGGTATCATAATAAATGAAAGGAAGTATGTATTCCATATCAAAAATGGAAGGAAGGAAGTTGGAAGAGAATGAGATATTGTGATAAATAAAATAAATGAGTTATCTGTCTTTTAAACCTTATCTAAAGTTGTTCAAATGTTTAGAAAAGCTACAATAATTGTAAAAAGGATACCCATTTCTCACCACCTTAATTTTATAATTAACATTTGGCAATACTAATCATATCTATCCATCTTTCCATGCTTCTGCATATGCATAAATCCAACTGATTCTTAGCATTTAAAATTATATTACAGTTGGTTATGGTGGCTGACACAGGTAATTGTAGTTACTCAGGTGGCCTAGATTAGGCAGAAAACTGTTCTTCCAGCTGTGTAGGAAGCATAAGCAGGAGGACCTTGGTCCAGACCACCCTGGATATAAATGTGAGATTCTGTTTAAAAAATAACTAAAATTGGGCGAAGGAATGGCTCAGGTGGTAGAGTACCTGCTTAGCAAATGTGAAGTCCTCAGTTCAGACTCCAGTACAACACACACACACAAAAATATCAGAAAGCAAAACAGGCTGGGGTC
Source organism: Castor canadensis (assembly GCF_047511655.1). Taxonomy (NCBI): domain Eukaryota; kingdom Metazoa; phylum Chordata; class Mammalia; order Rodentia; family Castoridae; genus Castor; species Castor canadensis. The sequence goes on from NC_133389.1 coordinate 140,199,708, forward strand.
ATGACTCAAGTTGTAGAACACCTGCTTAGCAAGTGCAAGGCCCTGCATTCAACCCCATTACTGCCAAAATAATGAGTATATTGCAAATATGAGCACAAGACACTGTCAAACTTTTCACTACTTTGCCCTTGACTATTGCTCAATTTTAATTTTCTTTTTTATGAGAAAAAATTAAAAATGTGAAATACATAAATATTAGCTCTTCTATTCATTGAGACAAAAACCCATAAAGATGTATAGGCCAAACTCACTTTCTCTGACCTCTCTCCTTTCTCTCCCTCTCTCTCTCTCTCTCTCACTCTCTCTCTCTCTCTCTCTCTCTCTCACACACACACACACACACACACACACACTTTCTCTCTCTCATCTATCTATCTGTCTACATATGTGTATATATATCAAGATAGAAAACATTTCCATCATCCCTGAAAGTTCTTTTATGTCACTTCTGAGTAAACCCAAGTCCTTGCCCCAGTGTTTAGTCTGTTTCCCACAGTGGATTACATTGGTTTACTTTAGAACATCATCCATATAGTGTATACATTTTTGTGTTTTAAATTTCTCTCAAATTGTAGTTTATTTTATTGCTAAGTAATATTCCATTTTATGAGTACATTATAATTTTTAATTTATCTTATCTCGATGGATACTTAGCCTTTATGCATTTTTACTATTAATGAAGTTGATATGAACACTCTGAAGCAAGTCTTTTTACAAACACATACTTTCTTTTTCTTGGGTAAATAACTAAGAATGTAATTCTTGGGCTTAGGGAACATATGTGTTTTACTTTTTAATTAGTTACTAGATCTTTCTCCCAAAGTGATAATGTTATTTAAAAACATGTTCCACAATTATGTGATATTTCTGCATTGTTTCATATTTAATTTAGTCAGTCTAATGAGTGTGTATCAGATTGCATTTTATTCTGCATTTTCTTGACAACTTTCAAAGTAACTGTTCTAATCATTTCCTCATTTTTACTGATAATTTTTTCATGCTTTTAGATGTTTTTAAAAAATCTGTTTAGTTCATGAACTCATGGTCCTTGTTCTAGTCTCCTGAGTCCTGTGATTACAGACATGCACCATCATACCCATCATATTCATTTTCTTAATAATGCCATTTGATGAGCAGAAAATTTAATTTTCATGTTGTCTAATCTGTCAATTTTACTTTTATGATTATTGCTTTCTTTGTCCCATGTAACTCTTCTCATACATTTTTATAAACTTTTGTTTAGCCTTTGCTTGGGAACTGTGATCAATCTTTAATTTTTATGATGTGGTGTTGAATTTGTTTTTAACTTGAACATTCCTAAGCTCTAATCTTACTGTAGATTACTGTTGTGACTTTTCTTTTTCTTTTTCTTAGATGGAGCAATCATGAAAATGACTGGACTCTGTAGTAAGCAGTCCAAACTCTATATTCTGTTCTTTTTAGCTACTTGTTTCTTTATTTTGGTTCTTCTCCAAGTTCCATCCCATACTGCTTATTGTAGTGTTGTAGTAATTTTCAAGACAGGTAATTGAAATCTTCCAATTATATTTTAATGTTATTATTTTTAAAGATTGTATTGAGTATTCTGGGCTATTTGCATTTCTACACAAATTTTAGAATTAAACTAGATAAAAGCCTGACAATGTCATGTTTATATTGAATTAATATGTCAATTTGATGATAATTTACACAAAAATTGAGTCTTCCAATCCATGACATAGTATTTTTCTCCATTTAATTTTTACCCCTGATCAACAATGTTTTTAATTTTAGTTTTATCTGTATGATTGGGAATAAAGTAAATTTATTTTCAAGTATTCTATTGGTTTTGGACCTTTTATAAACATTTAAAAATTTTAACATTTATACAAATATGAAAAATAGTCAATTTATTTATTTTTATCCTATTACTGTATTATATCCATTTAATTCTAGTAACTGTGTTATAGATTCCTTAGATTTTTCTAGTGTGCTAATAGAGACAATTATACTTCTTTTTTTTTCATTTTATTTCTGAATCAGCATACATTAATTGTAAGAGGGGATTTCATTGTGATAATTCCAAACGTGCATACAGTATATTTTGAACATACAGTTCATCCCCTCCGTTATATTCCCATTCCCCTTTCCATACTCCTCCCTTTTTCAAACAGTGTTTGGTGGTTTTCATTATGCTTCTGTTTAAAATCATATTTAGTTTTACTTCTGCTCTCTTACTGTCATTGCTGTCACTGGCAATGGCCTTCATATAACATAGTGGTCTCCCCTACTGGCAGGGCATATGTTCCAAGATCCCCAATGCCTGAAAACACAGGTAGTTCCAAATCCTGTATATACTATGTTTTCCTTTCCTGTACATACATACTTAGGATAAAATTTATAAAGTAGGCATAGGAAGAGATTAACAGTAACTAATTCTAATAAAATAAAATAATTATATCATTATACTTCAATAAGTATTATATGAAGGTTGCCTCCCCCGCTCTCTCTTTTTCTCTGTCTCTTGGTGTATGTGTTTTTATCTCTGTCTCTCTCAATCTCACTACAAATATCTTAATGTACATTCTCCTTTTCACTTAAGCAAATCAAAATCATTTAATGGGTTCTCTTTAGTATATATGTATAAATATATATATGTGTGTAAATATATGTAATATATATATGGTCAACATTAATCTTATATTTATGCTTTAGGACATTATTAAGGAAAAGAAGTGTTAGTTGAACACAAGCACTGTGATACAGTGACAACTGATCTGACAACTAAAATGGTGACTAAGTGACTAACAGGCTAGCGTTTACAATGTTGATATGCTGGAGAAAGAGAGAATTTTCCTCTCTTTGGAATGAGAGGAATAAGGTGGAATAAATTATGCTACTCAGCACAACACAGGAGCTAAAACTATTTATGTCTGAAATTTTCCATTTAATATTTTCAGATAGTGGTTGGCCATGGGTAATTGCAACCATGGAAAGTGAAACTGTGGACCAGGGAGGTGGGAAAGCTAGTGTAATATATCAGTGTTGACTTTTGTCAAATTGAAATTATATATACTTTTTTTCTGTCTTTTGTTACTATCAAGAATATCCACTACTTTTAATGTACTCAACAACCTAAAGAGCATATGGTATCATTCCCATTTTCATTATGGAAACTGATTTCAACATTATTAAATAAATATGTCATTGAATTTGAATTCATAAGTCTCCTTGTTAGTCTGGCTTCCCTTGTAAAACATTGTTGGAGAAGGGAAAAAGCAAATGATAATAATGACTTCTAATAAGTTTGTAGGCTTCTGGAGAAAATTGAGGAAGTTCTATTTTAGTTTCTAATTCTTAATGGGATTGTAGCCAAATCACCTGTAAGAACATTGAAAAACATAGCAAGATTGGAGGATTGTTAATATAGACACTTCAAAAATAGAGAGCAAAAGGTAACTAGAGTCAGGTTCTTGTCCACACCTGTAATTCTTGCTACTTGAGAGGCTGAGATTTAGAGAATTGTGGTTCCAGGCCAGCCCAGACAAAACTTTTCAAGACCCCATCTCAAAGGAAAAAAGCTTGTGTGATGATGCATGCCTGTCATCCCAGCAGTGGCAGAAAGCTTAAACTGGGAGGGTCTTAATTCAATCCAGGCTAGCCTAGATGAAAAGTGAGAAAAGCGAGACACTATCTCCAAAATAATTAGAGCAGAAATGACTAGAAGTGTGGCTTAAGTGGTAGATGGCCTGACTAGCAAATCCCTGAGTTCAAAACCCAGAACTGCCAAAAAAAAAAAAAAAGAAAGGTAACTAAAAATGGACAATGACAATGATTACTGACCAATATTGAAAGCACAGATAAGGATACAAACAGTGGCTTCATATTAGCATCAGTCCTGGAATGCCTTTGGAGAAAGTGAACTTGCTCTTGTCTATAGTTGAAAATTGACCAAATATATAGAGGGGTGAGTAATTATGAAGAGGACAATTGCTATGAAAGGTAATAGAGAGAAACTAGGAGGATGGTTGAGAGATATAGAGGGGATATTTCAATGAAGTTAATTTCTTAATCAGATTGATGAGCCAGAGTAAGAAGAATCAGAGGCAGAATGTGTGAAATGGAAGTGAGGTTTTTACATAAGATTTAAGCTGATTTCAATATTTTAGAGTAAAGTGTCTGAAATGGATGATGAAATCCAGTATATGGGTATGGAAATAGGTTGCAGGTAGAGAAGAGTATTCAAGTTACAAATGACCCAACTGTAAAATATCGGATGTGTGAATATTGACATCACCCATGATGAAGGAAAAACAAACAGAAAACTAAGGTGAACTCAGTGAAAAAATCATTAGTAGTGATCGGAAGTGCACAGTTTGTTGAAACATTGCACACAAAAGGAAAGGAAATGTTCTGGTATTTCTAGATTAACTGATTTCTAGAATGCAAAGATTATTGTATAAGAATGTAGAAACAAGAAGGAGGAACAAGTTCTGCCTGGAAGCAGGTGGGTTGGAAGGGAATGTTGTCCAACCAAACAATGTATACACATGTAAGTAATGTGAAAATGATAAAATAAACAAAAAAATTCAGATGTGAAAAATCCCAGTACAGTACCACCAAAATAAATAAACAGAAAAGAAGAAGAAAAAAAAGATTTGAAATCAAGATTGCTATGAAAGTATTTGTGTAATGTAACATTTTCATTTACATTGCATACTTTTCCAAAACTCTTGCCTGTAATAATTCATTACAGTGTGTGTAATAAAGAAATAGGCACATCATTTCCCCTGATTCCAATTTAACAACAGTGGCCATATATTTAAATTAACCAAATATGTGAATGGGCACAATTCAGTCTTAGTTATAATAACAAAGATCCAAAAAATAAAAATTTATCATGATTCCACATCTGAATGCTTGAATTTATTTTTCTCTTCTCATTACATAATTTGATATCAAATAGACATGTTCAATTTTATAAAAATACAAAGAACATGACCTGGCTATTAATGAACTTTTACTCCAATATAAATTTTATATCCTGTTTCTCTAACAACTCTTGAGAGTTTTCACAATATAAGCCATTAGCAATAATGTAACTGGCTGCATTTGGTGTTTTATGTCAAAGGATCAATTAGCAGAATGAGTTTTATAGTGAAAGCTATAAAGAAAGTAACAAGGTGACAACAAATCACCTTCTGACTGAATGAAATGCTCATAGATCTCACATCTACATCAGTAATACAGTTAAAACAGATTCTTATGCCTAAAGGCAATTCTGCTTGCTCCAGGTGTTTGATTTGAGTCATTACCTCTGAGAGGTGGCTGGGGAGAAGTTGGGTATCCTTATTATGTGCTTTGTGTGAAAGTATATGTGATAGTATATTTTTCTTCTCAATGTAGCAATCATGGAATCAATTTCTGCTGTACTTTTTACCATAGAACATATTTTCAGTCTGTCTAGTGTTAGTAGACCGAATCAGCCTCTAGGCTACTGTTTGCTTTCCTGAGAAATCAATAAAATCAATTCTGTAGAGACAGAAATCCCATCTGTGCAAATCTTTCAACAAAAGCCTCAAAACAGCATTAAAATAAATAAAGAGTGACTCAATGTCAGTTTTGAATGGTATAAAATAACAGGTATTGGGGGACAACAAATAAGGATCCAGGATAGCTGAAGTTATGGAAAAATGAGGACTAGATCCAGTCAAACATTGAGTTGTAAAAACTAGACAATTATTTTGTAAAAGTGGGGATGATTAGAATTAAGAATGGGAAAACCCGTGCCAATTCAGATTTTAGACTCCCAAAGATTAAATAAGTAAAAAAAAAATCTTATCTAGAAAACACAAATCCAAACCTCATGCATAATTTGGGAAAAAGGTAAACATATTTTAAATGAAGAATATAGCAGATTTTTCTGGATTTATCATTGTCATGTAATAAAGTCAGATTCAAGCAACTGATTTTAATCAGAATATAAGCAATAATGTATTGTTATCAAGTCTTCCTTAAGTATATTTATACAATACATGTATGCAAACATATGTATCAACCATAGAACAGGTGGTAAGGGTGTATCTATTACCTAAAAGTTAGAAATGCACAGCTTTTCCCTAGCCACAGTCGTTAGATATTTTAACTATTCTTAAGTTAAATTTACCTTTTCAGTGACAAAACTTTGGTGGAAATCCCATCATTAAAATTACTTTTTGAGTTAAGATATAACTTTAAAGTAGTTAATATGAAAAAATAACATTCAAGGAAAGTAAAACTTTAATGGTCTCATTCACTTCTTAATTATTTCTAACATTTTAACATAAACATATCAAATTATTTCTTATTCTATGGAAAAATTGGTTTGTGTATAAATGTTAACAATAATAAATTTGACTTTATAATACAAAGTTACATCCCAAATTACAAAATAAATGTTCTTTTTAAATGCATATGAAACTAAGACTACTAGAGAAACCACCCCCTCAAAATCTAGAGACACAGGTAAATCCAGAGAGTCAGAGCCAAGGTCAAATTACCCAGAGTAGAAAGCACAGGAACCATAGGATGGTTGGAATGTTAAGTGGTAAAGGTGGTGAATTTCAGGAGACTGAGTGTGGAATAGCATGAGAGGAAGAAACACCTAAGAGTCTTTGCCTTTTCTATGCTTTACCTCCAAGATGCCAGTAAAATTCTCATTGTGAACATCTGAAAAAAAATAATCCCTTTTGGCTCTGGAAAGAAGAGGAGAAAACTAATCATTATGAAATACCCCAAGCCTTCTCCATAGCAAAGGCCTCTTCTATAGGAAAAGTAAGTTCCAAAGTCTTATCCTATCTAGGGGAACAGAATTCCTCCCACTCTATCTTCCTCTGCCATTCCTACTCTCTAAGGAAAGAAGGGAACTAACACATAGTCCCAGGTTTTATGAATTTGAGGAAATAAATAGTCAAGGGAGGGAGTGAGGAATAGGTAGAAAAATTCATTTCATCGGAAAAAGAGTTTGTGAAAGTTATGCACTTGTCTGGATTATGATTTCATCAGAAGATCAGAGAATGTTCTCTTCATCCATACTTCAACACCAATGTCAGCATGGTTCCTGTATAAAGACTGAATTATGGCTAAAAGAGCTACAAACACAGATGTTCTCAGGGGAGAAGTATTTAGGGAAGCCTAAAGTCACAAAAGAAAGAAAAATAAAGACACTGGAGTAATCTAAAGCAAACATTAAACATATAAGACATATAAACATAAATCTTCACAAGAAAGGCCTAGTTATCTCAGTTCCTGTTGCCTGATAAGTGTATCTGGATTTCAACAAAGTTTACAAAACACTCCAAAAAGCAAGGGAGAACAAAACCTGCCTGAAGAAACAAAGCAAGAATTCAAACAGACTCAAAAAGGAATCATGGCACAGGGGATTTTAATAAAGCAAAATTAGAATGTTAAAAAGCTCTAATGGAAAAATGTAAACAGCACACGGGAATACATGGATTATGTAAGCAGTGGGTTGGAACAGGTAAGAAACAATAAACACTAACAGAGACGAAAAATGCTTTTGATGGGCATGCCAGATTTGACACAACTGAGACAAAATTCAGTGAGGTGAAAGATCAGGTCAATAGAAATGTGTATGCATCTAAAAACAAAATATATAAGGCAAAAACTGATAGAACTGGAGGGAGAAATAGGTAAGTCCACTATCACAGTTGAAGACTTCAACATTACTCTATCAGTAACTGATACACCAGCAGGCAGGGAATCAGTAAGGATATGCGTAACCTGAACAGTGCCACGACCAACTTTATGCTCTTGACACTGTGCAACATTTCATCCAAAACCAACTGAATACACATTGCTTTCAAGGCTAGAAGATATTTATACAAAAGAGCATAAAATTCACCTTAGCAAATTTAAAAGAAGAGAAATTATTTTCTCTGGCTACAATGGAATTAAACTAGATGTCATTAGCATAAAGATAACTGGAAAACCCCTAAATATTTGGAAATTGAACCACATACTTCTAAATAACCCATAGGTCAAAGAGGTCTTAAGTGACATTAATGAATCCCCAAAGAGAAATAAAAAAGGACAAACTGAATTTGATAAAGTATGGGGAGAAGGGAAGACTTGAGCAGGCAATTTACAAGAAAGGATTTCCAAATAACTTATAATTATGTGAAAAATTGCTAAATACAATCAGCCATCAGGGAGTTACAAATGAAAGCCAAAAACTTCAAATGTGAATATCATAGATGATGGACAGGATGCAAGGACCTAGAACATTAATGAGAATATAAATTAGTACAGTGAGTTTGGAAAACTGGTTGTATCTGAATATGTGTACTATACAGTACTATAGTCTATACTACAACTCAAGACACTGTCTTTTAGGAATATACTAAGAAATAATGTTCCAAAAATCAATCAATAAATATATGTTCACAATATTTTTCATAATAAATAAACCAGGACATAATCTAAGCACTACTCAATAGTAGAGAGCATATGAATTATGAACTGAAGTTCTCTGAAGAAGATACACTTCTACAGAAGAGTCTGAAGACTATCGGGCTGACTAGAACATGACGAATATGGAGATCAAAAGCCATGATTATCTCAAAGTATCTTTAGTCTCTTTTAAGAGCCATTTATCATCAATCTCTATATGTGACTCTGTATCTGTACATGACTACTAAGTAACACTCTTGGAATGTATCACTAAGTTTCACAGACCTCTGGCTTTCACCCATTCTAAAGTTAAGAATGCTATAACATTTGAAACCTATCGAAGAGATTCCCCTGCTCTGCTATAGCCTGCCTACTTGATGTTCCATCAATGTGTTTGGTAAATGTATTGACTTCTGACCTTCTTTTGTTCTGTGACTATAAAAGTTCGTGTAACCTCTCCCATGGTGGAGCACATTATTCATGGCACCCTGAATCTATGTTCTTAGGTCTACGTCACTCTATATAAACTATCACTTATTTCCTTTGGAGTGAAAGCTATGTTTTGCTTTGACAGAATTGTGCCAGAATAATGCAGTGGCATAGCTAGCACAGAAAATGAACAAACAAGCTACACACACCAATATGAGTATATATCACTATCAGAAATATGAATCAGAAGACACAACCTGAAAATAATGCAGACTATTCTGTATGATTCCTTTTATACAAAGGCCACAGAGGCAAATATAACTCTTGGCATTAGAAGGCAAAAGAGTGGTTATCTGTAAGGAGGACTGATGGGAGTGATGGGGACAAACGCACAAAGGGCATTTCTGAGATGCTGGTGATGCTTTAATTCTTGGCTTCCTTGATGGTTACATGGACATGTCATTTTTGTGACAACTCACAAACTTGGTTTTGTATACTCTGGTTTTTTGTGTACTTTTCCATAAACATGCTGCACTTCAATAAGAATGTTTATTTATAAAATTGAAAATAAAACACTAAATTCCATGGTGTGGAATATAGCTCTTGTTTTAGCGCATAAAGCTTCATAACACCCATGTGCTCTGAATCTCAACATCTAAGATTATTAATATGGTCTTAAAATATTTAAAGGGCTGTTTAGCAGATTCTTGCTTTTCAGTAGGAAAAAATTAAGTTGTTCATTTTGAAATTTTGACTTACATTCCAAGGAGTTATGTAATAACTGATAGAAGAAAAGTTCCTTGTTTCAATAATAATGACTTCTCTATGTCCTCTACAGTATTAGAAAAACATCCTTCTGTAAAAGTCTTTTTAGGTTTTCAGTTTCTTTTTAGGGCTATTGATATTTCTTTCGAAATCAGAGACAGGAACTGAAATTCTTTTATTTGTATTCTAGACGTAACTGCAACTCAGGACAATAGACCTCACCTTTGCTCGCTTATCGTTTTACTTATGTTTCTGTTTACAGACCCACTTCATTTGGATTAAGGTATTCAGAGAGATTATTGGGGTTTTTACTCCTATAATAAAGATCATTTATGTCCACAAAACAAGTGAGAAAGTATCATAGAATTTTAAGTCAAATTGCAGTGTAATAGTTGTACCTATCTTTGATGGTTAGGCTATCAAAACAGCAAATCTACTAACTTATTTTAATTGAATGATTTCTCTCTCAGCAGCCAGTCAACAAACTGCATTTTTACATTAATGTGTAGTAAGCTGAATCCTAATTCAAGTTGTCAACACTAAGAATATTTTTCATTATTTTTGGAACAAAGAGATAGAGGATTTTATTGTCTTGTCCTACTTTTGTTAGCCAATAAATGTCAAGTCCATCTTTAAGATACAAAAAAGAAATAATAACAGTTATGTGCATTGAATTATTAAGATATTTTTATATTCCTTGAGGAAAATTTAGATAATAAAAAGTGATCTGAAAAGTAGCAGTCTTGTAGCTTGTATTTTGAAACTAAAATGAGTAGTAGAGGCTGGTTTTTGATTAGAGTACATGGAAGTCTAATTATTAAGCAGTTCTCATGTTGATATCATTTTTAGGCATCAAAATATATATGGCTACTTAGATGAATTACCAAAGCCCCTTCCTGTACTTGGAAGTGTTAATTGTATTGATTGCAATTACATAAGAGTAAAATTGAGTTTTTGCTAGGTTTCCTTCATGCATCATTTCTGAGTATTAGTACACATGTTGGTGAGCCAACCACTCCATCATCTTATACCAGTTTGCACTAATTTTTTTCTCCCCTCTTCTTGTTTTTTGCAATGTTAAAGGCATTTATCAAATGCCTTCCCCCCTTCTTTCAAATTAAAAGTAGGGCTCGATGACTTCTGCAAGATGGAACAAGAGGTAGCATTGAGTAATAGAAAAAAGAATGAACTTGGAATCTGGAAGCTTGGTTTCCACTCTTGGCATTGCTCTGCAGTGTTCTAGGGGCACATTGATCTTTCTGAGTCTCAGTTTTCCCATTTGTGAAAAGTGGGTAACAATTTTTGTTCCACTTACCTCACTGGTGTGAGGAGTGAGATAAACCTGAAAGCTCTGTGAATTAACACCTATTACATAACTGTAAGTTGTTAATAATACTAACACTGTGTTTCTAAATTTATGGTGCCTAGATTTCTAGATGATGTAGCTATGCCTGACTCAGCCACTTGACTTATACTGAATTTATTTTTTGTAGGACATAGAAACATCTAGAATCTAATTTGGTAGCCTGAAAGGAATAATTGGAAAAGCTTTAGAAACTTCTATCTTATTTTAGTGAAAGTGACTTGCAAAGATCACCAAATTCTTTGTTCTACAGAGAGTAAGGGAGAGAGGAGAGAGAGAGAAAGAGAGACAGAGACAGAGACAGAGAACAAGGGAATCATCACTGGTACTTTCTGTGTATTTAAATACATTACAGTGGAGCAGAGGAGGGGGCAGCCCTTGAAAATGTACTCAGGGCAGGGGGGAGGGGGAGGGAGACACTCAAGGTAATTTGCTGAAAGACACTGGCTCCGGTACAGTTATTTCTAAGTAACTTCCAGCTCTTTTTCCTGTGACCTTATAATTTGGCTCCCATTGCTAGTGGGTACCACTTCTCTTCCAGGCTCTCCCTTTCCCAGCCTGTAGCAGATCTCCCCACCCTCCTTTGCTGGCCTGTAACCACCAAAGTTTCGAGGTTTCCAAAAGGCAAACACTACCAGAGCCCTCCCCAAGTGGTTGTTTTGAGTCCATCAAGCCATTTGTCTCATTTATTAGCCTTGGAGACACAAGGATAGAAAAAAGTTATGGGAAAGCTCCTGGGGTGTTTAAAGTAGACTGACTCATGTGCACTTGGTCATATTGACCTTTTAGAGTCTCTCAGAACTTTCTCAATGTACCTCCAGTCATTCTGACCAGTTGCCAGCAGTGTTATTGGTGAAGGAGCAGTCTATAGTTCCTGGTTGGTCCAGCCTACAACCACAGACTGGAAATACAGCCTGAATGATAACAGAAGCACAGTGAATCACATCAGCTTTGCGTGGCAGGACAATTATTTAGTTTAGTTGTTGTACTTAAAGATTTCTCAAATGAGTCAGGAAGATTCATATTGCAAAATGGAACACACTGGCTTCTTTTCTCAATTATTTACATAACATGCATTTATTATTATACTAGATTTTGTGTACTTCTAGATTACAGTTTAAATAGTAACATCAAGTGATTACTGACTGTGTTCAAAGACAAGTAGTGAAAAATGTGTGTGTAGTATTTATTGGCAGTAAAAGAAAGGAGGGTGGAATGCAGAATGATTACCAAGAACACTGCTTGTAAAATATTGGGCACAATTTTCCCTTTCCTTCTCAGGAGAGTGTGATAATATACTTCCAAAAGATAAATAATTTAACAATACTATAGCCAGGGATCACTGTGAAATACTTTTAGTTCCCCACATTACTCTTAGCAGCATTAGTTCACTGATGGGAAAACACAAAAATCTGTCAGACTATTCATATCAACACGCATATAGTTTTATTTAGCCATTTAATATTTTATAGTTATCTATATTTTAATTTTATAATCACTCAAATTATTTATGTATATTTTTCTTATTCAAATTTCAATGTCTTTTGGTTTATTGCGTAGTATATTTCTTTTGCATATACCACTACAAATGGTAAGAATTCTCAAGCTGCATTATTTCCTAAATAATGGAGAGCTGCATTATTTCCAAAAAAATTTTGGCCACTCAAAATTTTTATGTAGGGGCTGGAGACTTGGCTTAAGTAGTGTAATGCCTGTCTAGTAAGTACAGGCCCTCAGTTCAAACACTAGTCCCTCATCTCCCTGCCAAATTTTTATTTAGATATAATAATCTGAAAATTAACTTCTACTTCCCAATATCACTGTTTGAGTCACTTTCCAGATTTCCACTCTGACTCTTCCTTGCCTGGCTGATTTTTATCTTTCAAACCTTGAATAAAATAAATGTCCCTTTCTTAGGGAAACCTATTTCAAATCCTTGAACAAGTTAAAAAATACTCCAGTAATACATTCACATTATCCCCCAGTACTAAAGTTCACATCACTGCATACCATTTATACCACTTATAATTGTCTAAGTTTAATGTTTTTAACTCAGGGCTCTAAGTTCTAGGAAGACAGGTACTATGCTTATTTTGAACACTGCTGAATTTCCTCTGTCAGATAAACTACCTGGCACTTAACCAAAGCTCAAAAATATTTTCATATGAGTGAAAAATAAATAAGCCAGCATCTTCTGGCTCACAATTCCTAGTGAACCTAAAACCTATATTCCTGACAAAATTTGGAACAAATTCAGAAAGTCTATGTCCACTAGTTGACCAAGAAAGCAAGAAATGATTCTTGTTTCAGTTGGCAAAGTTTTCATGACAAATTAAGTATTCCAATCCTTTCAAACTGCCTGCAGAATCAGAGGCTGTGAAGAGTAGGACTGTGCTTTGTACTGATGGTGACATGGTTTGATGGACTATCTGCCAGTTGTATGTTAAAGAGCTTTAGAATCTAGCCTGAATTTAGGTGGTAGTCATAGTGATCTGTTGGTTCAACCCCCATATAGTCTGGCTCATTTTCTTTCTTATCTACAGGATGTAAAGCAGAATTGAATTATTGCTCTCATTGCTCTTAGTGACTAGCAATAAATGGCTGAAAATAGACAGGATTGGGCATTTTTAATGCCCCTTTTTACCATTTCAGTTAAAGGGATGACTAACAACCATGTTTCTTTTAGGTCTCATTTTGAGGCCTCATTTTAAGTATTTGACTTCCTTTTGATTACTCAATTACACTGAGGCAGCCTTCCTTCAACTGAGTGTATTTGCTTGCCAAATATTAGGAAATCACAAAAAAACAGGGGGAGCCAAAGGCAAAGACAATAAGATAGCAAAACCTTAAATCCTTTAAGATATTAGGCACCAAAGACCCATTTCCAAGACAATCTTCCCACTCTTTAGTGAAAGCAGACTAAAACCAAACTCTCAATTTCTTAATTAAAAAGTTGTTATTTGTTGCATATGGATGAATTAGACAAATTAGTGTTCTTACACATCTTCTGTAAAGATAGGTTGCAAGAGGCTTAAAGACCCCTGTGATTATTATGCAATCTTTCAATCCTAGATAAAATTAAAACCTTGACCTTCAACTTTTTTCCAAACAAATTAGACAATGTGAGGTAGTTTGCTTATTCCAAGTGTCATTGTTTTTGTTTTGAATATATGTTTTGGAAAGTATCCATTGAGTACAATATGGACATTCAGCTAATGTTACCAAGAAATAATTGTAATCATCATGATATTTATCCTTTTGTAATTTGAAAACATAGTAAATAGAGGTTGACTTGAAATGTTTGGAAATCTTTTGTTTCCCCCCACCATTTGTGCTTATGCTATCAAAACGAACATGTGGCAGAACTCTCCGGACCGATGCCAAACATATGGTCTCTACAACTAGCCATCATAACCTTTGGAATGCTAATTGCAGAGAAGAGCCAAATGAAAATGCTTAATAACATACATATGGCCAGTTGAGGATTTCCTAACAGAGTGAGTGATTGCTTTAAGGCCTTTGTCATGTAGAACAGATAATTTTAATGTTGCAAGAAATACCATGATTAAACACAGTCTTTTTAATGTTTTGTGTACTTTTTAAAATGTGAAAATAAAATGTAATTTTCACATCTGTATTAAGCCCATAAAATGTCTCTTGAAAACTGCCTACCCTGTACAAGGACCTGCAATTACCCTATTCATTTTTGCCTAAAACTAACTCAATTATAAATACAATAATTTTCCTTGAATTAAATATTTGGTAGCTCCTTGAAAACAAATGCCACATCAGTATAATTTGAAATCTACATGATGCTGCATTGATGTTAACCCCTAATCATGAAATCAAAACTTTTCAGCTCCAGGAAGGCTAGTGATTCCTAGTTTGTTTGTCTGTTTTGCTGTACTGGGATTGAACAGAGCCTTGAACATGTTAAGCAAGCACCAAACCACTGAGCTATGCCCCAAGCCCTTTCCAAATATATGTACTTTTATTTTGAGACAGAGTCTTACTAAGTTGCCCAAGCTGGCCTTGGACTTTCTATGTACTTGTAGGCATTCCTTGAATTTGGTATCTTCCTGCCTCAGTTTCTCAAGTAGTGGGATTATAAGCCTGGACCTTTAAGTCTGGCTAGAGATCACCTAGTTTAAATGCTTCATTTGATATATAAGGAAATTCTGATTTGAAGAATTTATATAATTTGCCCAGTACACACAACTTGATAATAGCTGAACCCAATCTAAACCTGAGATTTTAATATATTAATGTTGCGTAGTGTTATTTTCATTAATTTACTCTGACATGCAAAATATATTATCTCAAATCAAGAACTGAATAATCCGTGCTATTGTTTGAATGTGTCCACGAAAAGTTCATTTGTTGGAAACTTAATCCCAAATTCATTACTAGCAGCATTTGGAGGTGGAACCTATGGGAAGTGATTAGAATTAGATGAAGTCCTAAGGGTGGGATTTCTATCATAGCACCAGTGGCTTTATAAGAAGAAGAAGAGAGACCCAGCTGTCACATTTTCTCTGTCTCACCATGTGATGTCTGCCATCCTGGCAGTAAGTAGGCCTTTGCCAGATACTTGAGTCATGCTCATTGACTTTCCATTTTTTAGATGCATAAAGCAATGAGCTAATCAACTTCTAATTTCAGAAATTATCCAGTCCTTGATGCTTAGTTATGACAACAGAAAATGGCTTGATAGAACCCATGAAAAATTGTAGAAATGATTATTTGCTCAGGAGCACCTGAATGTAATTTTGGTTTTTGTTCAAGGGTCTTTTGGAGACCTGTTGCTTAATGTGTTCTCTCCATAGACCCCATCTTTCTTCTTTACAAGAAGTTGGTTCTTCCATATAATATAATATCTCAACATATAAAAACCATTTATTAAGCTAGTACTAGCTCAGACTTTCCATTCCACTGACTTTCTCTAATCAGTTTCTAATTTCATCATAATAAGTAGACTTAATACTGGCTGAACTTGACCAAATTTAAAAAGTAAAATTTCTTATTCTGCAGGTTATCTTATTTACGTCATAAATTCATAAAACCTCACTGACAAAGAATGTATTTAGAAAATTTTTAATTGTCTTATCTATATACAATAGTTCTAAAGTACTTATCAGTCTGAAATAGCAATGTTTTTACAGTTTTGATTTTTTTGCTAAGAATAATTTCTGATTTCATAAACCCCTATTAAAAAGTTATCTATTGCTACATAATTAACTACCCCAGAAATTTCTATCTTAAAGCAATGGCCACTCATATACTTATGACAACAGAAATACCAGAGTTCAATGAATATGGATCTTCTGTACACTATATGATGTGATTGACAGTTGGTGAGGGGTAGAGATGTGATAAAATGGAACTGAAAATTCTAAAATGGCTTCAATCATGTGTCTGCTATCTCAGCTGGGGTGGATAGAATAGCATGGCCTGCGTTGGATGGCTGGGCCTTTCTCTTCCAGTGGTAAACTGAGTCTGGGCTTACTGATATATCTGACTAGGATGTTGATTTTCCTTGGAGTAGCCTGTCTCTTGCCATGTGAGTAACCTGGACTTCTTTCCACTCATTTGAACTTGTAGAGAGTGAAATTATGTAATTCTAGGTCTACTAAGTCCTAGGCCTGAGATGAACAAAAAATCCTTACCTCTGTATTCTACTACTATTAAAGCAAGTCAAAAAGATTGTAGAAAGAAGTGTCATAAACGTTTATATTTGGGAACAGTTGTTGATAGCTGTTTTGTAGACAATGAATTATGTGAATTAATAGTTTACATTTGCATAAAAGAAAATTGAGATGGGTGCAGGTGGCTCACATCTATTATCCTGGCTACTTCGGAGGCTGAGATCGGGAGGTTTGAGGTTTGAGGCCCAGCCTGGGCAAATAGTTTCAGGGGATCTCATCTCCAAAATAACAAGATCAAAATGGACTGGAAGTAAAGCTCACCAGTGTGAAGCCCTAAATCCAAACCCCAGTCCCACCAGAAGGGAGAAGGAAAAGTAGAGAGGGAGAGGGAGAGGGAGAAGAAAGAAGAAAGAAGAAAGAGAAAGAAAGAAAGAAAGAAAGAAAGAAAGAAAGAAAGAAAGAAAGAAAGAAAGAAAGAAAGAAGAAGAAGAAGAAGAAGAAGAAGAAGAAGAAGAAGAAGAAGAAGAAGAAGAAGATTAAGAAGAAGAAGAAGATTAAGAAGAAGAAGAAGATTAAGAAGAAGAAAACTGAAAGTGTGGGTTTATCTTGAATTACCAATCCACTTTCACTGCATCATTGTTGAAACCTTAATTAAGAAATGAAAAACATTAATGATTGTCTTGTTCTATCTAGGTCCTTTCTTTATTGTCATATGACTATAGATCACCTTTTGCTCTATCATCTTTTATGTTGGTTCAGAAAGGTTCTGGTGGAATCCTTATATTGAGGCTAACATATTAACTAATTCCACAGATAAAATGGCTCAAAATTTAGTTTTTAATATAGCCAAAGTTCAATCACCTAAAATTTAGTGCTCCAATATTTCTTCTTAAAGATACGTATTAGTATACATTAGTTGTACATGAGGTTTTATTGTGACATTTCCACATATGATCACAATGTGTCTTAGTTGGATTCACTCCCAGCAGCAGTCTCCCTCATTCCCCTTCCCATTACTTAAAGTAATTTGAACAGGTTTCATTGTTCTATTTTCATATTTTGCCAATTTATATAGTACAAGAACATACATATAAGAAACTAGAAGACATTATCTCCCTACGGTGGATGCCTGCTCTTCTACTTCACCAAACTGATGATAAATCTTGACAGCAAAATGTCTTTGAATGATTGCAGGCATAAAATAAAAGGTTTCATATACCTGTCTTACTTTAATTTGAGAAAAAATGGAGAAATATGTGTTGATTTTAACCTGCAAGTCTACACCATATTATAAAATTGTATTTATTCTGTAATTATTTCTTCATTTCATCAATCTCCTTTTACAAATCTTTAAACTCTTCACACACTTTCTAACTTGTGTCTTTTCTTACTGCAAAATTTACTATTCAGATGTTTTATGCTTGCATATATGTTTCAGCTCTTTACTTTAAGAGAATTATGAATAAGTGGGCTTCACGGTCCAGGCCTAGATACAGTGTTTGCAGTCCCATGAGCCAGAAATCAATCACATCTCACCTAATGGCAATGAAGTCTAAGAAAGATGATGTAGCTGTGTGATGGGGAGGAAAAGAAATGGCTTGAAAACAATTAGCCAAATTCTGCAATATGACAGGTATCTGGAGATGAGAAGAACTTTTTTAACATAGGATGTACCTAGCCTTCTGAATTTATCCAGGTTACCTACCTATCTGGCTGCTGTAGGCTTTTGGGCATGTAACCCTCAGGATAGGAAATTGAAAAGTACATGTCTAGAAGAGGTAAGAAAGTTGCCTTTTGGAAATAGAAAAGATTTAATAAACCTTGCATTTAATAAAAATTTTGTGTTACCCATTTTTTTGAAGGGAGTTCCCAATTCTTTCTTTAGGTCAGTGGACCACATAAAGATGTACAAGGAGAAACAATTATCTGATCTTTCAGTCACTCATTCAATATTTGAATATTTTATAACTTTCAGCATTGCTTTTTCTGTACTTCCAAATGAAATTAAGTATTTGTGGCATTTTTATAGTGCCAATATTTTTCTCATAGTAAGAGAACTCTGATTTATTAACTGTAACTTTGGAAAACAGAGAAAGATTTAATACATATCTTAGTTGTTTAACATTTTTCTCTTCAAACCTGTCATTCCTTGATTACTCAGACCAAGTTTACAAATGTGAGGATAAAGCTAGCATTTTTCTTTGAAGAGTCTTGCTTTTGCAGACATAATTCTTTGAAAGTTGCATCTTTCAAACCTGGGAACATATTAGGAATTCCTGTGCTAACATTCTTTTGTGCATTTGCTAAAAGGAAGTAAATATTCAAATATTTGCTACAGCAAATTTTAATGATGGAAAGGATCTCATGGGCCATCCAATTTAATTTCATCTCACAATAAAATGTCACCAAGGTCACAAGAAGTAATCTGCTTTGTTCAAGCACCCAGTCATTTAAGTTTTAGAAAATTCCTAGATTGTTTTGCAGCATTATTCATTCACTTATCTCAAAACAATCATTAAATTATAATATAAATACCTTTAAATGGATGATTTAGGAGACATAGTAATGAAAGGAAAAGTGTAAGTTAAGACACAGAGAACCTTAGGTGAGGAAACATAGTTTGGAATTAAATTAAGAGTGTATATTATGGCCAGGAGGTGCAGGCCTGTAATCCCAGAAATCTAGGAGGTACAAGTAGGAAGATTGTGGTCCAAGGCCAGCACAGAGTAAAAGTGAGACCCTATTTTAAAAATAAACTAAAGCATAAAGGGCTAGGGGGAAAGGGTGGCTCAAGTGGGACAGTGCTTACTAGCAAGTTTAAAGGCCCAAATTCAAATTCCAGCATGGACACACATACACACACACACTCACACACACACACAAAGAGTGGATATTATAGCACAGTACTTTACAAAATATAGTAGAGGTAGATGATCCCTGAGAGGACAAATTGACAGAGCTTCCAAATGCAGCTTAGAAAAAATAATGCTACCTTCCACCACTTTGCCTTCATTAATCCAGTGACTAATATCCTAGTGAACCACTTTCATCCCCACTGTTTGCTCTGAGCTCACAACAGTCATCTACTACCTTGACTCTGGGAAGAGAGAACAAAAATAGATAAACTTGAAAGTCTGGATTAGAAATATGTTTCTCTCGTGCTACTTTTGATACTTTTTTATGAAAAAAACAAGCGCCTTTCTGGATTCTGATTTCCTGCTATGAGTCTGGGATCCTGACTTTGTTGCCTGTGTCATGTTTACTTTCCTACTTCTCTTCACTATTGGAGAAATTCTATCTTCCAATAACTTCATTTTCCCTGATGGACAGCCCACTTCTCAGTACCTGCACCTTGACCATATGATGATGGGATCCCCTTCCCTCAGGCATGGTTTCACTTGCTCATGAAACTTCACATGACTAAATTAAGCAGCCTAAACTTGCATCATGCATTTAAGATGAAAATTATCTGGCTTCTAAATATAGTCTTACAGTGACCTTGCATATAAAGGTACTCAGTTCTAGGAAAATGTATTGTGAATTATTATTTCATTTTTTTCATTCCATTTTGTTATGAAACAGATATGCCATGACTTTGATTTTTGGACATCTAACCCTTCACAACTATAGATTCAATTGCGTTCCTCCATACACCTACTAAACCTTTTTACCACAAATCAAGTATACTAAAAAGGAATCAGTAGTGGGCTATATCCTGGGTGAAGCAATATAGCAGTATAACAATTCTAGTATTTGCCAAATACCTCCAGGTTCCATTTGACATTTAAGAATTTTTCAGAATCTAGTTCCCAGAATTTAATTTCATTTGTGTTTAAAGTTGAATAAAACAATTCTGACAAAACAGAAATTCACTTAATCAGCGTTTAAAGGACTTACATATGAAGTTCCAGGATCTATTTGCCTTTTTAAAATGTCAAAAAATGTCACATAATCTCAGATAAGTTTTCAACAAATGAATATACTTAGAAAATGTACAAAGATACTCTCTCTAAGAAAAAATTTTAAAAACCATTTACAAGAAGATTCATCATGAATCATATTTCATCTTTCAGCAATTATGGTCTCACTAATAAGATCATTGTTATCTTTTATCTCTGGCTGATAATTCCAAATCTGGGAAGATTGTTTTCTTTCTTAACTATTTTCTTGCTTGACTCTTTCTTTTCTTAACTATAGATCATATTTTCATGTGTCATGTTTTTTATGGTGGACTACTAAAACTAGACAAAAACATACATTAAAAAAGAAAATTATGGACCAATATCTATTTTTATATTGATGAAAAATCATCATTAACAAGGTATTTCAAACTGAGTTCATTAATAAATTAAAAGGATTATGCATCATGATTACCTGGAATCTATCCCACGAATCAAAGGTGGTTTAACAACTACCCCCAAAATTAATATAATTGTAGATACTAAAAAACAAAAATCACATGATCATCTCAATAGATACAGAAAAATCATGTTACAAAATGCAACACTTTCTATGATTAAAAATATTTAACCATTTAGGAATGAATAGAAAGTAATTTCCTCGACCAGATAAAAATAGCACCTCTGAAAAACCCATACCTAAAGATAAAGAGTGAACGCTTTCATCTTAAGGTCAGGAACAAAATAAGGATTTCTGCTATCACATTTATTTAACATTGTACTGGAGATTTTAACCAGGGATTAGGCAAGAGAAAGAAAGAAATAAAAGTTAGAAAGGAAAAAGTAAAACTGTTTCTATACACCAATGACATCTTATATACAGAATGTACAAAAGAATCAACTAGAAGTGTTATGACCAATAAACAGTTAGGACAAGTTTATGGAATAGAAGACAAATCTCTGAAACTCAAATGCATTTCTACACACTTAAATGAAATGTCTGAAAGTAAAATTAAGATAATTCAATTTGTAATAAGATCAAAAGAATAAAACAGTTAAAAAATTTTAAAGTGCAAAATGTATACTTTCAAAACTATAAAACATGGTTGTAGGAAATTAAAGAATATCTAAATTATTACAAAAAAATCCCTTTTTGTTATTCATTTCAAGTTATAACATCATTGGGATAGCAAATATTGAATCTGATATACAAATAAAGTACTATATAACATAGTAATTCTATTCCTAGGTATACAGAGATGAGAAACGAAAATATATATACAAATAAAATTTACACATGAATCCTTAAAACAAGCATTACCCACAATAACCAAACAACCCAAATGTTCATCAGTTAACGAGTGGATAAACAAAATGTGATATATTCACTATAAAATGAAATAAAGTATTGATGCATGGGACAGCAGGGATGAACATTGAAAGCCTCATTTTAAGTGAAAGAAGCCAGTCATAATAGACATAGTATAGGAGTGCATTCTTATGAAATATCTGTAAGAAGGAATACAGAGACAGATGGTAGATTAGTGGTTGCCTAGGTCTGGGAGAGAGTAGAGGGTTAGACAGTGATAGCTAAATAATACTGGTTTATTTTAAGGTGATGGAAATGTTCTAAAATTGTGATGGCGATGGTTGCATGGTTCTATGGATATATGAAAGTGTTGGATTATATACTTTAAATGGGTGAGTGCTATGGTATATAAATTCTCAATAAAGCAGTGATGAGGTTCCAAAATTCTGCATGTTCTTTATGGCCGCTTTTTAAAGTGTGAGACATCTCTCCTTGCTTTATACTCCGGAGCACATTTTTCTGTTGCTGGGACTTTTCTGTGAGCCCAGTTCTGACCTGATCTTCCTGGTCCTTGGAAGCCTCCTTTTGCTCTTCTGCTTTGCTTTGTGTTTTGTAAATCAGCCAAGGGCTCTCTCCACTCTCTAAGGTGGAGACTGTATCCCGGGGTTTTCACTCAGCTCCACTCCATCCCGAGGCTTCTGAGTTCAGCCTGCAGTGCCAGGGAGAGAAGGCGGTTCTCTCAGCTCTGCTATCCCTCCGCCAATGTTCCTTTGCAAAAGATTGTAATCTTTGGGAGTTTCTTTCAGTTTTCTTCCTCCACCCATGTTTTCAGAAAAGATCAGAAGAAAATTTTGGCGGTAGTACAGTTTTGTCTATGTCTCAGGCTCCAATGGAATTTAACCTGCAGTGCCAGCACACACCCAGCCACTAGAAATGTCAAGTTAGGCTCCTCTCTCCTGACCCCATCCACGGAGTATTCCTCCTTCTCTCACCATGTCAGTGATAAGAGAGCTTTCTGGCTTTTTTTTTCTATAAAGGGTTTATCACTTCTGGTTTTTTTGTTACTCAGGTTGCTCTTATGCTATCTGCATCCTGCATTTTCATCAAAAGGAGTAAAAATATCTTGTAAACTCCAATGTCTGAACTGGAAGTTAGCTAGCTGGTAAGATATGAGAGCAGAAAAGAATTACAGAAAGATTTTGAATATATGAAGCATTTCCCTGGTTTTAGGTTCTGTACATCCCCCCTACGTATTGGAGAAAACAAGCAAGTAACAATGCATCCAGACTTTAAATTCTTCTCATCTCAGGTGACTCTGTCTCCCAAAGAGATCCTCATAACTTAAGTATTACATTTACCTTAATATGGGTGGGAAAATTATACAAAATCTTGTGGAGATAATCAAAGAGACCCTCTGAATCATGTGAGTCCACTTCAGTCTTCTGTCTTGTTATATCTGTTCAAAGCATACACAATGACAGGAATCATTCAATGGAGTTGGGGGTGAGTCACCTCTCTTCATTACTGTGGCAGAAAATGTTCAGGTCCAAGGATGCAGTGAAATGTAGATCATGGAAGTATGTAATTTTTCTGGGCAAGGAATGCCTTATGTGCCATAAGAACAAATGATAAAAGATGTTCCTTATATGTCACAGGAAGTTCCTTATACGGACAAAGTTAAGACCACATGGCTTCTTCTGCAGTACTTATATGAAGTATAGAAACCTATAGACTTGAGTCCTCTTGTGTGAAAGTTTCCTTCTACCTCCTAGTCTAAGGTTGGCCAATAAATATCAGATGTTCTTCTATGAGCAACAAAGATAAATAAGGGCCTGAGACACCCACTTGCATCTTTGATGTGGCATATATCTGAAGTATGGGTTGCTCAGATTATTTCCTGGATACTTAGTACAGCAAAGTGAGCAGAATTATGAACTGTGTCAACTGTGTTGATGTCCACCATAACTCAGCACCACACAGTAACACCAAGTAGTACTCACCATGTTCTACGTACTAGTCTAGTTCTTTATATTTAAGGTTTACCAAAAAGTAAATGAATAAACGAAAGCATAAGACAAACAACTGCTATCTCCATATTACACATGAGCAAATTGAGGCAAAAAGTGGTCAAGAAGCTTACGTAAGCCACAGGAAATGGTTTCTTGCATTCATACCTAATAGGTAGAAAATGGATTCATGAGAGACAGGTTTAGTAGTACAGGTCTGTAATCCCAGTCGCTCAGGAGGTAAAGACGAGGAGGATCATGGTTTGAGATCAACCTGAGCAAAACATTAGCAAGACCTCATCTCATCAAATAAGTTGGGCAGGGAAATAAGAGCCTGCAATTCCAGCCATGCAATAAAAGTAGGTAGGAAAATTGTGTTCTGAGGCTTGCCCCAGGCAAAAGCAGAGACCCTGTCTGAAAAATAACTAGGGCAAAAAAAGATGTGGTTTGAGTGGTAAGGCACCCTGCCTAGCAAGTGCATGGTCCTGAGTTCAAACCCCAATACTGCAAATAATAGAAAAAAAATGAAGAAAATGAAATTATGCTACTATTCAATTGCAATTTGAAGTCATTAATCATACTTATTATTTGACATTATTGTTATAAAGATAATTAAAATAAGGGGTGGCTATTCTAACAATTTACTGAGTAAAATCATGTTTTTAAATTGTCTACTTATAAATGTGGTATCTATACACAATGGAATTTTATGCAGCCATGAAGAAGAACGACATGTTATCATTCGCTGGTAAATGGATGGAATTGGAGAACATCATTCTGAGTGAGGTTAGCCTGGCTCAAAAGACCAAAAATCGTATGTTCTCCCTCATATGTGGACATTAGATCAAGGGCAAACACAACAAGGGGATTGGACTATGAGCACATGATAAAAGCGAGAGCACACAAGGGAGGGGTGAGGATAGGTAAGACACCTAAAAAACTAGCTAGCATTTGTTGCCCTTAATGCAGAGAAACTAAAGCAGATACCTTAAAGCAACTGAGGCCAATAGGAAAAGGGGACCAGGAACTAGAGAAAAGGTTAGATCAAAAAGAATTAACCTAGAAGGTAACACCCACGCACAGGAAATCAATGTGAGTCAATGCCCTGTATAGCTATCCTTATCTCAACCAGCAAAACCCTTTGTTCCTTCCTATTATTGCTTATACTCTCTCTACAATAAAATTAGAGATAAGGGCAAAATAGTTTCTGCTGGGTATTGAGGGGGGGGAGCAGGAGGGGGTGGAGTGGGTGGTAAGGGAGGGGATGGGGGCAGGGGGGAGAAATGAACCAAGCCTTGTATGCACATATGAATAATAAAAGAAAAATGAAAAAAAAAAAAATAAAATAAATTGTCTACTTATATTGTTAAACATTCTTTACTACTTATATTATTAAATATGCTTTTCTTGACATCAACTTGGCATGTATTCTTAAGTAAAAGAAAAGATATTGTTTGCAGATGATAGACAACCAATGTAAAAGAGAAAGTGAACTTGTGCAAGTCTTTATCATTCCCACTCTCTGAAGAAAATACACAATTGGAGTACATAATATGGCTTTCAGCCTTTTACAGTCATGTCTTTCCAACCATGAAAGAACAGTGTTGTGAACTAAGAAATCTTTTCCAACGGTTTTCCACATCCATAAACTATACATTGAGAACCACTCCAATGATGAACAATACTGTATTAGTCAGCACTATGCCTATCAGTGAGAAACACTACCCCAAATCAGGAGTTAGCTAAAAATATATTCTAAGTGCCAGAATACTCCTACCCTACCGCCAATCATTTTGTTGAAAAGTGTGAGTTCCTTTTGCTTGAGACCAGACATGGGTGTGGTGACCATGAATCTGAGAAAAGGCCCTTTGAAAAAAAAAGCATTTAGAAAGAACTCAAGGTGATGGTGATGGTTCAAAGACAGCAACCTGATTTTTTTTAATAGAAAGAATATATTTGAAATATAAAGGCTATGATTAAAAACAAGATAAAACAAACAAAAAAATTTTAAATACCTCTCTGAGGCTGGAGTTGTGGCTCAATTGGTAGAACACCTGGCCAACAAGCATGAAGCCCTGAGTTCAAACCCCATTACTGCCAAAGCATACCCACACATGCATGCACACAC
Organism: Castor canadensis; assembly: GCF_047511655.1. Classification (NCBI taxonomy): domain Eukaryota; kingdom Metazoa; phylum Chordata; class Mammalia; order Rodentia; family Castoridae; genus Castor; species Castor canadensis. The sequence continues at coordinate 140,225,682 of NC_133389.1, forward strand.
ACACATACACACCCCTCTGATTATGTATGTACCTATTCCTCAAAATAGAACACAGTTAAAATATAGTATTTACAATCATTTTATTATCAATCATCAAGTCTATTTGTAAAATAGTAAATTTGATCCCATACTGCAAACCCAACAAATAACAACAAAATATCCTCCTTTCCAATGGCCACTTGTAAACTTCATGAAAAATATTTGGCAAAATATTCCCACAAAGATATGATACCCTGAACAACTAATATTACTGGATATAAGGCATCAGCCTAATAAATTGTCCAAAGTTTCAGCTACAGATTTACATTTCTATATTAAGGTTTATAAAACCCAACTCTGAAGGCAGCGTGAAATCTTAAATTTATATTTCTGTTCACCTTTCTTTTTATGGGGGTGGAGACTGGGGTTTGAGCTCAAGGCTTTGAACTTGCAAAGCAAGCACTCTACTGCTAAAGCCACAACTCTAGTCCATCTTTCTGTGATTAGGTTGAAGATGGAGTCTTACAAACTATTTGCTTAGGCTAGCATCAAACTGTAATGCCCCAATCTCAGTCTTCCAAGTCAGTAGGATTACAGGTGTGAGCCATCAGTGCCCAGCTATATCTCTTTTCTAAATCCCAAATCTTATTCTTCCTTCTCTCTGCCATAATAATGAATTAACTTTTATCAAGTTAGCAAACAGTAACATGACACATATCATGTCAGAATTGCCCCAGTTGGCTTGCTACTTCTGTCTTCTTCCTATTTATTGCTGCTTTGTTTGATCAACTGTTCTCAATTTCTGTACTACCTTAAAATGACTAGAAATGCCCTTTCCCAGCCTCCATGTAGTCTTTTCCATCACAGTAGACTGGTTGCGGCTAGCAGGCCAGTCTCAAGTGTGATACGATGCCTGTGCTTTTATATCCTCACTTGTAAATCATACATTTATTCCAAAAAGTGTAGCATGGTTGTACTTGGTATTATAGTTATTCAACCCAGCAAACATTTTAGAAACTGATAAAATATAATTGCAAAATAGTTACTTTTCTAAAAGGCTAAATTAAGTGCTTTATGGTAGGTGACAAAATACATCTGTGTTATGAAGAATAATGAAGCACGCATGAACTCTGGGGAAAATAACAAAAATTTAGAGGAATTCCACACTCAGATTTATTTAGATGAACTTTTATATTTTAATAAATAATATGTGAAGCAGGGGATAGTATATCCAATATATATCAAATAATGAAATAGACACAGTTCTCATGAATTTTTCAACTGTGTAACAGAAACAGTATATATGAAAAAATTTATCAATGTCTTATTCATACCTTCAACCCATGTAAATTCATTAAGCATAAGTACTGAGGAATACTATGCAAGCCAGCTTTTCCACAGGGCTCTTGATTGTGAAAGCCTTAATTTCTCCATGCTTTTCATGTCATTTAAAAAATATATAATAAAAAATAAATATGCTTTATTAATCTGTTTCTGAGATTTTTAAATGTGTATACTCATTGCAGCTAGGTTCAAATGAGTACCATGAAGTATATACATCTTACTCAGAGGTAGACAGAATAGAATTTATCTTGGAAAAGGAGCAGCCCTTAAGTCCAGAGAGCTATTTTACAGAATTTTATGTTTCTACAAATCAGTGAGCTGCTAGATGAAATTTGAGTATGCATAAATTGATGAATTTCCACACATAAGTTTTTCAATGCCAGGTATGACATTTTAAAAAATCTTTTCTCTTTAATATTTTTCTGTACCTCATGTTATCTGTTGAAACAGCTAAAATTATTTCAAGGAAAAAAATGCTCTAAGATAGTGTTATGAAGTTGCTTCTTACATCCAAAGTTGGAATTTTGCAGCAAAGCAATGTTGACAGAGAAAGGATTTTCTAAATTCCTTCTTTCAATTCCTCCCCCAACTCATACCTCTCAAGAATAAAAGGGAGTTTTGGGCAGGAAGAGAAATGAGAGAAGTCCATTTTCTACCTTCCCTAAGGAATCCTAGGAAAAGAATGGAAGCAAGAAGAACATAAATCTTTGTTTTGTTGCTCCTTTAGTAGAGGTGGCCCCAGGGTTGCTAGTGAATAAGATGTTCAGAAATATCAAAATTGGGAAAATTAAAAGTGGAATGATTTTGCCCATGTAGGGGACTATGGAGTAAAATTTTTTCCTGTATAGTCTATGACAGGTAGAAATTAAACTCGGTGTAGTGAGATCCCATCTTAAAAACATAACACAAAATAAAAGGACTGGAGGCATGGCTCAAGTGGTGAAGCACTTGCCTAGGATACTCAGGCCCTGAGTTCAATCCCCAGTACTGCCAAACAAACAATCAAACAAAAGCTTTGTGGTGAATTGTATGGTCAGAGAGAAAGTCTGCTATTTAGTCTTCTTGAATAGGGTGGGTGAGAGCCAGAAGCATATGACAGTCTGGAAGACAAGATTGCCAGAGCAGGCCTTCAATAAGGGAGGGTCACAGAGTCAAGAGGATTCTCCAAACCAAAGTCAAATGGTAGTCACAGCCAGGCTTAACGAATTCTGCAGACAGGAAAAGCTTAAGTAAGTATGTGTCCCTGACCAAGATTAAAAACCAAAACACAATTCACAACAGATATTAGCTTGTTCAGGTAAATGTCAAGCAGGCCAGAGCCATTTAGGAACCAGAAGATTAGAGGACACAGAGCAGATCTGAGGAGACCACCTTGTAAAACAAAAAGGGTGCATAAATTCTGCTCTCATATAAAATTCTATCTTAAAGAAGAGCAGCAGTGGGGATGGGGCTATGAAGGAAACTTTATAATAACTAATGGGACTGAGTTTGCCACTACAACTACAGATTGATGGTTCTTTTCTTCTTACCTCTCATCTACCAACAGGTATAAACACATAAAGAAGACTTTATCTATTACAGGCCACATAAACTTTGTGTATCTTAGCAGTATTATGTATAAATTGTGTCTTTAACATACTAATTATGTTAAAGTGGTAGGGGAGATGATGTATCTTTAGCTAAACTTGGTCTACTGCTACACTATATTGATTATTTTTATCCTTATGTAAAAACTAAAGAAAAATGATAACAAAATTAGTAATAAGTAGTTAACATTACTATCTGTTAAGTATGGTCTCAAATTATTTATATGTTATTTCATTTTTTCTCCTCAATAATCTGATGAAGCTATGCTTGCCATTTTCATCTTTTTTTTTTTTACAGATGTAAAAAACCTAAAGCAGTGAATGGTTAAATCATTTGCCAAAGGTGTAGAGCTAGGACACCAGCCCAGACATTCTGGTTCAGTGCTTGCTTTTCAAATTATTGGCCATGGAATTCTATGATGTCATTACAGTGTTCCCTTTGATCTGAACTTGTGGCCGGTAGGTTGCTTGGCACTGAGTAGGAAAAATGCCTGGGTGAATAAAACAAATTTTTACTGAGTTGATCATGTCTATATTTTAATAGGGAAAATTCACTTTGGGTTGTTCCGATGTGATATTAAATAAATGTTGCTCTCAAACTACTGTCTATGAGTTAAAAATTCTTCTGCTGGGATTCATGCCTTTATTGTCCTGTTTATAGTTCCATGTGTCAACTGAGAAAAACCTAAATCATGATGTGGAGATTTAATATAACCAACTGCAGGTAGTTTGTCTTTTTTATGATTTCCCTTAGTGTACATACATACTACTTCTGTGTTTTCTTTCTCCTTTACTCCTCTCCTTTAACAAATCCATTTTGATCTCTTTCCTCATTCGTTTCTATGCAGACATTTCAATCAGTTTCCTTTGGGAGAGTTTATTTTTTCAATGTTTTTCAACCTTCATGCAAACATATAAAAAAATTAAAATAAGAAGCAGAGATTCCAAGAAATCATTTGAAGTTGAGCAAGACATTTAATTTTTCTAGATCTCAGTATCCTCACATGTACAATGAATGAATTTCATGAGAAAGTCTCTAAAATTAATCCTGTTCAGAATTCTTGGTTAGGTTTGTAGAGTTTGTTACTTAGATTTTGTGTAGAACATAATTACTTTAGATTATGTCTCCACAATATCAGAAATTAAATCAGCTTTGTAAAACATTTTGCCTATCTTCCATATGCTTTGTCTCCATAGCATTAAACATATAAGAGAGTTGAATTTTGGACTGATAAGACATGACACTATTAGTTCCAGCCAATCAACACATTAAATACACACATAGTATTTAGTTTCCCATAAGCATTTCCTTATGTAAATCAAGTTATTTGTCCTACCACTTTAGACACATACTTGACCCTTTTGTTTTTGAGATAGGTTCTCCCTAACTTTGCTCAGGTTGTCCTCAAACTCACAATCCTCCTTCCTCCAGAGTAGCTGAGATTATAGATGTGAACTACTATGCCCTGTTAAATCAGATTCTTGTGTCTAATATCTAGGTTTGATTTGCAAGACTTTTATAACTTCTCAAGATCTGGTTAAAATTTGAAAAGCACCAGACGCTTGGTGAACCTAGTTTACAGAAAATCTTCCCTTGCTAAATGATCCTGTGAATATTCTATCTTCAGTGTGAAAATGAAACAGCCAACCTGGCTTCCTATAAGATCTTTGTCTTTGATTTTGAAATCTTTGGAAGAATCAGTTTCTATGCTACCAAGAACACTATTTAATACTTTATAGTTCATGGTGCTTAGCTTCCTTTATTCCTTAGAGGCACAGTTTGTTCATTCATCACAATCATTCCTTACTAGCACATTTGGTCATCATTTCCCTACAAAGATAGCTGAAGCACTTGAAGATGTTACCATGTAGGATATCATCTTCCAGATGTGTTATGTAGAGTTTTTGTTTTAGTTTTTAACTTAAACCTATTTTGTCACTCTCAGAGTGTAAAGTATATATGTATGGCTGGATGAAAAGGATCAAATGAACAACCATAAATGTGGGATCACCTTGCATGAGTGCAAAGAATTAAAGACTGGAGACTGGAAATGGGAAGGAAGTTTAATTACAATGAATCACAGTAATAACTATCTCTTGCTTTCTCATATTACTGACATATAAAAAAAGTTAAGACACAAAGTTTCAGAAGATTTCTAAAAATTTTTCAGCCACACAAAAAACCATTTGAGTCAAAATTCTGATTTTTCTGTCTCTAAAATGCTCATATTTTCCAATATACAGTGCTGTCCCTACACCAAAAATGGGTCATTATTTCACATAAAAGCCAGCAGATTTATTCAAATTATTTTGCAAAGTTGGAATATTTCATATAAAACACTAATTTCCAAATTCTCTACAAAAATTTGGAAAATCTAGCAACCTTGACCCCACATTAGTAAGTTAAAAGTGAGTTACAGCTGATCTCTTTAAAACATTACTCGATTTCCCCCAATGCTCACCTTATTGCATCCTCATTAACATATGTAAATGTCTGTTGTCTGAAAAATATTGAATATCATTCCAGTTTTAGATAGAGACAGCCTAATTTGCATGCATATGAAAACATATAAATAAAACTAATGCAACATAGAAAGCCAAAGCTAAAAAGTTGGCAAATTTATCTTCCAAATCTGCTAGAAGTTTAACTGTATTCAAATACAGGATCATGTGAAGGGTGAGGCAAATGTACCAAATATATTACATAATTTTTACGCACGTAAAAATGTGACACATAGGCATTAGTAGTTTGCTACAACATCCAGATGGAACACATGACACTATTTAATAAATGAAAATTTTTTCCCAAAAGTGTGAGTATGTAGCCAATATGCTTTAATTTCCCTATAAGGCTATGACACATACATTTGTCACTCAGGTGAGTAATCCAAATTTGCTAAAAATAAGAGATTCTATTTTCAAATAAAAAGTCTTAGTATGAGTTTCTTGATTACACATTTCAGCCAGACAAATTCCACCAGATGCTCAATTGTATCCTTTCAATCCATAATGATTTTACCATTATTCCAAAAGGTTAAATGTCACTATAAGTTAAGAAGAGTTGCTTTTTATAGTCTTCCCCTAAAGATAACACTCTTATCAATATGTGTCAAAAAAGTCTAGCTGCAGGAGATAACTGGACCAAATTATCATTATAATTATTATCAAATTTGCATTTTTCTAACAGGCAAAGATGTTGTCTAGAAAATGACCCATCCAAAAAAAAAAAAAAAAACGAGAAATGGTATTCAACTGGATTATATTTCATTATTTAACATATATTTACTGTGTGCTTACTATGTGCTAGACACTGGGCGAGGCACAGTAGATACGTATGCTACAGAAAAATACACATGATCCTTGTTCTCATGCAGTTTGGAAGGGAAAGACATTAATTACAGAATCCCATGGAAGTTTTTTCTCTGGAAAATGCTATAAAGAACATTTGACATGGAGAGAGGTAGCCTCCTTGAGGAAATGTTTATTTGAAATCTGAATAAATAGGTGTTGGTTTACTAACTAAACAAAGAGAGATGAGCATGTTAAGTAGAGCAAATGGCATATATACAGATCCTATAGTGGGACACAGCATGGTGAAGACTAAGGGACCAAGAGAGTTTCATTAAGGCTGGAAAATGAACAAAAATGAATGTAAGATCAGCCTAGGAACCTGGAGATTATGAAGAGCTTTGTTTATCATGTTAGCAGTTGATCTGAAATAAATAGGAAGCTATTGAATGGAAAAGAGGCTGATTTCTGTTATAAAATATCACTTGTGCCATATGAGAAGTGATTTGAAGGAAGCCAAAAATGAATATAGAGAGACAACCTAGTGTACCACTTCAGGACCTAGATATATATATGTATTTTTTTTATGACTGTATACCAAATGATGCCCAAACTTAAAGGGTTAAAATAAACACCCATTTATTGTCCATATAAGGAAAGGAAATTTGGATACACAAATAACTTACCAGGTCTGGCTTGTACAGTATGTGAGATCATAGTGACCATCTGCAAACCAAGGAGAAAGGTCCCAGTCTAGACTTCATAGATGTGATAAAATAAATTCTTTGTTTAAGTCACCCAGTCTGTGGTATTTTGTTAGGAAAACCCTAGAAAACTAATGTAGTTTTCAACTCAAGGTAAAAGAAATGGAAATGTCAATAAATCTTGTTAGGCTGTTTAACTGAATGATTAATAATACTCTGCCATCATAGAAAACACCTTGAAAGAGAACAAAGTTTGGGCACATACTATTCTCTTTAATAGAATAATACTTATTGTTAACCTATTGTGTGCCAGGCACTATCCTAGGTAGTATGGGTTGAATTTACAAAGCAAATGGTCTTGCTTTTACATAGCTTGCTTTTCATGAGCAGTATGTAGTTTAGAGAGATTTAAGGAAGAGAAAGATACTGCATTAGTCAAGTTTCCTCAGAGAGACAGAACATATACAGTATAGATAGATATTGCTAGCTAGATTGATTTAGCTATATAACAGGGGATTTGTTATGGGAACAAGCTCATGTGATTATGGAGGTTGAGAAGTCTAGTTATGCAAACTGGGTAGCTAGAAAAGTTGGTGGTATAATTCAGTCTGAATCTAAACACCTGTAAATCAGATGGTATAACTCCAAATCTGAGGTTGAAGGCTTGAGAAACTGATGGTATAATTCCCAGAGTTCAAAGGAGCAAGAGCCTGAAATTTTATATCTATAGGTACAAGGTAGCTACCCCAGCTCCAGAAGAGAGCATAGAGAGTGTGCCTTTCCTCCAACATTATGTTCTGTTCAACAGATTAGGTAATGCCTGCCCACACAGGTAAGAGTAGATCTTGGCCAAGCATTTCAGAGAAAAGGCATAATCAACAAAATGGAGGACTGGTGACAGCTCAAAGGAAATGAAGGCAGGAAAATGTGTATTGGATTCAGTGTCATGGAGGTTTGTTTGTGAGCATGGTGAAAGCTAGATGAGTGGAGGGTCAATATGAACAGCATGTGGAATAGACAGTAAGAAGTAAGAAATGTAGGTGGGAAGAACAAGCACCTACTCCAAGAAATTTGTGTGTTTGCATGTGCGTGCATGCTCAAATAGAAAGGAGTTCAGAGAAAGAGAAGAGGGGAGGGTAGATCTTCACAAAAATAGAAGTGAACAATAAGAATGTTAAACCTCTATGATGGGAGGGTTTAGCTCCAAGTAAAAGGGATTAAGAAGGTGAGATGGAGGAGACTTGTCATGGTGGTATCAGGAGGAAGCAATACCTACAGTAGTCAAAGACACAGATTCAAACTAGGATCCTGACTACCTGAGAGTGACAATTTGGCTCTGTGACTTACCAGGTGTTTAATTATGAACAAATTATTTAAATTCTCCCAACCTCATTGGTCTCTTGGATAAAAACTGTTATAAAAATAGTACCTGTTTTCTAGAGTAATTAATATATGTAAAGTTTTAAGACTGATGCATGACATATAGTAGGCATTATGTATGCACTTATTACTTTTATTATCTCTCTGAACTAGGGTTTAGAAAGCCTGCTCAAAATGAAGGTGAAGAGGGTTGAAGGTTTGAGGAAAATAGAGAGGGTTAGAAAAAAGCAGTTGAGACTAGGAAAGTAATCCAGAAATTAGTAGGATTGTGTGGTAATGTTGAGAGCCCTTTTAAGGTTTTTGTGAATTTGCAACGGGTACATGCTGACCTGTTACATTTTTTTTCAGCATTATTTAGCCACTTGGGAATAGAAGCAGTGTTGTAGTTCAGGTATGTGGTTTTGGAACATCCTAAAGTTTCGTGTGTTGAAATCTTGAACCCCCCAATTGGTGATGCTATTGAGAGGTAATTGGATCATGGGAGTGCTAACTTCATCAATAGATTAATAGAGTGATGAATTTGTAGCTGAATGCACTATTGGAGGCGGGGCCTAGTTGGAGGAAGTGGGTCACCTGTCTGCAAAAGGTGTATCTTGTCTCAGATCCTTCTACTTGCTCTCTCTGCTTTCTGGCTGCTATTAAGTGAGCAATTTTGCTCCACTATACCCTTCTGCCTTCATGAGTTGCTTCCAGAAACAATGGAGCCAGCTGACCATGGACTGAAACCTTTGAAACTGTGAACCAAAATAATCTTTCCTACTTTTAAGTTATTTTCTTAGGTATTTAGTTACAGCAATGAATGTAGGCATGTGAATATAACTAGTTTGGGGGTTTTGCCAGGTACAGTGGTAAGATCAAGTGACAGCAGGGTAAGTAAATGAGTTGAATTCCTAAAATCCCACTAAGGCAATATCCTTGGGACAGCAACTCTTCCTCAAGACACTACAGAAAAGAAAAAATCAAGAAAACTTACTTAGCATTGTTATCCAATTTTTAGAATGAAAAAGAGTATGATAGCTGAGAAAGATTTTCAGAAACAAAAGAAGTAGAACATATACTCAAGCTGTAATGTCTCTCAAAAGAAAAAAGTCATATCATGGCTTTCAATGCATAGATTCTTCTTGTAAATCACCAATCAAGCTAATGTGGCTTTAATATTCCAACTTCTGAGACACTTGAGATATTCCCTGAGTTATCTCGATCACTTAATCCATTGTTTATAATCAATTTAACAAAAGAAGAGTAAGTTATTTTTCTTTTGGGACAAGAAATTTTACATTAAGAGTACTCTAAATATGGGGTTAAATCTAACCCAGACTTGAATGTGGACTTTTAATATGAAACACTAAACTTTAAAGCACTACACTTTTAGCCAGGTGCTGGTGGCTCACACCTGTAATCCTAGCTTCTTGGGAGGCAGAGATCAGGAGGATCATGTTTCAAAACCAACCACAGCAAATAGTTCATGAGATCCTATCTCAAAAATGCTCAACACAAAAAAGGGCTGGAGGAGTGGTGCAAGTGGTATAGCATCTGCCTAGCAAGTGTGAGACCCCGAGTTCAAAACACAGTATTGCCAACAACAACAACAACAAAGATATTGCACCTTTAAATTTCAGAAAAGCTTGAACATTCTCAATGATGTTAAACTATTGAGGATTTTTCATAATTATATTGAGTTTAGAAATTCACAATTATTCAGAAATACTATGTAGATATAACTGAAATGTAGATTTGTGTGGAAAAGATTCAAGCATCTTTAATGACTAGGAAGCTTTTATGAAACCAAGAAGAACAATGTTTCTTCTAACAAGGTAGTGTGATCTTGGATAAATAGCATTCCAGTATCCTTTTCAGATGCAAAAAAGAATCAAGGCAGGAGAGGTTTGCAACATTGTTTCTTCAAGAGGGAAAAGGGTCAAAGAAAGATATATAAAGGGTCAAAAACAATTTAAAAATCTATTCTACTACTACTTACATGTAACATCAATATGACATTATTTCACAGGTTCAATTGATTGTATGGAATGAAAAGAGATTAAATTTTGCAAATCAGCCAACTTGTTCAATTAAATGTTTTAATGACAGTTTCAATAGTAATGCAGTGTTAGTTGGAGTAGACTCTGGCAAGAAACCAAATCACCAAGTGTCATTTTGTTTTTGATAATAACTATGAACAAAAGCTCAACTTTTCTTCATGTCAACTTCCTTATCCTTAAGAAGCTCTTGATTTTAACTGGTTTTTATAATTGCTCTCAACCCCAAAGTCTGTGATCCTGTCCTTTAGGGCAACAGTTTTCTAGGACAGGTATGACAATATAATTGGGAGTGTGCCTAATAAGTCAGGTGCATTCACAAACAGAAAATACCCTACTGCTTGCTGGAGGTAGAATCCAAGACTTAATCTCATAATTTTTAAATAGGCCCGAAGAAGTGTATTTCCTCCATGTGTTTTTGGTTATAGGAAAATGTAAAGTACAACTCTGACTCAACTTGTGGGTGGTCAAATAGGAGGAAAGTAAATAAAGTCTAGTTCTGTAATGTTAGGTCATTGCAATTTTGTGTTTGTAGAAGCTGTTTGAGAAAAGATAAACAAACAAATGCTCAAATCAAGTGAAAAAAGTAAACTTTTTTGTTAGATCCAGCTATATACACATAGAATTCACTGCTTTATAACATGAAGAAAGCTAAAGATGTCAATTTTTTATTTCATCATTCAATTTATTCTCATGCAGACACAGACATACACATACAAAGAACCCACCTTAAAATGATCTTTAAAACATTAATTATCTGCAAGTAAACTTTGGGTAAACAATAATTCAATTCTACAATATTTCTGGCTATAACATGTGAGTGTATAATTACCAAGTGGTGAAAATGTACTGAATTTATTATTGCATAGTATAATAGATGTTGGTACAGGCCTGCCTAGAACCTGAATGTTTCTTCAAAAAGTGTCACAATATTTTAGATTTGAAGTTTTTTGAAGAAATGTACTTGAAAATTATTGAAATGTAGTGTGGAAGACTACCCACTGAATTTATTAATATGGATTACCACAAACCAATAAAAGAATGAAGATGAAAATTTAGCTTCACAGAGAATCATCCCATTATCTAAACAGATATGAAATTTATTTGGGGGGTATTTAATTACAAATGAGATATTAAAAATCAAGTTAGTAAGAAATGAAAAATAAAACTGTGAAACATAAATATCTAAGAAAATTATTTCATTTACATGATCAGTTCTGTCAGAGGTGAATATATGGCATTTCTCTGTCTACATGCATATCAGTTAATTGCAGGAATTTTGAGGAAGATTATCAGTACAATTTGGGATCATGCATTAAACTCCATACTTTGGAAGTATCAGAAGTATCTCTTTCACTGTAAGGATGATTTCTCAGTAAGTATCGTTTTTAAACCTGGAAAAAGAAAATCTTGCATGCCAACATCTTAAAAGAGGAAGACATGCAAATATTTTAAGCATAGTGAGTCACTTTATTCATCTTTCTTGATTATTTGCTCTTCATATATATAGTTTAACTATATGTGTGTACAGATGAGGACTAAAGCTAAACAGGAGCTAATGTAACAACACTCAAATAGCAGCTGCAAGACCAGATGTAGAACTTTTCTATGCCACTATTACATTTGATGCTTAATTTTATTTTACAACTGAGAAAACTAATGATGTGTTATATTTCAAAATATAAAGACCTTATGAATAAGGGAAGATTTCATCAACTTTCAATATTTTAAGCAATTGTTTTATTTAGTTACCATGCAAAAGGAGAACATGATTTCTTTTTAATTTCAAAGACATTTCTTTAAAGTTAAGACAAGTTTTTTATTTAATCACCCTTTGAAACAGCAAAAAGTAGGGTCCAACGAGTAGATTCACAATATATACTTTATGATAAAAAAGTCTCTTGATATGAACTTAGAAACTAAATTACTGTCAAAGTATCTGTTGTAGTTTGCTTCTTTTATAAAAATAATTTTAGTGTTGTATTTGTTCAGGGGTGATTTTTTTTTTTTTTTTTACTATTTCACTCTTTTAAACTGATTCTTTTAAATAGTTTACAGCTTTAAAGAGCCCTGAAAATGCAAAATGAATTATCTTTAACATTTGGTTGGTTACTATTCTTCCTCTTTCAAGTAAGCAGATAAAATGTGGAATGAATAGATTCATTTTTTCATGTGTGTCTTTCAACCACATGTGGTCTATCTTTGTTTGACTAGGACTCATGCAGTTTTGCAAATGAAGACAATGAGTCAAACCCAAAATTCTTTAATGAAAAGTTTAATTTTTCTTCTAAAAACCCTATTATACATAGAAATTTTCTGTGCTGGAAAAAAAATCCTTCCCTGTAACTGACGAATATATGTGTGGTTTGCATTTTGTTTTCATTAGTTTCCATCTATACATAAAGTGAAGAGAGCCATTTCAAAGATTTCTCAGGGAAACATGCACTTATTTCACTCACAATTATTCTTTAAGTACCTATTACCTGCTTAGTAACTATATTACCAAAATAAGGATAGAAAAATAACATCTCTTATGCCAGGGAAGCTAAGTCAACATGTTCTAATTAAGCCATAGAGGTGGTTAAAATCATCTAGGAAGAAATTAAAGATTGAGAATAGAAGGAACTAAGGACAAAACTCAGGTGATACCAGCATTTAATGAACTGGTAGACGATCCCATAAAACAGTGGGAAAGAGTAGCCCTTGGAGAATAGAAGAGTGTTATAACAGAATGGTGGGGACAAGAGATATTCATGAGGTCTTTTGGCTAGATTAAACAAAGATATCATTTACTTTTGTTTTTTGTA